>NC_084752.1:45762323-45962802 GCF_033978785.1 Entelurus aequoreus | reverse complement strand
GGCATAAAATGCTTTTTTTGGGAAAACTTTTTTTTTACAAAAAAAAATTCTAAAAACAGACTTGCTTCAGCAGCACAATTCTGGTGTTGTAGTTGTAGGAGATGTCTCAAAACGTCATCAGGAGTCCCGACTAAACCCGTAAATGTAAGAAAATGCATTTTTTACGAAAAACATTTTTTGCTAAAATGTCGTAAGGGCGGACCCTGTCGTAAAAATTCCAAAAAACGGACTTGATTCAGCAGCACAATTCTGGTGCTGTAGTTGTAGGAGATGTCTCAAAACGTCATCAGGAGTCCCGATTAAACCCGTAAATGTAAGAAAATGTAAGAAAATGCATTTTTTAAGGAAAACATTTTTTGCTAAAATGTCGTAAGGGACATTTTTTGTCGTAAAAATTCCAAAAAACGGACTTGATTCAGCAGCACAATTCTGGTGCTGTAGTTGTAGGAGATGTCTCAAAACGTCATCAGGAGTCCCGACTAAACCCGTAAATGTAAGAAAATGTAAGAAAATGCATTTTTTACGAAAAACATTTTTTGCTAAAATGTCGTAAGGGGGGACCCTGTCGTAAAAATTCCAAAAAACGGACTTGATTCAGCAGCACAATTCTGGTGCTGTAGTTGTAGGAGATGTCTTAAAACGTCATCAGGAGTCCCTACAAAACCTAAAAATGGCATAAAATGCTTTTTTTGGGAAAACGTTTTTTTTACAAAAAAAAATTCAAAAAACAGACTTGCTTCAGCAGCACAATTCTGGTGTTGTAGTTGTAGGAGATGTCTCAAAACGTCATCAGGAGTCCCGACTAAACCCGTAAATGTAAGAAAATGTAAGAAAATGCATTTTTTAAGAAAAACATTTTTTGCTAAAATGTCGTAAGGGGGGACCCTGTCGTAAAAATGCCAAAAAACGGACTTGATTCAGCAGCACAATTCTGGTGCTGTAGTTGTAGGAGATGTCTCAAAACGTCATCAGGAGTCCCGACTAAACCCGTAAATGTAAGAAAATGTAAGAAAATGCATTTTTTAAGAAAAACATTTTTTGCTAAAATGTCGTAAGGGAAAAAAACGTCATCAGGAGTCCCTACAAAACCTAAAAATGGCATAAAATGCTTTTTTTGGGAAAACTTTTTTTTTACAAAAAAAAATTCTAAAAACAGACTTGCTTCAGCAGCACAATTCTGGTGCTGTAGTTGTAGGAGATGTCTCAAAACGTCATCAGGAGTCCCGACTAAACCCGTAAATGTAAGAAAATGTAAGAAAATGCATTTTTTACGAAAAACATTTTTTGCTAAAATGTCGTAAGGGGGGACCCTGTCGTAAAAATTCCAAAAAACGGACTTGATTCAGCAGCACAATTCTGGTGCTGTAGTTGTAGGAGATGTCTCAAAACGTCATCAGGAGTCCCGACTAAACCCGTAAATGTAAGAAAATGTAAGAAAATGCATTTTTTAAGAAAAACATTTTTTGCTAAAATGTCGTAAGGGGGGACCCTGTCGTAAAAATTCCAAAAAACGGACTTGATTCAGCAGCACAATTCTGGTGCTGTAGTTGTAGGAGATGTCTTAAAACATCATCAGGAGTCCCTACAAAACCTAAAAATGGCATAAAATGCTTTTTTTGGGAAAACTTTTTTTTTACAAAAAAAAATTCAAAAAACGGACTTGTTTGAGCAGCACAATTCTGGTGCTGTAGTTGTAGGAGATGTCTCAAAACGTCATCAGGAGTCCCGACTAAACCCGTAAATGTAAGAAAATGTAAGAAAATGCATTTTTTAAGAAAAACATTTTTTTCTAAAATGTCGTAAGGGGGGACCCTGTCGTAAAAATTCCAAAAAACGGACTTGATTCAGCAGCACAATTCTGGTGCTGTAGTTGTAGGAGATGTCTCAAAACGTCATCAGGAGTCCCGACTAAACCCGTAAATGTAAGAAAATGTAAGAAAATGCATTTTTTAAGAAAAACATTTTTTGCTAAAATGTCGTAAGGGGGGACCCTGTCGTAAAAATTCCAAAAAACGGACTTGATTCAGCAGCACAATTCTGGGGCTGTAGTTGTAGGAGATGTCTTAAAACGTCATCAGGAGTCCCTACAAAACCTAAAAATGGCATAAAATGCTTTTTTTGGGAAAACTTTTTTTTTACAAAAAGAAATTAAAAAAACGGACTTGTTTGAGCAGCACAATTCTGGTGCTGTAGTTGTAGGAGATGTCTCAAAACGTCATCAGGAGTCCCGACTAAACCCGTAAATGTAAGAAAATGTAAGAAAATGCATTTTTTACGAAAAACATTTTTTGCTAAAATGTCGTAAGGGGGGACCCTGTCGTAAAAATTCCAAAAAACGGACTTGATTCAGCAGCACAATTCTGGTGCTGTAGTTGTAGGAGATGTCTTAAAACGTCATCAGGAGTCCCTACAAAACCTAAAAATGGCATAAAATGCTTTTTTTGGGAAAACGTTTTTTTTACAAAAAAAAATTCAAAAAACAGACTTGCTTCAGCAGCACAATTCTGGTGCTGTAGTTGTAGGAGATGTCTCAAAACGTCATCAGGAGTCCCGACTAAACCCGTAAATGTAAGAAAATGTAAGAAAATGTAAGAAAATGCATTTTTTACGAAAAAATTTTTTTGCTAAAATGTCGTAAGGGGGGACCCTGTCGTAAAAATTCCAAAAAACGGACTTGATTCAGCAGCACAATTCTGGTGCTGTAGTTGTAGGAGATGTCTCAAAACGTCATCAGGAGTCTCGACTAAACCCGTAAATGTAAGAAAATGTAAGAAAATGCATTTTTTGCGAAAAACATTTTTTGCTAAAATGTCGTAAGGGCGGACCCTGTCGTAAAAATTCCTAAAAACGGACTTAATTCAGCAGCACATTTCTGGTGCTGTAGTTGTAGGAGATGTCTCAAAACGTCATCAGGAGTCCCGACTAAACCCGTAAATGTAAGAAAATGTAAGAAAATGCATTTTTTAAGAAAAACATTTTTTGCTAAAATGTTGTAAGGGGGGACCCTGTCGTAAAAATTCCAAAAAACGGACTTGATTCAGCAGCACAATTCTGGTGCTGTAGTTGTAGGAGATGTCTTAAAACGTCATCAGGAGTCCCTACAAAACCTAAAAATGGCATAAAATGCTTTTTTTGGGAAAACGTTTTTTTTACAAAAAAAAATTCAAAAAACAGACTTGCTTCAGCAGCACAATTCTGGTGCTGTAGTTGTAGGAGATGTCTCAAAACGTCATCAGGAGTCCCGACTAAACCCGTAAATGTAAGAAAATGTAAGAAAATGCATTTTTTAAGAAAAACATTTTTTGCTAAAATGTCGTAAGGGGGGACCCTGTCGTAAAAATGCCAAAAAACGGACTTGCTTCAGCAGTACAATTCTGGTGCTGTAGTTGTAGGAGATGTCTCAAAACGTCATCAGGAGTCCCTACAAAACCTAAAAATGGCATAAAATGCTTTTTTTGGGAAAACTTTTTTTTACAAAAAAAAATTCAAAAAACAGACTTGCTTCAGCAGCACAATTCTGGTGCTGTAGTTGTAGGAGATGTCTTAAAACATCATCAGGAGTCCCTACAAAACCTAAAAATGGCATAAAATGCTTTTTTTGGGAAAACTTTTTTTTTACAAAAAAAAATTCAAAAAACGGACTTGTTTGAGCAGCACAATTCTGGTGCTGTAGTTGTAGGAGATGTCTCAAAACGTCATCAGGAGTCCCGACTAAACCCGTAAATGTAAGAAAATGTAAGAAAATGCATTTTTTAAGAAAAACATTTTTTGCTAAAATGTCGTAAGGGGGGACCCTGTCGTAAAAATTCCAAAAAACGGACTTGATTCAGCAGCACAATTCTGGTGCTGTAGTTGTAGGAGATGTCTCAAAACGTCATCAGGAGTCCCGACTAAACCCGTAAATGTAAGAAAATGTAAGAAAATGCATTTTTTAAGAAAAACATTTTTTGCTAAAATGTCGGGACCCTGTCGTAAAAATTTCAAAAAACGGACTTGATTCAGCAGTACAATTCTGGTGCTGTAGTTGTAGGAGATGTCTTAAAACGTCATCAGGAGTCCCTACAAAACCTAAAAATGGCATAAAATGCTTTTTTTGGGAAAACTTTTTTTTTACAAAAAGAAATTCAAAAAACGGACTTGTTTGAGCAGCACATTTCTGGTGCTGTAGTTGTAGGAGATGTCTCAAAACGTCATCAGGAGTCCCGACTAAACCCGTAAATGTAAGAAAATGTAAGAAAATGCATTTTTTAAGAAAAACATTTTTTGCTAAAATGTCGTAAGGGGGGACCCTGTCGTAAAAATTCCAAAAAACGGACTTGATTCAGCAGCACAATTCTGGTGCTGTAGTTGTAGGAGATGTCTCAAAACGTCATCAGGAGTCCCGACTAAACCCGTAAATGTAAGAAAATGTAAGAAAATGCATTTTTTACGAAAAACATTTTTTGCTAAAATGTCGTAAGGGGGGACCCTGTCGTAAAAATGCCAAAAAACGGACTTGATTCAGCAGCACAATTCTGGTGCTGTAGTTGTAGGAGATGTCTCAAAACGTCATCAGGAGTCCCGACTAAACCCGTAAATGTAAGAAAATGTAAGAAAATGCATTTTTTAAGAAAAACATTTTTTGCTAAAATGTCGTAAGGGGGGACCCTGTCGTAAAAATGCCAAAAAACGGACTTGCTTCAGCAGTACAATTCTGGTGCTGTAGTTGTAGGAGATGTCTCAAAACGTCATCAGGAGTCCCTACAAAACCTAAAAATGGCATAAAATGCTTTTTTTGGGAAAACTTTTTTTTACAAAAAGAAATTCAAAAAACAGACTTGCTTCAGCAGCACAATTCTGGTGCTGTAGTTGTAGGAGATGTCTCAAAACGTCATCAGGAGTCCCGACTAAACCCGTAAATGTAAGAAAATGCATTTTTTACGAAAAACATTTTTTGCTAAAATGTCGTAAGGGCGGACCCTGTCGTAAAAATTCCAAAAAACGGACTTGATTCAGCAGCACAATTCTGGTGCTGTAGTTGTAGGAGATGTCTCAAAACGTCATCAGGAGTCCCGATTAAACCCGTAAATGTAAGAAAATGTAAGAAAATGCATTTTTTACGGAAAACATTTTTTGCTAAAATGTCGTAAGGGGGGACCCTGTCGTAAAAATTCC
The DNA here is from genome assembly GCF_033978785.1 of Entelurus aequoreus. Lineage (NCBI taxonomy): Eukaryota > Metazoa > Chordata > Actinopteri > Syngnathiformes > Syngnathidae > Entelurus > Entelurus aequoreus. Next base: position 45,957,648 of record NC_084752.1, on the reverse strand, counting down.
AAAAAACGGACTTGATTCAGCAGCACAATTCTGGTGCTGTAGTTGTAGGAGATGTCTCAAAACGTCATCAGGAGTCCCGATTAAACCCGTAAATGTAAGAAAATGTAAGAAAATGCATTTTTTAAGAAAAACATTTTTTGCTAAAATGTCGTAAGGGACATTTTTTGTCGTAAAAATTCCAAAAAACGGACTTGATTCAGCAGCACAATTCTGGTGCTGTAGTTGTAGGAGATGTCTCAAAACGTCATCAGGAGTCCCGACTAAACCCGTAAATGTAAGAAAATGTAAGAAAATGCATTTTTTAAGAAAAACATTTTTTGCTAAAATGTCGTAAGGGGGGACCCTGTCGTAAAAATTCCAAAAAACGGACTTGATTCAGTAGCACAATTCTGGTGCTGTAGTTGTAGGAGATGTCTTAAAACGTCATCAGGAGTCCCTACAAAACCTAAAAATGGCATAAAATGCTTTTTTTGGGAAAACTTTTTTTTTACAAAAAGAAATTCAAAAAACGGACTTGTTTGAGCAGCACATTTCTGGTGCTGTAGTTGTAGGAGATGTCTCAAAACGTCATCAGGAGTCCCGACTAAACCCGTAAATGTAAGAAAATGTAAGAAAATGCATTTTTTAAGAAAAACATTTTTTGCTAAAATGTCGTAAGGGGGGACCCTGTCGTAAAAATTCCAAAAAACGGACTTGATTCAGCAGCACAATTCTGGTGCTGTAGTTGTAGGAGATGTCTCAAAACGTCATCAGGAGTCCCGACTAAACCCGTAAATGTAAGAAAATGTAAGAAAATGCATTTTTTACGAAAAACATTTTTTGCTAAAATGTCGTAAGGGGGGACCCTGTCGTAAAAATGCCAAAAAACGGACTTGATTCAGCAGCACAATTCTGGTGCTGTAGTTGTAGGAGATGTCTCAAAACGTCATCAGGAGTCCCGACTAAACCCGTAAATGTAAGAAAATGTAAGAAAATGCATTTTTTAAGAAAAACATTTTTTGCTAAAATGTCGTAAGGGGGGACCCTGTCGTAAAAATGCCAAAAAACGGACTTGCTTCAGCAGTACAATTCTGGTGCTGTAGTTGTAGGAGATGTCTCAAAACGTCATCAGGAGTCCCTACAAAACCTAAAAATGGCATAAAATGCTTTTTTTGGGAAAACTTTTTTTTACAAAAAGAAATTCAAAAAACAGACTTGCTTCAGCAGCACAATTCTGGTGCTGTAGTTGTAGGAGATGTCTCAAAACGTCATCAGGAGTCCCGACTAAACCCGTAAATGTAAGAAAATGCATTTTTTACGAAAAACATTTTTTGCTAAAATGTCGTAAGGGCGGACCCTGTCGTAAAAATTCCAAAAAACGGACTTGATTCAGCAGCACAATTCTGGTGCTGTAGTTGTAGGAGATGTCTCAAAACGTCATCAGGAGTCCCGATTAAACCCGTAAATGTAAGAAAATGTAAGAAAATGCATTTTTTACGGAAAACATTTTTTGCTAAAATGTCGTAAGGGACATTTTTTGTCGTAAAAATTCCAAAAAACGGACTTGATTCAGCAGCACAATTCTGGTGCTGTAGTTGTAGGAGATGTCTCAAAACGTCATCAGGAGTCCCGACTAAACCCGTAAATGTAAGAAAATGTAAGAAAATGCATTTTTTAAGAAAAACATTTTTTGCTAAAATGTCGTAAGGGGGGACCCTGTCGTAAAAATTCCAAAAAACGGACTTGATTCAGCAGCACAATTCTGGTGCTGTAGTTGTAGGAGATGTCTTAAAACGTCATCAGGAGTCCCTACAAAACCTAAAAATGGCATAAAATGCTTTTTTTGGGAAAACTTTTTTTTTACAAAAAAAAATTCAAAAAACAGATTTGCTTCAGCAGCACAATTCTGGTGCTGTAGTTGTAGGAGATGTCTCAAAACGTCATCAGGAGTCCCGACTAAACCCGTAAATGTAAGAAAATGTAAGAAAATGCATTTTTTACGAAAAACATTTTTTGCTAAAATGTCGTAAGGGCGGACCCTGTCGTAAAAATTCCAAAAAACGGACTTGCTTCAGCAGTACAATTCTGGTGCTGTAGTTGTAGGAGATGTCTCAAAACGTCATCAGGAGTCCCTACAAAACCTAAAAATGGCATAAAATGCTTTTTTTGGGAAAACTTTTTTTTACAAAAAAAAATTCAAAAAACAGACTTGCTTCAGCAGCACAATTCTGGTGTTGTAGTTGTAGGAGATGTCTCAAAACGTCATCAGGAGTCCCGACTAAACCCGTAAATGTAAGAAAATGTAAGAAAATGCATTTTTTAAGAAAAACATTTTTTGCTAAAATGTCGTAAGGGAAAAAAACGTCATCAGGAGTCCCTACAAAACCTAAAAATGGCATAAAATGCTTTTTTTGGGAAAACTTTTTTTTTACAAAAAAAAATTCTAAAAACAGACTTGCTTCAGCAGCACAATTCTGGTGCTGTAGTTGTAGGAGATGTCTCAAAACGTCATCAGGAGTCCCGACTAAACCCGTAAATGTAAGAAAATGTAAGAAAATGCATTTTTTACGAAAAACATTTTTTGCTAAAATGTCGTAAGGGGGGACCCTGTCGTAAAAATTCCAAAAAACGGACTTGATTCAGCAGCACAATTCTGGTGCTGTAGTTGTAGGAGATGTCTCAAAACGTCATCAGGAGTCCCGACTAAACCCGTAAATGTAAGAAAATGTAAGAAAATGCATTTTTTAAGAAAAACATTTTTTGCTAAAATGTCGTAAGGGGGGAAAAATTCCAAAAAACGGACTTGATTCAGCAGCACAATTCTGGTGCTGTAGTTGTAGGAGATGTCTTAAAACATCATCAGGAGTCCCTACAAAACCTAAAAATGGCATAAAATGCTTTTTTTGGGAAAACTTTTTTTTTACAAAAAAAAATTCAAAAAACGGACTTGTTTGAGCAGCACAATTCTGGTGCTGTAGTTGTAGGAGATGTCTCAAAACGTCATCAGGAGTCCCGACTAAACCCGTAAATGTAAGAAAATGTAAGAAAATGCATTTTTTACGAAAAACATTTTTTGCTAAAATGTCGTAAGGGGTGACCCTGTCGTAAAAATTCCAAAAAACGGACTTGATTCAGCAGCACAATTCTGGTGCTGTAGTTGTAGGAGATGTCTCAAAACGTCATCAGGAGTCCCGACTAAAACCGTAAATGTAAGAAAATGTAAGAAAATGCATTTTTTAAGAAAAACATTTTTTGCTAAAATGTCGTAAGGGGGGACCCTGTCGTAAAAATGCCAAAAAACGGACTTGCTTCAGCAGTACAATTCTGGTGCTGTAGTTGTAGGAGATGTCTCAAAACGTCATCAGGAGTCCCTACAAAACCTAAAAATGGCATAAAATGCTTTTTTTGGGAAAACTTTTTTTTACAAAAAAAAATTCAAAAAACAGACTTGCTTCAGCAGCACAATTCTGGTGCTGTAGTTGTAGGAGATGTCTTAAAACATCATCAGGAGTCCCTACAAAACCTAAAAATGGCATAAAATGCTTTTTTTGGGAAAACTTTTTTTTTACCAAAAAAAATTCAAAAAACGGACTTGTTTGAGCAGCACAATTCTGGTGCTGTAGTTGTAGGAGATGTCTCAAAACGTCATCAGGAGTCCCGACTAAACCCGTAAATGTAAGAAAATGTAAGAAAATGCATTTTTTAAGAAAAACATTTTTTGCTAAAATGTCGTAAGGGGGGACCCTGTCGTAAAAATTCCAAAAAACGGACTTGATTCAGCAGCACAATTCTGGTGCTGTAGTTGTAGGAGATGTCTCAAAACGTCATCAGGAGCCCCGACTAAACCCGTAAATGTAAGAAAATGTAAGAAAATGCATTTTTTAAGAAAAACATTTTTTGCTAAAATGTCGGGACCCTGTCGTAAAAATTTCAAAAAACGGACTTGATTCAGCAGTACAATTCTGGTGCTGTAGTTGTAGGAGATGTCTTAAAACGTCATCAGGAGTCCCTACAAAACCTAAAAATGGCATAAAATGCTTTTTTTGGGAAAACTTTTTTTTTACAAAAAGAAATTCAAAAAACGGACTTGTTTGAGCAGCACATTTCTGGTGCTGTAGTTGTAGGAGATGTCTCAAAACGTCATCAGGAGTCCCGACTAAACCCGTAAATGTAAGAAAATGTAAGAAAATGCATTTTTTAAGAAAAACATTTTTTGCTAAAATGTCGTAAGGGGGGACCCTGTCGTAAAAATTCCAAAAAACGGACTTGATTCAGCAGCACAATTCTGGTGCTGTAGTTGTAGGAGATGTCTCAAAACGTCATCAGGAGTCCCGACTAAACCCGTAAATGTAAGAAAATGTAAGAAAATGCATTTTTTACGAAAAACATTTTTTGCTAAAATGTCGTAAGGGGGGACCCTGTCGTAAAAATGCCAAAAAACGGACTTGCTTCAGCAGTACAATTCTGGTGCTGTAGTTGTAGGAGATGTCTCAAAACGTCATCAGGAGTCCCTACAAAACCTAAAAATGGCATAAAATGCTTTTTTTGGGAAAACTTTTTTTTACAAAAAGAAATTCAAAAAACGGAGTTGTTTGAGCAGCACAATTCTGGTGCTGTAGTTGTAGGAGATGTCTCAAAACGTCATCAGGAGTCCCGACTAAACCCGTAAATGTAAGAAAATGTAAGAAAATGCATTTTTTACGAAAAACATTTTTTGCTAAATTGTCGTAAGGGGGGACCCTGTCGTAAAAATTCCAAAAAACGGACTTGCTTCAGCAGCACAATTCTGGTGCTGTAGTTGTAGGAGATGTCTCAAAACGTCATCAGGAGTCCCTACAAAACCTAAAAATGGCATAAAATGCTTTTTTTGGGAAAACTTTTTTTTTACAAAAAAAAATTCTAAAAACAGACTTGCTTCAGCAGCACAATTCTGGTGCTGTAGTTGTAGGAGATGTCTCAAAACGTCATCAGGAGTCCCGACTAAACCCGTAAATGTAAGAAAATGCATTTTTTCCGAAAAACATTTTTTGCTAAAATGTCGTAAGGGCGGACCCTGTCGTAAAAATTCCAAAAAACGGACTTGATTCAGCAGCACAATTCTGGTGCTGTAGTTGTAGGAGATGTCTCAAAACGTCATCAGGAGTCCCGATTAAACCCGTAAATGTAAGAAAATGTAAGAAAATGCATTTTTTACGGAAAACATTTTTTGCTAAAATGTCGTAAGGGGGGACCCTGTCGTAAAAATTCCAAAAAACGGACTTGATTCAGCAGCACAATTCTGGTGCTGTAGTTGTAGGAGATGTCTCAAAACGTCATCAGGAGTCCCGATTAAACCCGTAAATGTAAGAAAATGTAAGAAAATGCATTTTTTAAGAAAAACATTTTTTGCTAAAATGTCGTAAGGGACATTTTTTGTCGTAAAAATGCCAAAAAACGGACTTGATTCAGCAGCACAATTCTGGTGCTGTAGTTGTAGGAGATGTCTCAAAACGTCATCAGGAGTCCCGACTAAACCCGTAAATGTAAGAAAATGTAAGAAAATGCATTTTTTAAGAAAAACATTTTTTGCTAAAATGTCGTAAGGGGGGACCCTGTCGTAAAAATTCCAAAAAACGGACTTGATTCAGCAGCACAATTCTGGTGCTGTAGTTGTAGGAGATGTCTTAAAACGTCATCAGGAGTCCCTACAAAACCTAAAAATGGCATAAAATGCTTTTTTTGGGAAAACTTTTTTTTTACAAAAAAAAATTCAAAAAACAGATTTGCTTCAGCAGCACAATTCTGGTGCTGTAGTTGTAGGAGATGTCTCAAAACGTCATCAGGAGTCCCGACTAAACCCGTAAATGTAAGAAAATGTAAGAAAATGCATTTTTTACGAAAAACATTTTTTGCTAAAATGTCGTAAGGGCGGACCCTGTCGTAAAAATTCCAAAAAACGGACTTGATTCAGCAGCACAATTCTGGTGCTGTAGTTGTAGGAGATGTCTCAAAACGTCATCAGGAGTCCCGACTAAACCCGTAAATGTAAGAAAATGCATTTTTTACGAAAAACATTTTTTGCTAAAATGTCGTAAGGGCGGACCCTGTCGTAAAAATTCCAAAAAACGGACTTGATTCAGCAGCACAATTCTGGTGCTGTAGTTGTAGGAGATGTCTTAAAACGTCATCAGGAGTCCCTACAAAACCTAAAAATGGCATAAAATGCTTTTTTTGGTAAAACTTTTTTTTTCCAAAAAAAAATTCAAAAAACAGACTTGCTTCAGCAGCACAATTCTGGTGCTGTAGTTGTAGGAGATGTCTCAAAACGTCATCAGGAGTCCCGACTAAACCCGTAAATGTAAGAAAATGTAAGAAAATGCATTTTTTACGAAAAACATTTTTTGCTAAAATGTCGTAAGGGACCCTGTCGTAAAAATTCAAAAAACAGACTTGCTTCAGCAGCACAATTCTGGTGCTGTAGTTGTAGGAGATGTCTCAAAACGTCATCAGGAGTCCCGACTAAACCCGTAAATGTAAGAAAATGTAAGAAAATGCATTTTTTAAGAAAAACATTTTTTGCTAAAATGTCGTAAGGGGGGACCCTGTCGTAAGAATTCCAAAAAACGGACTTGATTCAGCAGCACAATTCTGGTGCTGTAGTTGTAGGAGATGTCTCAAAACGTCATCAGGAGTCCCTACAAAACCTAAAAATGGCATAAAATGCTTTTTTCGGGAAAACTTTTTTTTTACAAAAAGAAATTCAAAAAACGGACTTGTTTGAGCAGCACAATTCTGGTGCTGTAGTTGTAGGAGATGTCTCAAAACGTCATCAGGAGTCCCGACTAAACCCGTAAATGTAAGAAAATGCATTTTTTACGAAAAACATTTTTTGCTAAAATGTCGTAAGGGCGGACCCTGTCGTAAAAATTCCAAAAAACGGACTTGATTCAGCAGCACAATTCTGGTGCTGTAGTTGTAGGAGATGTCTCAAAACGTCATCAGGAGTCCCGATTAAACCCGTAAATGTAAGAAAATGTAAGAAAATGCATTTTTTACGGAAAACATTTTTTGCTAAAATGTCGTAAGGGGGGACCCTGTCGTAAAAATTCCAAAAAACGGACTTGATTCAGCAGCACAATTCTGGTGCTGTAGTTGTAGGAGATGTCTCAAAACGTCATCAGGAGTCCCGACTAAACCCGTAAATGTAAGAAAATGTAAGAAAATGCATTTTTTATGAAAAATATTTTTTGCTAAAATGTCGTAAGGGGGGACCCTGTCGTAAAAATTCCAAAAAACGGACTTGATTCAGCAGCACAATTCTGGTGCTGTAGTTGTAGGAGATGTCTTAAAACATCATCAGGAGTCCCTACAAAACCTAAAAATGGCATAAAATGCTTTTTTTGGGAAAACGTTTTTTTTTACAAAAAAAAATTCAAAAAACAGACTTGCTACAGCAGCACAATTCTGGTGCTGTAGTTGTAGGAGATGTCTCAAAACGTCATCAGGAGTCCCGACTAAACCCGTAAATGTAAGAAAATGCATTTTTTACGAAAAACATTTTTTGCTAAAATGTCGTAAGGGGGGACCCTGTCGTAAAAATTCCAAAAAACGGACTTGATTCAGCAGCACAATTCTGGTGCTGTAGTTGTAGGAGATGTCTCAAAACGTCATCAGGAGTCCAGACTAAACCCGTAAATGTAAGAAAATGTAAGAAAATGCATTTTTTAAGAAAAACATTTTTTGCTAAAATGTCGTAAAATGTCGTAAAAATGCCAAAAAACGGACTTGCTTCAGCAGTACAATTCTGGTGCTGTAGTTGTAGGAGATGTCTCAAAACGTCATCAGGAGTCCCTACAAAACCTAAAAATGGCATAAAATGCTTTTTTTGGGAAAACTTTTTTTTACAAAAAAAAATTCAAAAAACAGACTTGCTTCAGCAGCACAATTCTGGTGCTGTAGTTGTAGGAGATGTCTCAAAACGTCATCAGGAGTCCCGACTAAACCCGTAAATGTAAGAAAATGTAAGAAAATGCATTTTTTACGAAAAACATTTTTTGCTAAAATGTCGTAAGGGGGGACCCTGTCGTAAAAATTCCAAAAAACGGACTTGATTCAGCAGCACAATTCTGGTGCTGTAGTTGTATGAGATTTCTCAAAACGTCATCAGGAGTCCCGACTAAACCCGTAAATGTAAGAAAATGTAAGAAAATGCATTTTTTACGAAAAACATTTTTTGCTAAAATGTCGTAAGGGGGGACCCTGTCGTAAAAATGCCAAAAAACGGACTTGATTCAGCAGCACAATTCTGGTGCTGTAGTTGTAGGAGATGTCTCAAAACGTCATCAGGAGTCCCGACTAAACCCGTAAATGTAAGAAAATGCATTTTTTACGAAAAACATTTTTTGCTAAAATGTCGTAAGGGGGGACCCTGTCGTAAGAATGCCAAAAAACGGACTTGCTTCAGCAGTACAATTCTGGTGCTGTAGTTGTAGGAGATGTCTCAAAACGTCATCAGGAGTCCCTACAAAACCTAAAAATGGCATAAAATGCTTTTTTTGGGAAAACTTTTTTTTTACAAAAAAAAATTCTAAAAACAGACTTGCTTCAGCAGCACAATTCTGGTGCTGTAGTTGTAGGAGATGTCTCAAAACGTCATCAGGAGTCCCGACTAAACCCGTAAATGTAAGAAAATGTAAGAAAATGCATTTTTTACGAAAAACATTTTTTGCTAAATTGTCGTAAGGGACATTTTTTGTCGTAAAAATTCCAAAAAACGGACTTGATTCAGCAGCACAATTCTGGTGCTGTAGTTGTAGGAGATGTCTCAAAACGTCATCAGGAGTCCCGACTAAACCCGTAAATGTAAGAAAATGCATTTTTTACGAAAAACATTTTTTGCTAAAATGTCGTAAGGGGGGACCCTGTCGTAAAAATTCCAAAAAACGGACTTGATTCAGCAGCACAATTCTGGTGCTGTAGTTGTAGGAGATGTCTCAAAACGTCATCAGGAGTCCCGACTAAACCCGTAAATGTAAGAAAATGTAAGAAAATGCATTTTTTACGAAAAACATTTTTTGCTAAAATGTCGTAAGGGGGGACCCTGTCGTAAAAATGCCAAAAAACGGACTTGCTTCAGCAGTACAATTCTGGTGCTGTAGTTGTAGGAGATGTCTCAAAACGTCATCAGGAGTCCCTACAAAACCTAAAAATGGCATAAAATGCTTTTTTTGGGAAAACTTTTTTTTTACAAAAAAAAATTCAAAAAACAGACTTGCTTCAGCAGCACCATTCTGGTGCTGTAGTTGTAGGAGATGTCTCAAAACGTCATCAGGAGTCCCGACTAAACCCGTAAATGTAAGAAAATGTAAGAAAATGCATTTTTTACGAAAAACATTTTTTGCTAAAATGTCGTAAGGGCGGACCCTGTCGTAAAAATTCCAAAAAACGGACTTGATTCAGCAGCACAATTCTGGTGCTGTAGTTGTAGGAGATGTCTCAAAACGTCATCAGGAGTCCCGACTAAACCCGTAAATGTAAGAAAATGTAAGAAAATGCATTTTTTACGAAAAACATTTTTTGCTAAAATGTCGTAAGGGGGGACCCTGTCGTAAAAATTCCAAAAAACGGACTTGATTCAGCAGCACAATTCTGGTGCTGTAGTTGTAGGAGATGTCTTAAAACGTCATCAGGAGTCCCTACAAAACCTAAAAATGGCATAAAATGCTTTTTTTGGGAAAACTTTTTTTTTACAAAAAGAAATTCAAAAAACGGACTTGTTTGAGCAGCACATTTCTGGTGCTGTAGTTGTAGGAGATGTCTCAAAACGTCATCAGGAGTCCCGACTAAACCCGTAAATGTAAGAAAATGTAAGAAAATGCATTTTTTACGAAAAACATTTTTTGCTAAAATGTCGTAAGGGGGGACCCTGTCGTAAAAATTTCAAAAAACGGACTTGATTCAGCAGTACAATTCTGGTGCTGTAGTTGTAGGAGATGTCTTAAAACGTCATCAGGAGTCCCTACAAAACCTAAAAATGGCATAAAATGCTTTTTTTGGGAAAACTTTTTTTTTACAAAAAGAAATTCAAAAAACAGACTTGTTTGAGCAGCACATTTCTGGTGCTGTAGTTGTAGGAGATGTCTCAAAACGTCATCAGGAGTCCCGACTAAACCCGTAAATGTAAGAAAATGTAAGAAAATGCATTTTTTACGAAAAACATTTTTTGCTAAAATGTCGTAAGGGCGGACCCTGTCGTAAAAATTCCAAAAAACGGACTTGATTCAGCAGCACAATTCTGGTGCTGTAGTTGTAGGAGATGTCTCAAAACGTCATCAGGAGTCCCGACTAAACCCGTAAATGTAAGAAAATGTAAGAAAATGCATTTTTTACGAAAAACATTTTTTGCTAAAATGTCGTAAGGGGGGACCCTGTCGTAAAAATTCCAAAAAACGGACTTGATTCAGCAGCACAATTCTGGTGCTGTAGTTGTAGGAGATGTCTTAAAACGTCATCAGGAGTCCCTACAAAACCTAAAAATGGCATAAAATGCTTTTTTTGGGAAAACTTTTTTTTTACAAAAAGAAATTCAAAAAACGGACTTGTTTGAGCAGCACATTTCTGGTGCTGTAGTTGTAGGAGATGTCTCAAAACGTCATCAGGAGTCCCGACTAAACCCGTAAATGTAAGAAAATGTAAGAAAATGCATTTTTTACGAAAAACATTTTTTGCTAAATTGTCGTAAGGGACATTTTTTGTCGTAAAAATTCCAAAAAACGGACTTGATTCAGCAGCACAATTCTGGTGCTGTAGTTGTAGGAGATGTCTCAAAACGTCATCAGGAGTCCCTACAAAACCTAAAAATGGCATAAAATGATTTTTTTGGGAAAACTTTTTTTTTACAAAAAAAAATTCTAAAAACAGACTTGCTTCAGCAGCACAATTCTGGTGCTGTAGTTGTAGGAGATGTCTCAAAACGTCATCAGGAGTCCCGACTAAACCCGTAAATGTAAGAAAATGTAAGAAAATGCATTTTTTAAGAAAAACATTTTTTGCTAAAATGTCGTAAGGGGGGACCCTGTCGTAAAAATTCCAAAAAACGGACTTGATTCAGCAGCACAATTCTGGTGCTGTAGTTGTAGGAGATGTCTCAAAACGTCATCAGGACTCCCGACTAAACCCGTAGATGTAAGAAAATGTAAGAAAATGCATTTTTTAAGAAAAACATTTTTTGCTAAAATGTCGTAAGGGGGGACCCTGTCGTAAAAATGCCAAAAAACGGACTTGCTTCAGCAGTACAATTCTGGTGCTGTAGTTGTAGGAGATGTCTCAAAACGTCATCAGGAGTCCCTACAAAACCTAAAAATGGCATAAAATGATTTTTTTGGGAAAACTTTTTTTTTACAAAAAAAAATTCTAAAAACAGACTTGCTTCAGCAGCACAATTCTGGTGCTGTAGTTGTAGGAGATGTCTCAAAACGTCATCAGGAGTCCCGACTAAACCCGTAAATGTAAGAAAATGTAAGAAAATGCATTTTTTACGAAAAACATTTTTTGCTAAAATGTCGTAAGGGGGGACCCTGTCGTAAAAATTCCAAAAAACGGACTTGATTCAGTAGCACAATTCTGGTGCTGTAGTTGTAGGAGATGTCTCAAAACGTCATCAGGAGTCCCGACTAAACCCGTAAATGTAAGAAAATGCATTTTTTACGAAAAACATTTTTTGCTAAAATGTCGTAAGGGGGGACCCTGTCGTAAAAATTCCAAAAAACGGACTTGATTCAGCAGCACAATTCTGGTGCTGTAGTTGTAGGAGATGTCTCAAAACGTCATCAGGAGTCCCGACTAAACCCGTAAATGTAAGAAAATGTAAGAAAATGCATTTTTTACGAAAAACATTTTTTGCTAAAATGTCGTAAGGGGGGACCCTGTCGTAAAAATGCCAAAAAACGGACTTGCTTCAGCAGTACAATTCTGGTGCTGTAGTTGTAGGAGATGTCTCAAAACGTCATCAGGAGTCCCTACAAAACCTAAAAATGGCATAAAATGCTTTTTTTGGGAAAACTTTTTTTTTACAAAAAAAAATTCAAAAAACAGACTTGCTTCAGCAGCACAATTCTGGTGCTGTAGTTGTAGGAGATGTCTCAAAACGTCATCAGGAGTCCCGACTAAACCCGTAAATGTAAGAAAATGTAAGAAAATGCATTTTTTACGAAAAACATTTTTTGCTAAAATGTCGTAAGGGGGGACCCTGTCGTAAAAATTCCAAAAAACGGACTTGATTCAGCAGCACAATTCTGGTGCTGTAGTTGTAGGAGATGTCTCAAAACGTCATCAGGAGTCCCGACTAAACCCGTAAATGTAAGAAAATGTAAGAAAATGCATTTTTTAAGAAAAACATTTTTTGCTAAAATGTCGTAAGGGGGGACCCTGTCGTAAAAATGCCAAAAAACGGACTTGCTTCAGCAGTACAATTCTGGTGCTGTAGTTGTAGGAGATGTCTCAAAACGTCATCAGGAGTCCCTACAAAACCTAAAAATGGCATAAAATGATTTTTTTGGGAAAACTTTTTTTTTACAAAAAAAAATTCTAAAAACAGACTTGCTTCAGCAGCACCATTCTGGTGCTGTAGTTGTAGGAGATGTCTCAAAACGTCATCAGGAGTCCCGACTAAACCCGTAAATGTAAGAAAATGTAAGAAAATGCATTTTTTACGAAAAACATTTTTTGCTAAAATGTCGTAAGGGCGGACCCTGTCGTAAAAATTCCAAAAAACGGACTTGATTCAGCAGCACAATTCTGGTGCTGTAGTTGTAGGAGATGTCTCAAAACGTCATCAGGAGTCCCGACTAAACCCGTAAATGTAAGAAAATGTAAGAAAATGCATTTTTTACGAAAAACATTTTTTGCTAAAATGTCGTAAGGGGGGACCCTGTCGTAAAAATTCCAAAAAACGGACTTGATTCAGCAGCACAATTCTGGTGCTGTAGTTGTAGGAGATGTCTTAAAACGTCATCAGGAGTCCCTACAAAACCTAAAAATGGCATAAAATGCTTTTTTTGGGAAAACTTTTTTTTTACAAAAAGAAATTCAAAAAACGGACTTGTTTGAGCAGCACATTTCTGGTGCTGTAGTTGTAGGAGATGTCTCAAAACGTCATCAGGAGTCCCGACTAAACCCGTAAATGTAAGAAAATGTAAGAAAATGCATTTTTTACGAAAAACATTTTTTGCTAAAATGTCGTAAGGGGGGACCCTGTCGTAAAAATTTCAAAAAACGGACTTGATTCAGCAGTACAATTCTGGTGCTGTAGTTGTAGGAGATGTCTTAAAACGTCATCAGGAGTCCCTACAAAACCTAAAAATGGCATAAAATGCTTTTTTTGGGAAAACTTTTTTTTTACAAAAAGAAATTCAAAAAACAGACTTGTTTGAGCAGCACATTTCTGGTGCTGTAGTTGTAGGAGATGTCTCAAAACGTCATCAGGAGTCCCGACTAAACCCGTAAATGTAAGAAAATGTAAGAAAATGCATTTTTTACGAAAAACATTTTTTGCTAAATTGTCGTAAGGGACATTTTTTGTCGTAAAAATTCCAAAAAACGGACTTGATTCAGCAGCACAATTCTGGTGCTGTAGTTGTAGGAGATGTCTCAAAACGTCATCAGGAGTCCCTACAAAACCTAAAAATGGCATAAAATGATTTTTTTGGGAAAACTTTTTTTTTACAAAAAAAAATTCTAAAAACAGACTTGCTTCAGCAGCACAATTCTGGTGCTGTAGTTGTAGGAGATGTCTCAAAACGTCATCAGGAGTCCCGACTAAACCCGTAAATGTAAGAAAATGTAAGAAAATGCATTTTTTAAGAAAAACATTTTTTGCTAAAATGTCGTAAGGGGGGACCCTGTCGTAAAAATTCCAAAAAACGGACTTGATTCAGCAGCACAATTCTGGTGCTGTAGTTGTAGGAGATGTCTCAAAACGTCATCAGGAGTCCCGACTAAACCCGTAGATGTAAGAAAATGTAAGAAAATGCATTTTTTAAGAAAAACATTTTTTGCTAAAATGTCGTAAGGGGGGACCCTGTCGTAAAAATGCCAAAAAACGGACTTGCTTCAGCAGTACAATTCTGGTGCTGTAGTTGTAGGAGATGTCTCAAAACGTCATCAGGAGTCCCTACAAAACCTAAAAATGGCATAAAATGATTTTTTTGGGAAAACTTTTTTTTTACAAAAAAAAATTCTAAAAACAGACTTGCTTCAGCAGCACAATTCTGGTGCTGTAGTTGTAGGAGATGTCTCAAAACGTCATCAGGAGTCCCGACTAAACCCGTAAATGTAAGAAAATGTAAGAAAATGCATTTTTTACGAAAAACATTTTTTGCTAAAATGTCGTAAGGGGGGACCCTGTCGTAAAAATTCCAAAAAACGGACTTGATTCAGTAGCACAATTCTGGTGCTGTAGTTGTAGGAGATGTCTCAAAACGTCATCAGGAGTCCCGACTAAACCCGTAAATGTAAGAAAATGCATTTTTTACGAAAAACATTTTTTGCTAAAATGTCGTAAGGGGGGACCCTGTCGTAAAAATTCCAAAAAACGGACTTGATTCAGCAGCACAATTCTGGTGCTGTAGTTGTAGGAGATGTCTCAAAACGTCATCAGGAGTCCCGACTAAACCCGTAAATGTAAGAAAATGTAAGAAAATGCATTTTTTACGAAAAACATTTTTTGCTAAAATGTCGTAAGGGGGGACCCTGTCGTAAAAATTCCAAAAAACGGACTTGATTCAGCAGCACAATTCTGGTGCTGTAGTTGTAGGAGATGTCTCAAAACGTCATCAGGAGTCCCGACTAAACCCGTAAATGTAAGAAAATGTAAGAAAATGCATTTTTTACGAAAAACATTTTTTGCTAAAATGTCGTAAGGGGGGACCCTGTCGTAAAAATGCCAAAAAACGGACTTGCTTCAGCAGTACAATTCTGGTGCTGTAGTTGTAGGAGATGTCTCAAAACGTCATCAGGAGTCCCTACAAAACCTAAAAATGGCATAAAATGCTTTTTTTGGGAAAACTTTTTTTTTACAAAAAAAAATTCAAAAAACAGACTTGCTTCAGCAGCACAATTCTGGTGCTGTAGTTGTAGGAGATGTCTCAAAACGTCATCAGGAGTCCCGACTAAACCCGTAAATGTAAGAAAATGTAAGAAAATGCATTTTTTACGAAAAACATTTTTTGCTAAAATGTCGTAAGGGGGGACCCTGTCGTAAAAATTCCAAAAAACGGACTTGATTCAGCAGCACAATTCTGGTGCTGTAGTTGTAGGAGATGTCTTAAAACGTCATCAGGAGTCCCTACAAAACCTAAAAATGGCATAAAATGCTTTTTTTGGGAAAACTTTTTTTTTACAAAAAGAAATTCAAAAAACGGACTTGTTTGAGCAGCACATTTCTGGTGCTGTAGTTGTAGGAGATGTCTCAAAACGTCATCAGGAGTCCCGACTAAACCCGTAAATGTAAGAAAATGTAAGAAAATGCATTTTTTACGAAAAACATTTTTTGCTCAAATGTCGTAAGGGGGGACCCTGTCGTAAAAATTCCAAAAAACGGACTTGATTCAGCAGCACAATTCTGGTGCTGTAGTTGTAGGAGATGTCTCAAAACGTCATCAGGAGTCCCGACTAAACCCGTAAATGTAAGAAAATGTAAGAAAATGCATTTTTTACGAAAAACATTTTTTGCTAAAATGTCGTAAGGGGGGACCCTGTCGTAAAAATTCCAAAAAACGGACTTGATTCAGCAGCACAATTCTGGTGCTGTAGTTGTAGGAGATGTCTCAAAACGTCATCAGGAGTCCCGACTAAACCCGTAAATGTAAGAAAATGCATTTTTTACGAAAAACATTTTTTGCTAAAATGTCGTAAGGGGGGACCCTGTCGTAAAAATTCCAAAAAACGGACTTGATTCAGCAGCACAATTCTGGTGCTGTAGTTGTAGGAGATGTCTCAAAACGTCATCAGGAGTCCCGACTAAACCCGTGAATGTAAGAAAATGTAAGAAAATGCATTTTTTACGAAAAACATTTTTTGCTAAAATGTCGTAAGGGGGGACCCTGTCGTAAAAATTCCAAAAAACGGACTTGATTCAGCAGCACAATTCTGGTGCTGTAGTTGTAGGAGATGTCTCAAAACGTCATCAGGAGTCCCGACTAAACCCGTAAATGTAAGAAAATGTAAGAAAATGCATATTTTAAGAAAAACATTTTTTGCTAAAATGTCGTAAGGGGGGACCCTGTCGTAAAAATGCCAAAAAACG
The DNA here is from genome assembly GCF_033978785.1 of Entelurus aequoreus. NCBI lineage: Eukaryota > Metazoa > Chordata > Actinopteri > Syngnathiformes > Syngnathidae > Entelurus > Entelurus aequoreus. The sequence goes on along the minus strand of NC_084752.1, from coordinate 45,941,387 downwards.
GACTTGCTTCAGCAGTACAATTCTGGTGCTGTAGTTGTAGGAGATGTCTCAAAACGTCATCAGGAGTCCCTACAAAACCTAAAAATGGCATAAAATGCTTTTTTTGGGAAAACTTTTTTTTTACAAAAAGAAATTCAAAAAACGGACTTGTTTGAGCAGCACAATTCTGGTGCTGTAGTTGTAGGAGATGTCTCAAAACGTCATCAGGAGTCCCGACTAAACCCGTAAATGTAAGAAAATGTAAGAAAATGCATTTTTTAAGAAAAACATTTTTTGCTAAAATGTCGTAAGGGGGGACCCTGTCGTAAAAATGCCAAAAAACGGACTTGCTTCAGCAGTACAATTCTGGTGCTGTAGTTGTAGGAGATGTCTCAAAACGTCATCAGGAGTCCCTACAAAACCTAAAAATGGCATAAAATGCTTTTTTTGGGAAAACTTTTTTTTTTACAAAAAAAAATTCTAAAAACAGACTTGCTTCAGCAGCACAATTCTGGTGCTGTAGTTGTAGGAGATGTCTCAAAACGTCATCAGGAGTCCCGAATAAACCCGTAAATGTAAGAAAATGTAAGAAAATGCATTTTTTACGAAAAACATTTTTTGCTAAAATGTCGTAAGGGCGGACCCTGTCGTAAAAATTCCAAAAAACGGACTTGATTCAGCAGCACAATTCTGGTGCTGTAGTTGTAGGAGATGTCTCAAAACGTCATCAGGAGTCCCGACTAAACCCGTAAATGTAAGAAAATGTAAGAAAATGCATTTTTTAAGAAAAACATTTTTTGCTAAAATGTCGTAAGGGGGGACCCTGTCGTAAAAATGCCAAAAAACGGACTTGATTCAGCAGCACAATTCTGGTGCTGTAGTTGTAGGAGATGTCTCAAAACGTCATCAGGAGTCCCGACTAAACCCGTAAATGTAAGAAAATGTAAGAAAATGCATTTTTTAAGAAAAAATTTTTTGCTAAAATGTCGTAAGGGGGGACCCTGTCGTAAAAATTCCAAAAAACGGACTTGATTCAGCAGCACAATTCTGGTGCTGTAGTTATAGGAGATGTCTTAAAACGTCATCAGGAGTCCCTACAAAACCTAAAAATGGCATAAAATGCTTTTTTTGGGAAAACTTTTTTTTTACAAAAAAAAATTCAAAAAACGGACTTGTTTGAGCAGCACAATTCTGGTGCTGTAGTTGTAGGAGATGTCTCAAAACGTCATCAGGAGTCCCGACTAAACCCGTAAATGTAAGAAAATGTAAGAAAATGCATTTTTTAAGAAAAACATTTTTTGCTAAAATGTCGTAAGGGGGGACCCTGTCGTAAAAATGCCAAAAAACGGACTTGCTTCAGCAGTACAATTCTGGTGCTGTAGTTGTAGGAGATGTCTCAAAACGTCATCAGGAGTCCCTACAAAACCTAAAAATGGCATAAAATGATTTTTTTGGGAAAACCTTTTTTTTACAAAAAAAAATTCTAAAAACAGACTTGCTTCAGCAGCACAATTCTGGTGCTGTAGTTGTAGGAGATGTCTCAAAACGTCATCAGGAGTCCCGACTAAACCCGTAAATGTAAGAAAATGTAAGAAAATGCATTTTTTACGAAAAACATTTTTTGCTAAAATGTCGTAAGTGGGGACCCTGTCGTAAAAATTCCAAAAAACGGACTTGATTCAGCAGCACAATTCTGGTGCTGTAGTTGTAGGAGATGTCTTAAAACGTCATCAGGAGTCCCTACAAAACCTAAAAATGGCATAAAATGCTTTTTTTGGGAAAACTTTTTTTTTACAAAAAGAAATTCAAAAAACGGACTTGTTTGAGCAGCACATTTCTGGTGCTGTAGTTGTAGGAGATGTCTCAAAACGTCATCAGGAGTCCCGACTAAACCCGTAAATGTAAGAAAATGTAAGAAAATGCATTTTTTACGAAAAACATTTTTTGCTCAAATGTCGTAAGGGGGGGACCCTGTCGTAAAAATTCCAAAAAACGGACTTGATTCAGCAGCACAATTCTGGTGCTGTAGTTGTAGGAGATGTCTCAAAACGTCATCAGGAGTCCCGACTAAACCCGTAAATGTAAGAAAATGTAAGAAAATGCATTTTTACGAAAAACATTTTTTGCTAAAATGTCGTAAGGGCGGACCCTGTCGTAAAAATTCCAAAAAACGGACTTGATTCAGCAGCACAATTCTGGTGCTGTAGTTGTAGGAGATGTCTCAAAACGTCATCAGGAGTCCCGACTAAACCCGTAAATGTAAGAAAATGCATTTTTTACGAAAAACATTTTTTGCTAAAATGTCGTAAGGGGGGACCCTGTCGTAAAAATTCCAAAAAACGGACTTGATTCAGCAGCACAATTCTGGTGCTGTAGTTGTAGGAGATGTCTCAAAACGTCATCAGGAGTCCCGACTAAACCCGTGAATGTAAGAAAATGTAAGAAAATGCATTTTTTACGAAAAACATTTTTTGCTAAAATGTCGTAAGGGGGGACCCTGTCGTAAAAATTCCAAAAAACGGACTTGATTCAGCAGCACAATTCTGGTGCTGTAGTTGTAGGAGATGTCTCAAAACGTCATCAGGAGTCCCGACTAAACCCGTAAATGTAAGAAAATGTAAGAAAATGCATTTTTTAAGAAAAACATTTTTTGCTAAAATGTCGTAAGGGGGGACCCTGTCGTAAAAATGCCAAAAAACGGACTTGCTTCAGCAGTACAATTCTGGTGCTGTAGTTGTAGGAGATGTCTCAAAACGTCATCAGGAGTCCCTACAAAACCTAAAAATGGCATAAAATGCTTTTTTTGGGAAAACTTTTTTTTTACAAAAAGAAATTCAAAAAACGGACTTGTTTGAGCAGCACAATTCTGGTGCTGTAGTTGTAGGAGATGTCTCAAAACGTCATCAGGAGTCCCGACTAAACCCGTAAATGTAAGAAAATGTAAGAAAATGCATTTTTTAAGAAAAACATTTTTTGCTAAAATGTCGTAAGGGACAAAAAAAACGGACTTGCTTCAGCAGTACAATTCTGGTGCTGTAGTTGTAGGAGATGTCTCAAAACGTCATCAGGAGTCCCTACAAAACCTAAAAATGGCATAAAATGCTTTTTTTGGGAAAACTTTTTTTTTACAAAAAAAAATTCTAAAAACAGACTTGCTTCAGCAGCACAATTCTGGTGCTGTAGTTGTAGGAGATGTCTCAAAACGTCATCAGGAGTCCCGAATAAACCCGTAAATGTAAGAAAATGTAAGAAAATGCATTTTTTACGAAAAACATTTTTTGCTAAAATGTCGTAAGGGCGGACCCTGTCGTAAAAATTCCAAAAAACGGACTTGATTCAGCAGCACAATTCTGGTGCTGTAGTTGTAGGAGATGTCTCAAAACGTCATCAGGAGTCCCGACTAAACCCGTAAATGTAAGAAAATGTAAGAAAATGCATTTTTTAAGAAAAACATTTTTTGCTAAAATGTCGTAAGGGGGGACCCTGTCGTAAAAATGCCAAAAAACGGACTTGATTCAGCAGCACAATTCTGGTGCTGTAGTTGTAGGAGATGTCTCAAAACGTCATCAGGAGTCCCGACTAAACCCGTAAATGTAAGAAAATGTAAGAAAATGCATTTTTTAAGAAAAACATTTTTTGCTAAAATGTCGTAAGGGGGGACCCTGTCGTAAAAATTCCAAAAAACGGACTTGATTCAGCAGCACAATTCTGGTGCTGTAGTTATAGGAGATGTCTTAAAACGTCATCAGGAGTCCCTACAAAACCTAAAAATGGCATAAAATGCTTTTTTTGGGAAAACTTTTTTTTTACAAAAAAAAATTCAAAAAACGGACTTGTTTGAGCAGCACAATTCTGGTGCTGTAGTTGTAGGAGATGTCTCAAAACGTCATCAGGAGTCCCGACTAAACCCGTAAATGTAAGAAAATGCATTTTTTAAGAAAAACATTTTTTGCTAAAATGTCGTAAGGGGGGACCCTGTCGTAAAAATTCCAAAAAACGGACTTGATTCAGCAGCACAATTCTGGTGCTGTAGTTGTAGGAGATGTCTTAAAACGTCATCAGGAGTCCCTACAAAACCTAAAAATGGCATAAAATGCTTTTTTTGGGAAAACTTTTTTTTTACAAAAAAAAATTCAAAAAACGGACTTGTTTGAGCAGCACAATTCTGGTGCTGTTGTTGTAGGAGATGTCTCAAAACGTCATCAGGAGTCCCGACTAAACCCGTAAATGTAAGAAAATGTAAGAAAATGCATTTTTTAAGAAAAACATTTTTTGCTAAAATGTCGTAAGGGGGGACCCTGTCGTAAAAATTCCAAAAAACGGACTTGATTCAGCAGCACAATTCCGGTGCTGTAGTTGTAGGAGATGTCTTAAAACGTCATCAGGAGTCCCTACAAAACCTAAAAATGGCATAAAATGCTTTTTTTGGGAAAACTTTTTTTTACAAAAAAAAATTCTAAAAACAGACTTGCTTCAGCAGCACAATTCTGGTGCTGTAGTTGTAGGAGATGTCTCAAAACGTCATCAGGAGTCCCGAATAAACCCGTAAATGTAAGAAAATGTAAGAAAATGCATTTTTTACGAAAAACATTTTTTGCTAAAATGTCGTAAGGGCGGACCCTGTCGTAAAAATTCCAAAAAACGGACTTGATTCAGCAGCACAATTCTGGTGCTGTAGTTGTAGGAGATGTCTCAAAACGTCATCAGGAGTCCCGACTAAACCCGTAAATGTAAGAAAATGTAAGAAAATGCATTTTTTAAGAAAAACATTTTTTGCTAAAATGTCGTAAGGGGGGACCCTGTCGTAAAAATGCCAAAAAACGGACTTGATTCAGCAGCACAATTCTGGTGCTGTAGTTGTAGGAGATGTCTCAAAACGTCATCAGGAGTCCCGACTAAACCCGTAAATGTAAGAAAATGTAAGAAAATGCATTTTTTAAGAAAAACATTTTTTGCTAAAATGTCGTAAGGGGGGACCCTGTCGTAAAAATTCCAAAAAACGGACTTGATTCAGCAGCACAATTCTGGTGCTGTAGTTATAGGAGATGTCTTAAAACGTCATCAGGAGTCCCTACAAAACCTAAAAATGGCATAAAATGCTTTTTTTGGGAAAACTTTTTTTTTACAAAAAAAAATTCAAAAAACGGACTTGTTTGAGCAGCACAATTCTGGTGCTGTAGTTGTAGGAGATGTCTCAAAACGTCATCAGGAGTCCCGACTAAACCCGTAAATGTAAGAAAATGCATTTTTTAAGAAAAACATTTTTTGCTAAAATGTCGTAAGGGGGGACCCTGTCGTAAAAATTCCAAAAAACGGACTTGATTCAGCAGCACAATTCTGGTGCTGTAGTTGTAGGAGATGTCTTAAAACGTCATCAGGAGTCCCTACAAAACCTAAAAATGGCATAAAATGCTTTTTTTGGGAAAACTTTTTTTTTACAAAAAAAAATTCAAAAAACGGACTTGTTTGAGCAGCACAATTCTGGTGCTGTTGTTGTAGGAGATGTCTCAAAACGTCATCAGGAGTCCCGACTAAACCCGTAAATGTAAGAAAATGTAAGAAAATGCATTTTTTAAGAAAAACATTTTTTGCTAAAATGTCGTAAGGGGGGACCCTGTCGTAAAAATTCCAAAAAACGGACTTGATTCAGCAGCACAATTCCGGTGCTGTAGTTGTAGGAGATGTCTTAAAACGTCATCAGGAGTCCCTACAAAACCTAAAAATGGCATAAAATGCTTTTTTTGGGAAAACTTTTTTTTACAAAAAAAAATTCTAAAAACAGACTTGCTTCAGCAGCACAATTCTGGTGCTGTAGTTGTAGGAGATGTCTCAAAACGTCATCAGGAGTCCCGACTAAACCCGTAAATGTAAGAAAATGTAAGAAAATGCATTTTTTAAGAAAAACATTTTTTGCTAAAATGTCGTAAGGGGGGACCCTGTCGTAAAAATTCCAAAAAACGGACTTGATTCAGCAGCACAATTCTGGTGCTGTAGTTGTAGGAGATGTCTCAAAACGTCATCAGGAGTCCCGACTAAACCCGTAAATGTAAGAAAATGTAAAAAAATGCATTTTTTAAGAAAAACATTTTTTGCTAAAATGTCGTAAGGGGGGACCCTGTCGTAAAAATGCCAAAAAACGGACTTGCTTCAGCAGTACAATTCTGGTGCTGTAGTTGTAGGAGATGTCTCAAAACGTCATCAGGAGTCCCTACAAAACCTAAAAATGGCATAAAATGATTTTTTTGGGAAAACTTTTTTTTTACAAAAAAAAATTCTAAAAACAGACTTGCTTCAGCAGCACAATTCTGGTGCTGTAGTTGTAGGAGATGTCTCAAAACGTCATCAGGAGTCCCGACTAAACCCGTAAATGTAAGAAAATGTAAGAAAATGCATTTTTTACGAAAAACATTTTTTGCTAAAATGTCGTAAGGGGGGACCCTGTCGTAAAAATTCCAAAAAACGGACTTGATTCAGCAGCACAATTCTGGTGCTATAGTTGTAGGAGATGTCTCAAAACGTCATCAGGAGTCCCGACTAAACCCGTAAATGTAAGAAAATGTAAGAAAATGCATTTTTTACGAAAAACATTTTTTGCTAAAATGTCGTAAGGGGGGACCCTGTCGTAAAAATTCCAAAAAACGGACTTGATTCAGCAGCACAATTCTGGTGCTGTAGTTGTAGGAGATGTCTCAAAACGTCATCAGGAGTCCCGACTAAACCCGTAAATGTAAGAAAATGTAAGAAAATGCATTTTTTAAGAAAAACATTTTTTGCTAAAATGTCGTAAGGGGGGACCCTGTCGTAAAAATGCCAAAAAACGGACTTGCTTCAGCAGTACAATTCTGGTGCTGTAGTTGTAGGAGATGTCTCAAAACGTCATCAGGAGTCCCTACAAAACCTAAAAATGGCATAAAATGATTTTTTTGGGAAAACTTTTTTTTTACAAAAAAAAATTCTAAAAACAGACTTGCTTCAGCAGCACAATTCTGGTGCTGTAGTTGTAGGAGATGTCTCAAAACGTCATCAGGAGTCCCGACTAAACCCGTAAATGTAAGAAAATGTAAGAAAATGCATTTTTTACGAAAAACATTTTTTGCTAAAATGTCGTAAGGGCGGACCCTGTCGTAAAAATTCCAAAAAACGGACTTGATTCAGCAGCACAATTCTGGTGCTGTAGTTGTAGGAGATGTCTCAAAACGTCATCAGGAGTCCCGACTAAACCCGTAAATGTAAGAAAATGCATTTTTTACGAAAAACATTTTTTGCTAAAATGTCGTAAGGGGGGACCCTGTCGTAAAAATTCCAAAAAACGGACTTGATTCAGCAGCACAATTCTGGTGCTGTAGTTGTAGGAGATGTCTCAAAACGTCATCAGGAGTCCCGACTAAACCCGTAAATGTAAGAAAATGTAAGAAAATGCATTTTTTAAGAAAAACATTTTTTGCTAAAATGTCGTAAGGGGGGACCCTGTCGTAAAAATGCCAAAAAACGGACTTGCTTCAGCAGTACAATTCTGGTGCTGTAGTTGTAGGAGATGTCTCAAAACGTCATCAGGAGTCCCTACAAAACCTAAAAATGGCATAAAATGCTTTTTTTGGGAAAACTTTTTTTTTACAAAAAGAAATTCAAAAAACGGACTTGTTTGAGCAGCACAATTCTGGTGCTGTAGTTGTAGGAGATGTCTCAAAACGTCATCAGGAGTCCCGACTAAACCCGTAAATGTAAGAAAATGTAAGAAAATGCATTTTTTAAGAAAAACATTTTTTGCTAAAATGTCGTAAGGGGGGACCCTGTCGTAAAAATTCCAAAAAACGGACTTGATTCAGCAGCACAATTCTGGTGCTGTAGTTGTAGGAGATGTCTCAAAACGTCATCAGGAGTCCCTACAAAACCTAAAAATGGCATAAAATGCTTTTTTTGGGAAAACTTTTTTTTTACAAAAAAAAATTCTAAAAACAGACTTGCTTCAGCAGCACAATTCTGGTGCTGTAGTTGTAGGAGATGTCTCAAAACGTCATCAGGAGTCCCGAATAAACCCGTAAATGTAAGAAAATGTAAGAAAATGCATTTTTTACGAAAAACATTTTTTGCTAAAATGTCGTAAGGGCGGACCCTGTCGTAAAAATTCCAAAAAACGGACTTGATTCAGCAGCACAATTCTGGTGCTGTAGTTGTAGGAGATGTCTCAAAACGTCATCAGGAGTCCCGACTAAACCCGTAAATGTAAGAAAATGTAAGAAAATGCATTTTTTAAGAAAAACATTTTTTGCTAAAATGTCGTAAGGGGGGACCCTGTCGTAAAAATGCCAAAAAACGGACTTGATTCAGCAGCACAATTCTGGTGCTGTAGTTGTAGGAGATGTCTCAAAACGTCATCAGGAGTCCCGACTAAACCCGTAAATGTAAGAAAATGTAAGAAAATGCATTTTTTAAGAAAAACATTTTTTGCTAAAATGTCGTAAGGGGGGACCCTGTCGTAAAAATTCCAAAAAACGGACTTGATTCAGCAGCACAATTCTGGTGCTGTAGTTGTAGGAGATGTCTTAAAACGTCATCAGGAGTCCCTACAAAACCTAAAAATGGCATAAAATGCTTTTTTTGGGAAAACTTTTTTTTTACAAAAAAAAATTCAAAAAACGGACTTGTTTGAGCAGCACAATTCTGGTGCTGTAGTTGTAGGAGATGTCTCAAAACGTCATCAGGAGTCCCGACTAAACCCGTAAATGTAGGAAAATGTAAGAAAATGCATTTTTTAAGAAAAACATTTTTTGCTAAAATGTCGTAAGGGGGGACCCTGTCGTAAAAATTCCAAAAAACGGACTTGATTCAGCAGCACAATTCTGGTGCTGTAGTTGTAGGAGATGTCTCAAAACGTCATCAGGAGTCCCGACTAAACCCGTAAATGTAAGAAAATGTAAGAAAATGCATTTTTTAAGAAAAACATTTTTTGCTAAAATGTCGTAAGGGGGGACCCTGTCGTAAAAATGCCAAAAAACGGACTTGCTTCAGCAGTACAATTCTGGTGCTGTAGGATTAGGAGATGTCTCAAAACGTCATCAGGAGTCCCGACTAAACCCGTAAATGTAAGAAAATGCATTTTTTAAGAAAAACATTTTTTGCTAAAATGTCGTAAGGGGGGACCCTGTCGTAAAAATTCCAAAAAACGGACTTGATTCAGCAGCACAATTCTGGTGCTGTAGTTGTAGGAAATGTCTTAAAACGTCATCAGGAGTCCCTACAAAACCTAAAAATGGCATAAAATGCTTTTTTTGGGAAAACTTTTTTTTTACAAAAAAAAATTCAAAAAACGGACTTGTTTGAGCAGCACAATTCTGGTGCTGTTGTTGTAGGAGATGTCTCAAAACGTTATCAGGAGTCCCGACTAAACCCGTAAATGTAAGAAAATGTAAGAAAATGCATTTTTTAAGAAAAACATTTTTTGCTAAAATGTCGTAAGGGGGGACCCTGTCGTAAAAATTCCAAAAAACGGACTTGATTCAGCAGCACAATTCCGGTGCTGTAGTTGTAGGAGATGTCTTAAAACGTCATCAGGAGTCCCTACAAAACCTAAAAATGGCATAAAATGCTTTTTTTGGGAAAACTTTTTTTTTACAAAAAAAAATTCTAAAAACAGACTTGCTTCAGCAGCACAATTCTGGTGCTGTAGTTGTAGGAGATGTCTCAAAACGTCATCAGGAGTCCCGACTAAACCCGTAAATGTAAGAAAATGTAAGAAAATGCATTTTTTAAGAAAAACATTTTTTGCTAAAATGTCGTAAGGGGGGACCCTGTCGTAAAAATTCCAAAAAACGGACTTGATTCAGCAGCACAATTCTGGTGCTGTAGTTGTAGGAGATGTCTCAAAACGTCATCAGGAGTCCCGACTAAACCCGTAAATGTAAGAAAATGTAAGAAAATGCATTTTTTAAGAAAAACATTTTTTGCTAAAATGTCGTAAGGGGGGACCCTGTCGTAAAAATGCCAAAAAACGGACTTGCTTCAGCAGTACAATTCTGGTGCTGTAGTTGTAGGAGATGTCTCAAAACGTCATCAGGAGTCCCTACAAAACCTAAAAATGGCATAAAATGATTTTTTTGGGAAAACTTTTTTTTTACAAAAAAAAATTCTAAAAACAGACTTGCTTCAGCAGCACCATTCTGGTGCTGTAGTTGTAGGAGATGTCTCAAAACGTCATCAGGAGTCCCGACTAAACCCGTAAATGTAAGAAAATGTAAGAAAATGCATTTTTTACGAAAAACATTTTTTGCTAAAATGTCGTAAGGGCGGACCCTGTCGTAAAAATTCCAAAAAACGGACTTGATTCAGCAGCACAATTCTGGTGCTGTAGTTGTAGGAGATGTCTCAAAACGTCATCAGGAGTCCCGACTAAACCCGTAAATGTAAGAAAATGTAAGAAAATGCATTTTTTACGAAAAACATTTTTTGCTAAAATGTCGTAAGGGCGGACCCTGTCGTAAAAATTCCAAAAAACGGACTTGATTCAGCAGCACAATTCTGGTGCTGTAGTTGTAGGAGATGTCTCAAAACGTCATCAGGAGTCCCGACTAAACCCGTAAATGTAAGAAAATGTAAGAAAATGCATTTTTTACGAAAAACATTTTTTGCTAAAATGTCGTAAGGGGGGACCCTGTCGTAAAAATTCCAAAAAACGGACTTGATTCAGCAGCACAATTCTGGTGCTGTAGTTGTAGGAGATGTCTTAAAACGTCATCAGGAGTCCCTACAAAACCTAAAAATGGCATAAAATGCTTTTTTTGGGAAAACTTTTTTTTTACAAAAAGAAATTCAAAAAACGGACTTGTTTGAGCAGCACATTTCTGGTGCTGTAGTTGTAGGAGATGTCTCAAAACGTCATCAGGAGTCCCGACTAAACCCGTAAATGTAAGAAAATGTAAGAAAATGCATTTTTTACGAAAAACATTTTTTGCTCAAATGTCGTAAGGGGGGGACCCTGTCGTAAAAATTCCAAAAAACGGACTTGATTCAGCAGCACAATTCTGGTGCTGTAGTTGTAGGAGATGTCTCAAAACGTCATCAGGAGTCCCGACTAAACCCGTAAATGTAAGAAAATGTAAGAAAATGCATTTTTTACGAAAAACATTTTTTGCTAAAATGTCGTAAGGGGGGACCCTGTCGTAAAAATTCCAAAAAACGGACTTGATTCAGCAGCACAATTCTGGTGCTGTAGTTGTAGGAGATGTCTCAAAACGTCATCAGGAGTCCCGACTAAACCCGTAAATGTAAGAAAATGCATTTTTTACGAAAAACATTTTTTGCTAAAATGTCGTAAGGGGGGACCCTGTCGTAAAAATTCCAAAAAACGGACTTGATTCAGCAGCACAATTCTGGTGCTGTAGTTGTAGGAGATGTCTCAAAACGTCATCAGGAGTCCCGAATAAACCCGTAAATGTAAGAAAATGTAAGAAAATGCATTTTTTACGAAAAACATTTTTTGCTAAAATGTCGTAAGGGCGGACCCTGTCGTAAAAATTCCAAAAAACGGACTTGATTCAGTAGCACAATTCTGGTGCTGTAGTTGTAGGAGATGTCTCAAAACGTCATCAGGAGTCCCGACTAAACCCGTAAATGTAAGAAAATGCATTTTTTAAGAAAAACATTTTTTGCTAAAATGTCGTAAGGGGGGACCCTGTCGTAAAAATTCCAAAAAACGGACTTGATTCAGCAGCACAATTCTGGTGCTGTAGTTGTAGGAGATGTCTTAAAACGTCACCAGGAGTCCCTACAAAACCTAAAAATGGCATAAAATGCTTTTTTTGGGAAAACTTTTTTTTTACAAAAAAAAATTCAAAAAACGGACTTGTTTGAGCAGCACAATTCTGGTGCTGTTGTTGTAGGAGATGTCTCAAAACGTCATCAGGAGTCCCGACTAAACCCGTAAATGTAAGAAAATGTAAGAAAATGCATTTTTTAAGAAAAACATTTTTTGCTAAAATGTCGTAAGGGGGGACCCTGTCGTAAAAATGCCAAAAAACGGACTTGCTTCAGCAGTACAATTCTGGTGCTGTAGTTGTAGGAGATGTCTCAAAACGTCATCAGGAGTCCCTACAAAACCTAAAAATGGCATAAAATGATTTTTTTGGGAAAACTTTTTTTTTACAAAAAAAAATTCTAAAAACAGACTTGCTTCAGCAGCACAATTCTGGTGCTGTAGTTGTAGGAGATGTCTCAAAACGTCATCAGGAGTCCCGACTAAACCCGTAAATGTAAGAAAATGTAAGAAAATGCATTTTTTACGAAAAACATTTTTTGCTAAAATGTCGTAAGGGGGGACCCTGTCGTAAAAATTCCAAAAAACGGACTTGATTCAGCAGCACAATTCTGGTGCTGTAGTTGTAGGAGATGTCTTAAAACGTCATCAGGAGTCCCTACAAAACCTAAAAATGGCATAAAATGCTTTTTTTGGGAAAACTTTTTTTTTACAAAAAGAAATTCAAAAAACGGACTTGTTTGAGCAGCACATTTCTGGTGCTGTAGTTGTAGGAGATGTCTCAAAACGTCATCAGGAGTCCCGACTAAACCCGTGAATGTAAGAAAATGTAAGAAAATGCATTTTTTACGAAAAACATTTTTTGCTAAAATGTCGTAAGGGGGGACCCTGTCGTAAAAATTCCAAAAAACGGACTTGATTCAGCAGCACAATTCTGGTGCTGTAGTTGTAGGAGATGTCTCAAAACGTCATCAGGAGTCCCGACTAAACCCGTAAATGTAAGAAAATGTAAGAAAATGCATTTTTTAAGAAAAACATTTTTTGCTAAAATGTCGTAAGGGGGGACCCTGTCGTAAAAATGCCAAAAAACGGACTTGCTTCAGCAGTACAATTCTGGTGCTGTAGTTGTAGGAGATGTCTCAAAACGTCATCAGGAGTCCCTACAAAACCTAAAAATGGCATAAAATGCTTTTTTTGGGAAAACTTTTTTTTTACAAAAAGAAATTCAAAAAACGGACTTGTTTGAGCAGCACAATTCTGGTGCTGTAGTTGTAGGAGATGTCTCAAAACGTCATCAGGAGTCCCGACTAAACCCGTAAATGTAAGAAAATGTAAGAAAATGCATTTTTTAAGAAAAACATTTTTTGCTAAAATGTCGTAAGGGACAAAAAAAACGGACTTGCTTCAGCAGTACAATTCTGGTGCTGTAGTTGTAGGAGATGTCTCAAAACGTCATCAGGAGTCCCTACAAAACCTAAAAATGGCATAAAATGCTTTTTTTGGGAAAACTTTTTTTTTACAAAAAAAAATTCTAAAAACAGACTTGCTTCAGCAGCACAATTCTGGTGCTGTAGTTGTAGGAGATGTCTCAAAACGTCATCAGGAGTCCCGAATAAACCCGTAAATGTAAGAAAATGTAAGAAAATGCATTTTTTACGAAAAACATTTTTTGCTAAAATGTCGTAAGGGCGGACCCTGTCGTAAAAATTCCAAAAAACGGACTTGATTCAGCAGCACAATTCTGGTGCTGTAGTTGTAGGAGATGTCTCAAAACGTCATCAGGAGTCCCGACTAAACCCGTAAATGTAAGAAAATGTAAGAAAATGCATTTTTTAAGAAAAACATTTTTTGCTAAAATGTCGTAAGGGGGGACCCTGTCGTAAAAATGCCAAAAAACGGACTTGATTCAGCAGCACAATTCTGGTGCTGTAGTTGTAGGAGATGTCTCAAAACGTCATCAGGAGTCCCGACTAAACCCGTAAATGTAAGAAAATGCATTTTTTAAGAAAAACATTTTTTGCTAAAATGTCGTAAGGGGGGACCCTGTCGTAAAAATTCCAAAAAACGGACTTGATTCAGCAGCACAATTCTGGTGCTGTAGTTATAGGAGATGTCTTAAAACGTCATCAGGAGTCCCTACAAAACCTAAAAATGGCATAAAATGCTTTTTTTGGGAAAACTTTTTTTTTACAAAAAAAAATTCAAAAAACGGACTTGTTTGAGCAGCACAATTCTGGTGCTGTAGTTGTAGGAGATGTCTCAAAACGTCATCAGGAGTCCCGACTAAACCCGTAAATGTAAGAAAATGCATTTTTTAAGAAAAACATTTTTTGCTAAAATGTCGTAAGGGGGGACCCTGTCGTAAAAATTCCAAAAAACGGACTTGATTCAGCAGCACAATTCTGGTGCTGTAGTTGTAGGAGATGTCTTAAAACGTCATCAGGAGTCCCTACAAAACCTAAAAATGGCATAAAATGCTTTTTTTGGGAAAACTTTTTTTTTACAAAAAAAAATTCAAAAACGGACTTGTTTGAGCAGCACAATTCTGGTGCTGTTGTTGTAGGAGATGTCTCAAAACGTCATCAGGAGTCCCGACTAAACCCGTAAATGTAAGAAAATGTAAGAAAATGCATTTTTTAAGAAAAACATTTTTTGCTAAAATGTCGTAAGGGGGGACCCTGTCGTAAAAATTCCAAAAAACGGACTTGATTCAGCAGCACAATTCCGGTGCTGTAGTTGTAGGAGATGTCTTAAAACGTCATCAGGAGTCCCTACAAAACCTAAAAATGGCATAAAATGCTTTTTTTGGGAAAACTTTTTTTTACAAAAAAAAATTCTAAAAACAGACTTGCTTCAGCAGCACAATTCTGGTGCTGTAGTTGTAGGAGATGTCTCAAAACGTCATCAGGAGTCCCGACTAAACCCGTAAATGTAAGAAAATGTAAGAAAATGCATTTTTTAAGAAAAACATTTTTTGCTAAAATGTCGTAAGGGGGGACCCTGTCGTAAAAATGCCAAAAAACGGACTTGCTTCAGCAGTACAATTCTGGTGCTGTAGTTGTAGGAGATGTCTCAAAACGTCATCAGGAGTCCCTACAAAACCTAAAAATGGCATAAAATGATTTTTTTGGGAAAACTTTTTTTTTACAAAAAAAAATTCTAAAAACAGACTTGCTTCAGCAGCACAATTCTGGTGCTGTAGTTGTAGGAGATGTCTCAAAACGTCATCAGGAGTCCCGACTAAACCCGTAAATGTAAGAAAATGTAAGAAAATGCATTTTTTACGAAAAACATTTTTTGCTAAAATGTCGTAAGGGGGGACCCTGTCGTAAAAATTCCAAAAAACGGACTTGATTCAGCAGCACAATTCTGGTGCTATAGTTGTAGGAGATGTCTCAAAACGTCATCAGGAGTCCCGACTAAACCCGTAAATGTAAGAAAATGTAAGAAAATGCATTTTTTACGAAAAACATTTTTTGCTAAAATGTCGTAAGGGGGGACCCTGTCGTAAAAATTCCAAAAAACGGACTTGATTCAGCAGCACAATTCTGGTGCTGTAGTTGTAGGAGATGTCTCAAAACGTCATCAGGAGTCCCGACTAAACCCGTAAATGTAAGAAAATGTAAGAAAATGCATTTTTTAAGAAAAACATTTTTTGCTAAAATGTCGTAAGGGGGGACCCTGTCGTAAAAATGCCAAAAAACGGACTTGCTTCAGCAGTACAATTTTGGTGCTGTAGTTGTAGGAGATGTCTCAAAACGTCATCAGGAGTCCCTACAAAACCTAAAAATGGCATAAAATGATTTTTTTGGGAAAACTTTTTTTTTACAAAAAAAAATTCTAAAAACAGACTTGCTTCAGCAGCACAATTCTGGTGCTGTAGTTGTAGGAGATGTCTCAAAACGTCATCAGGAGTCCCGACTAAACCCGTAAATGTAAGAAAATGTAAGAAAATGCATTTTTTACGAAAAACATTTTTTGCTAAAATGTCGTAAGGGGGGACCCTGTCGTAAAAATTCCAAAAAACGGACTTGATTCAGCAGCACAATTCTGGTGCTGTAGTTGTAGGAGATGTCTCAAAACGTCATCAGGAGTCCCGACTAAACCCGTAAATGTAAGAAAATGTAAGAAAATGCATTTTTTAAGAAAAACATTTTTTGCTAAAATGTCGTAAGGGGGGACCCTGTCGTAAAAATGCCAAAAAACGGACTTGCTTCAGCAGTACAATTTTGGTGCTGTAGTTGTAGGAGATGTCTCAAAACGTCATCAGGAGTCCCTACAAAACCTAAAAATGGCATAAAATGATTTTTTTGGGAAAACTTTTTTTTTACAAAAAAAAATTCTAAAAACAGACTTGCTTCAGCAGCACAATTCTGGTGCTGTAGTTGTAGGAGATGTCTCAAAACGTCATCAGGAGTCCCGACTAAACCCGTAAATGTAAGAAAATGTAAGAAAATGCATTTTTTACGAAAAACATTTTTTGCTAAAATGTCGTAAGGGCGGACCCTGTCGTAAAAATTCCAAAAAACGGACTTGATTCAGCAGCACAATTCTGGTGCTGTAGTTGTAGGAGATGTCTTAAAACGTCATCAGGAGTCCCTACAAAACCTAAAAATGGCATAAAATGCTTTTTTTGGGAAAACTTTTTTTTTACAAAAAGAAATTCAAAAAACGGACTTGTTTGAGCAGCACATTTCTGGTGCTGTAGTTGTAGGAGATGTCTCAAAACGTCATCAGGAGTCCCGACTAAACCCGTAAATGTAAGAAAATGTAAGAAAGTGCATTTTTTACGAAAAACATTTTTTGCTCAAATGTCGTAAGGGGGGGACCCTGTCGTAAAAATTCCAAAAAACGGACTTGATTCAGCAGCACAATTCTGGTGCTGTAGTTGTAGGAGATGTCTCAAAACGTCATCAGGAGTCCCGACTAAACCCGTAAATGTAAGAAAATGTAAGAAAATGCATTTTTTACGAAAAACATTTTTTGCTAAAATGTCGTAAGGGGGGACCCTGTCGTAAAAATTCCAAAAAACGGACTTGATTCAGCAGCACAATTCTGGTGCTGTAGTTGTAGGAGATGTCTCAAAACGTCATCAGGAGTCCCGACTAAACCCGTAAATGTAAGAAAATGCATTTTTTACGAAAAACATTTTTTGCTAAAATGTCGTAAGGGGGGACCCTGTCGTAAAAATTCCAAAAAACGGACTTGATTCAGCAGCACAATTCTGGTGCTGTAGTTGTAGGAGATGTCTCAAAACGTCATCAGGAGTCCCGACTAAACCCGTGAATGTAAGAAAATGTAAGAAAATGCATTTTTTACGAAAAACATTTTTTGCTAAAATGTCGTAAGGGGGGACCCTGTCGTAAAAATTCCAAAAAACGGACTTGATTCAGCAGCACAATTCTGGTGCTGTAGTTGTAGGAGATGTCTCAAAACGTCATCAGGAGTCCCGACTAAACCCGTAAATGTAAGAAAATGTAAGAAAATGCATTTTTTAAGAAAAACATTTTTTGCTAAAATGTCGTAAGGGGGGACCCTGTCGTAAAAATGCCAAAAAACGGACTTGCTTCAGCAGTACAATTCTGGTGCTGTAGTTGTAGGAGATGTCTCAAAACGTCATCAGGAGTCCCTACAAAACCTAAAAATGGCATAAAATGCTTTTTTTGGGAAAACTTTTTTTTTACAAAAAGAAATTCAAAAAACGGACTTGTTTGAGCAGCACAATTCTGGTGCTGTAGTTGTAGGAGATGTCTCAAAACGTCATCAGGAGTCCCGACTAAACCCGTAAATGTAAGAAAATGTAAGAAAATGCATTTTTTAAGAAAAACATTTTTTGCTAAAATGTCGTAAGGGGGGACCCTGTCGTAAAAATGCCAAAAAACGGACTTGCTTCAGCAGTACAATTCTGGTGCTGTAGTTGTAGGAGATGTCTCAAAACGTCATCAGGAGTCCCTACAAAACCTAAAAATGGCATAAAATGCTTTTTTTGGGAAAACTTTTTTTTTACAAAAAAAATTTCTAAAAACAGACTTGCTTCAGCAGCACAATTCTGGTGCTGTAGTTGTAGGAGATGTCTCAAAACGTCATCAGGAGTCCCGAATAAACCCGTAAATGTAAGAAAATGTAAGAAAATGCATTTTTTACGAAAAACATTTTTTGCTAAAATGTCGTAAGGGCGGACCCTGTCGTAAAAATTCCAAAAAACGGACTTGATTCAGCAGCACAATTCTGGTGCTGTAGTTGTAGGAGATGTCTCAAAACGTCATCAGGAGTCCCGACTAAACCCGTAAATGTAAGAAAATGTAAGAAAATGCATTTTTTAAGAAAAACATTTTTTGCTAAAATGTCGTAAGGGGGGACCCTGTCGTAAAAATGCCAAAAAACGGACTTGATTCAGCAGCACAATTCTGGTGCTGTAGTTGTAGGAGATGTCTCAAAACGTCATCAGGAGTCCCGACTAAACCCGTAAATGTAAGAAAATGTAAGAAAATGCATTTTTTAAGAAAAACATTTTTTGCTAAAATGTCGTAAGGGGGGACCCTGTCGTAAAAATTCCAAAAAACGGACTTGATTCAGCAGCACAATTCTGGTGCTGTAGTTGTAGGAGATGTCTTAAAACGTCATCAGGAGTCCCTACAAAACCTAAAAATGGCATAAAATGCTTTTTTTGGGAAAACTTTTTTTTTACAAAAAAAAATTCAAAAAACGGACTTGTTTGAGCAGCACAATTCTGGTGCTGTAGTTGTAGGAGATGTCTCAAAACGTCATCAGGAGTCCCGACTAACCCCGTAAATGTAGGAAAATGTAAGAAAATGCATTTTTTAAGAAAAACATTTTTTGCTAAAATGTCGTAAGGGGGGACCCTGTCGTAAAAATTCCAAAAAACGGACTTGATTCAGCAGCACAATTCTGGTGCTGTAGTTGTAGGAGATGTCTCAAAACGTCATCAGGAGTCCCGACTAAACCCGTAAATGTAAGAAAATGCATTTTTTAAGAAAAACATTTTTTGCTAAAATGTCGTAAGGGGGGACCCTGTCGTAAAAATTCCAAAAAACGGACTTGATTCAGCAGCACAATTCTGGTGCTGTAGTTGTAGGAAATGTCTTAAAACGTCATCAGGAGTCCCTACAAAACCTAAAAATGGCATAAAATGCTTTTTTTGGGAAAACTTTTTTTTTACAAAAAAAAATTCAAAAAACGGACTTGTTTGAGCAGCACAATTCTGGTGCTGTTGTTGTAGGAGATGTCTCAAAACGTCATCAGGAGTCCCGACTAAACCCGTAAATGTAAGAAAATGTAAGAAAATGCATTTTTTAAGAAAAACATTTTTTGCTAAAATGTCGTAAGGGGGGACCCTGTCGTAAAAATTCCAAAAAACGGACTTGATTCAGCAGCACAATTCCGGTGCTGTAGTTGTAGGAGATGTCTTAAAACGTCATCAGGAGTCCCTACAAAACCTAAAAATGGCATAAAATGCTTTTTTTGGGAAAACTTTTTTTTTACAAAAAAAAATTCTAAAAACAGACTTGCTTCAGCAGCACAATTCTGGTGCTGTAGTTGTAGGAGATGTCTCAAAACGTCATCAGGAGTCCCGACTAAACCCGTAAATGTAAGAAAATGTAAGAAAATGCATTTTTTAAGAAAAACATTTTTTGCTAAAATGTCGTAAGGGGGGACCCTGTCGTAAAAATTCCAAAAAACGGACTTGATTCAGCAGCACAATTCTGGTGCTGTAGTTGTAGGAGATGTCTCAAAACGTCATCAGGAGTCCCGACTAAACCCGTAAATGTAAGAAAATGTAAGAAAATGCATTTTTTAAGAAAAACATTTTTTGCTAAAATGTCGTAAGGGGGGACCCTGTCGTAAAAATGCCAAAAAACGGACTTGCTTCAGCAGTACAATTCTGGTGCTGTAGTTGTAGGAGATGTCTCAAAACGTCATCAGGAGTCCCTACAAAACCTAAAAATGGCATAAAATGATTTTTTTAGGAAAACTTTTTTTTTACAAAAAAAAATTCTAAAAACAGACTTGCTTCAGCAGCACAATTCTGGTGCTGTAGTTGTAGGAGATGTCTCAAAACGTCATCAGGAGTCCCGACTAAACCCGTAAATGTAAGAAAATGTAAGAAAATGCATTTTTTACGAAAAACATTTTTTGCTAAAATGTCGTAAGGGGGGACCCTGTCGTAAAAATTCCAAAAAACGGACTTGATTCAGCAGCACAATTCTGGTGCTGTAGTTGTAGGAGATGTCTTAAAACGTCATCAGGAGTCCCGACTAAACCCGTAAATGTAAGAAAATGCATTTTTTACGAAAAACATTTTTTGCTAAAATGTCGTAAGGGGGGACCCTGTCGTAAAAATTCCAAAAAACGGACTTGATTCAGCAGCACAATTCTGGTGCTGTAGTTGTAGGAGATGTCTCAAAACGTCATCAGGAGTCCCGACTAAACCCGTGAATGTAAGAAAATGTAAGAAAATGCATTTTTTACGAAAAACATTTTTTGCTAAAATGTCGTAAGGGGGGACCCTGTCGTAAAAATTCCAAAAAACGGACTTGATTCAGCAGCACAATTCTGGTGCTGTAGTTGTAGGAGATGTCTCAAAACGTCATCAGGAGTCCCGACTAAACCCGTAAATGTAAGAAAATGCATTTTTTACGAAAAACATTTTTTGCTAAAATGTCGTAAGGGGGGACCCTGTCGTAAAAATTCCAAAAAACGGACTTGATTCAGCAGCACAATTCTGGTGCTGTAGTTGTAGGAGATGTCTCAAAACGTCATCAGGAGTCCCGACTAAACCCGTAAATGTAAGAAAATGCATTTTTTACGAAAAACATTTTTTGCTAAAATGTCGTAAGGGGGGACCCTGTCGTAAAAATTCCAAAAAACGGACTTGATTCAGCAGCACAATTCTGGTGCTGTAGTTGTAGGAGATGTCTCAAAACGTCATCAGGAGTCCCGACTAAACCCGTGAATGTAAGAAAATGTAAGAAAATGCATTTTTTACGAAAAACATTTTTTGCTAAAATGTCGTAAGGGGGGACCCTGTCGTAAAAATTCCAAAAAACGGACTTGATTCAGCAGCACAATTCTGGTGCTGTAGTTGTAGGAGATGTCTCAAAACGTCATCAGGAGTCCCGACTAAACCCGTAAATGTAAGAAAATGCATTTTTTACGAAAAACATTTTTTGCTAAAATGTCGTAAGGGGGGACCCTGTCGTAAAAATTCCAAAAAACGGACTTGATTCAGCAGCACAATTCTGGTGCTGTAGTTGTAGGAGATGTCTCAAAACGTCATCAGGAGTCCCGACTAAACCCGTAAATGTAAGAAAATGTAAGAAAATGCATTTTTTAAGAAAAACATTTTTTGCTAAAATGTCGTAAGAAATCCAAAAAACGGACTTGATTCAGCAGCACAATTCTGGTGCTGTAGTTGTAGGAGATGTCTCAAAACGTCATCAGGAGTCCCTACAAAACCTAAAAATGGCATAAAATGCTTTTTTTGGGAAAACTTTTTTTTTACAAAAAGAAATTCAAAAAACGGACTTGTTTGAGCAGCACAATTCTGGTGCTGTAGTTGTAGGAGATGTCTCAAAACGTCATCAGGAGTCCCGACTCAACCCGTAAATGTAAGAAAATGTAAGAAAATGCATTTTTTAAGAAAAACATTTTTTGCTAAAATGTCGTAAGGCCCTGTCGTAAAAATGCCAAAAAACGGACTTGCTTCAGCAGTACAATTCTGGTGCTGTAGTTGTAGGAGATGTCTCAAAACGTCATCAGGAGTCCCGACTAAACCCGTAAATGTAAGAAAATGTAAGAAAATGCATTTTTTACGAAAAACATTTTTTGCTAAAATGTAGTAAGGGGGGACCCTGTCGTAAAAATGCCAAAAAACGGACTTGCTTCAGCAGTACAATTCTGGTGCTGTAGTTGTAGGAGATGTCTCAAAACGTCATCAGGAGTCCCGACTAAACCCGTAAATGTAAGAAAATGTAAGAAAATGCATTTTTTACGAAAAACATTTTTTGCTAAAATGTCGTAAGGGCGGACCCTGTCGTAAAAATTCCAAAAAACGGACTTGATTCAGCAGCACAATTCTGGTGCTGTAGTTGTAGGAGATGTCTTAAAACGTCATCAGGAGTCCCTACAAAACCTAAAAATGGCATAAAATGCTTTTTTTGGGAAAACTTTTTTTTTACAAAAAGAAATTCAAAAAACGGACTTGTTTGAGCAGCACATTTCTGGTGCTGTAGTTGTAGGAGATGTCTCAAAACGTCATCAGGAGTCCCGACTAAACCCGTAAATGTAAGAAAATGTAAGAAAATGCATTTTTTAAGAAAAACATTTTTTGCTAAAATGTCGTAAGGGGGGACCCTGTCGTAAAAATGCCAAAAAACGGACTTGCTTCAGCAGTACAATTCTGGTGCTGTAGTTGTAGGAGATGTCTCAAAACGTCATCAGGAGTCCCTACAAAACCTAAAAATGGCATAAAATGCTTTTTTTGGGAAAACTTTTTTTTTACAAAAAATTTTTCTAAAAACAGACTTGCTTCAGCAGCACAATTCTGGTGCTGTAGTTGTAGGAGATGTCTCAAAACGTCATCAGGAGTCCCGACTAAACCCGTAAATGTAAGAAAATGTGAGAAAATGCATTTTTTACGAAAAACATTTTTTGCTAAAATGTCGTAAGGGGGGACCCTGTCGTAAAAATTCCAAAAAACGGACTTGATTCAGCAGCACAATTCTGGTGCTGTAGTTGTAGGAGATGTCTCAAAACGTCATCAGGAGTCCCGACTAAACCCGTAAATGTAAGAAAATGTAAGAAAATGCATTTTTTACGAAAAACATTTTTTGCTAAAATGTCGTAAGGGGGGGACCCTGTCGTAAAAATTCCAAAAAACGGACTTGATTCAGCAGCACAATTCTGGTGCTGTAGTTGTAGGAGATGTCTCAAAACGTCATCAGGAGTCCCGACTAAACCCGTAAATGTAAGAAAATGTAAGAAAATGCATTTTTTACGAAAAACATTTTTTGCTAAAATGTCGTAAGGGGGGACTCTGTCGTAAAAATTCCAAAAAACGGACTTGATTCAGCAGCACAATTCTGGTGCTGTAGTTGTAGGAGATGTCTCAAAACGTCATCAGGAGTCCCGACTAAACCCGTAAATGTAAGAAAATGTAAGAAAATGCATTTTTTACGAAAAACATTTTTTGCTAAAATGTCGTAAGGGGACCCTGTCGTAAGAATGCCAAAAAACGGACTTGCTTCAGCAGTACAATTCTGGTGCTGTAGTTGTAGGAGATGTCTCAAAACGTCATCAGGAGTCCCTACAAAACCTAAAAATGGCATAAAATGCTTTTTTTGGGAAAACTTTTTTTTTACAAAAAAAAATTCTAAAAACAGACTTGCTTCAGCAGCACAATTCTGGTGCTGTAGTTGTAGGAGATGTCTCAAAACGTCATCAGGAGTCCCGACTAAACCCGTAAATGTAAGAAAATGTAAGAAAATGCATTTTTTAAGAAAAACATTTTTTGCTAAAATGTCGTAAGGGGGGACCCTGTCGTAAAAATTCCAAAAAACGGACTTGATTCAGCAGCACAATTCTGGTGCTGTAGTTGTAGGAGATGTCTTAAAACGTCATCAGGAGTCCCTACAAAACCTAAAAATGGCATAAAATGCTTTTTTTGGGAAAACTTTTTTTTTACAAAAAAAAATTCAAAAAACGGACTTGTTTGAGCAGCACAATTCTGGTGCTGTAGTTGTAGGAGATGTCTCAAAACGTCATCAGGAGTCCCGACTAAACCCGTAAATGTAAGAAAATGTAAGAAAATGCATTTTTTTTAAAAAACATTTTTTGCTAAAATGTCGTAAGGGGGGACCCTGTCGTAAAAATTTCAAAAAACGGACTTGATTCAGCAGTACAATTCTGGTGCTGTAGTTGTAGGAGATGTCTTAAAACGTCATCAGGAGTCCCTACAAAACCTAAAAATGGCATAAAATGCTTTTTTTGGGAAAACTTTTTTTTTACAAAAAGAAATTCAAAAAACGGACTTGTTTGAGCAGCACAATTCTGGTGCTGTAGTTGTAGGAGATGTCTCAAAACGTCATCAGGAGTCCCGACTAAACCCGTAAATGTAAGAAAATGTAAGAAAATGCATTTTTTAAGAAAAACATTTTTTGCTAAAATGTCGTAAGGGGGGACCCTGTCGTAAAAATGCCAAAAAACGGACTTGCTTCAGCAGCACAATTCTGGTGCTGTAGTTGTAGGAGATGTCTCAAAACGTCATCAGGAGTCCCTACAAAACCTAAAAATGGCATAAAATGCTTTTTTTGGGAAAACTTTTTTTTACAAAAAAAAATTCAAAAAACAGACTTGCTTCAGCAGCACAATTCTGGTGTTGTAGTTGTAGGAGATGTCTCAAAACGTCATCAGGAGTCCCGACTAAACCCGTAAATGTAAGAAAATGTAAGAAAATGCATTTTTTACGAAAAACATTTTTTGCTAAAATGTCGTAAGGGGGGACCCTGTCGTAAAAATTCCAAAAAACGGACTTGATTCAGCAGCACAATTCTGGTGCTGTAGTTGTAGGAGATGTCTCAAAACGTCATCAGGAGTCCCGACTAAACCCGTAAATGTAAGAAAATGTAAGAAAATGCATTTTTTACGGAAAACATTTTTTGCTAAAATGTCGTAAGGGGGGACCCTGTCGTAAAAATTCCAAAAAACGGACTTGATTCAGCAGCACAATTCTGGTGCTGTAGTTGTAGGAGATGTCTCAAAACGTCATCAGGAGTCCCGACTAAACCCGTAAATGTAAGAAAATGTAAGAAAATGCATTTTTTAAGAAAAACATTTTTTGCTAAAATGTCGTAAGGGGGGACCCTGTCGTAAAAATTCCAAAAAACGGACTTGATTCAGCAGCACAATTCTGGTGCTGTAGTTGTAGGAGATGTCTTAAAACGTCATCAGGAGTCCCTACAAAACCTAAAAATGGCATAAAATGCTTTTTTTGGGAAAACTTTTTTTTTACAAAAAAAATTTCAAAAAACAGACTTGCTTCAGCAGCACAATTCTGGTGCTGTAGTTGTAGGAGATGTCTCAAAACGTCATCAGGAGTCCCGACTAAACCCGTAAATGTAAGAACATGTAAGAAAATGCATTTTTTACGAAAAACATTTTTTGCTAAAATGTCGTAAGGGCGGACCCTGTCGTAAAAATTCCAAAAAACGGACTTGCTTCAGCAGTACAATTCTGGTGCTGTAGTTGTAGGAGATGTCTCAAAACGTCATCAGGAGTCCCTACAAAACCTAAAAATGGCATAAAATGCTTTTTTTGGGAAAACTTTTTTTTTACAAAAAAAAATTCTAAAAACAGACTTGCTTCAGCAGCACAATTCTGGTGCTGTAGTTGTAGGAGATGTCTCAAAACGTCATCAGGAGTCCCGACTAAACCCGTAAATGTAAGAAAATGTAAGAAAATGCATTTTTTAAGAAAAACATTTTTTGCTAAAATGTCGTAAGGGGGGACCCTGTCGTAAAAATTCCAAAAAACGGACTTGATTCAGCAGCACAATTCTGGTGCTGTAGTTGTAGGAGATGTCTTAAAACGTCATCAGGAGTCCCTACAAAACCTAAAAATGGCATAAAATGCTTTTTTTGGGAAAACTTTTTTTTTACAAAAAAAAATTCAAAAAACGGACTTGTTTGAGCAGCACAATTCTGGTGCTGTAGTTGTAGGAGATGTCTCAAAACGTCATCAGGAGTCCCGACTAAACCCGTAAATGTAAGAAAATGCATTTTTTAAGAAAAACATTTTTTGCTAAAATGTCGTAAGGGGGGACCCTGTCGTAAAAATTCCAAAAAACGGACTTGATTCAGCAGCACAATTCTGGTGCTGTAGTTGTAGGAGATGTCTCAAAACGTCATCAGGAGTCCCGACTAAACCCGTAAATGTAAGAAAATGTAAGAAAATGCATTTTTTACGGAAAACATTTTTTGCTAAAATGTCGTAAGGGGGGACCCTGTCGTAAAAATTCCAAAAAACGGACTTGATTCAGCAGCACAATTCTGGTGCTGTAGTTGTAGGAGATGTCTCAAAACGTCATCAGGAGTCCCGACTAAACCCGTAAATGTAAGAAAATGTAAGAAAATGCATTTTTTAAGAAAAACATTTTTTGCTAAAATGTCGTAAGGGGGGACCCTGTCGTAAAAATTCCAAAAAACGGACTTGATTCAGCAGCACAATTCTGGTGCTGTAGTTGTAGGAGATGTCTTAAAACGTCATCAGGAGTCCCTACAAAACCTAAAAATGGCATAAAATGCTTTTTTTGGGAAAACTTTTTTTTTACAAAAAAAATTTCAAAAAACAGACTTGCTTCAGCAGCACAATTCTGGTGCTGTAGTTGTAGGAGATGTCTCAAAACGTCATCAGGAGTCCCGACTAAACCCGTAAATGTAAGAAAATGTAAGAAAATGCATTTTTTACGAAAAACATTTTTTGCTAAAATGTCGTAAGGGGGGACCCTGTCGTAAAAATTCCAAAAAACGGACTTGATTCAGCAGCACAATTCTGGTGCTGTAGTTGTAGGAGATGTCTCAAAACGTCATCAGGAGTCCCGACTAAACCCGTAAATGTAAGAAAATGTAAGAAAATGCATTTTTTACGGAAAACATTTTTTGCTAAAATGTCGTAAGGGGGGACCCTGTCGTAAAAATTCCAAAAAACGGACTTGATTCAGCAGCACAATTCTGGTGCTGTAGTTGTAGGAGATGTCTCAAAACGTCATCAGGAGTCCCGACTAAACCCGTAAATGTAAGAAAATGTAAGAAAATGCATTTTTTAAGAAAAACATTTTTTGCTAAAATGTCGTAAGGGGGGACCCTGTCGTAAAAATTCCAAAAAACGGACTTGATTCAGCAGCACAATTCTGGTGCTGTAGTTGTAGGAGATGTCTTAAAACGTCATCAGGAGTCCCTACAAAACCTAAAAATGGCATAAAATGCTTTTTTTGGGAAAACTTTTTTTTTACAAAAAAAATTTCAAAAAACAGACTTGCTTCAGCAGCACAATTCTGGTGCTGTAGTTGTAGGAGATGTCTCAAAACGTCATCAGGAGTCCCGACTAAACCCGTAAATGTAAGAACATGTAAGAAAATGCATTTTTTACGAAAAACATTTTTTGCTAAAATGTCGTAAGGGGGGACCCTGTCGTAAAAATGCCAAAAAAACGGACTTGCTTCAGCAGTACAATTCTGGTGCTGTAGTTGTAGGAGATGTCTCAAAACGTCATCAGGAGTCCCTACAAAACCTAAAAATGGCATAAAATGCTTTTTTTGGGAAAACTTTTTTTCTACAAAAAAAAATTCAAAAAACAGACTTGCTTCAGCAGCACAATTCTGGTGCTGTAGTTGTAGGAGATGTCTCAAAACGTCATCAGGAGTCCCGACTAAACCCGTAAATGTAAGAAAATGTAAGAAAATGCATTTTTTACGAAAAACATTTTTTGCTAAAATGTCGTAAGGGGGGACCCTGTCGTAAAAATTCCTAAAAACGGACTTAATTCAGCAGCACAATTCTGGTGCTGTAGTTGTAGGAGATGTCTCAAAACGTCATCAGGAGTCCCGACTAAACCCGTAAATGTAAGAAAATGTAAGAAAATGCATTTTTTAAGAAAAACATTTTTTGCTAAAATGTCGTAAGGGGGGACCCTGTCGTAAAAATTCCAAAAAACGGACTTGATTCAGCAGCACAATTCTGGTGCTGTAGTTGTAGGAGATGTCTCAAAACGTCATCAGGAGTCCCGACTAAACCCGTAAATGTAAGAAAATGTAAGAAAATGCATTTTTTACGAAAAACATTTTTTGCTAAAATGTCGTAAGGGGGGACCCTGTCGTAAAAATTCCAAAAAACGGACTTGATTCAGCAGCACAATTCTGGTGCTGTAGTTGTAGGAGATGTCTCAAAACGTCATCAGGAGTCCCGACTAAACCCGTAAATGTAAGAAAATGTAAGAAAATGCATTTTTTACGAAAAACATTTTTTGCTAAAATGTCGTAAGGGGGGACCCTGTCGTAAAAATTCCAAAAAACGGACTTGATTCAGCAGCACAATTCTGGTGCTGTAGTTGTAGGAGATGTCTTAAAACGTCATCAGGAGTCCCTACAAAACCTAAAAATGGCATAAAATGCTTTTTTTGGGAAAACTTTTTTTTTACAAAAAAAATTTCTAAAAACAGACTTGCTTCAGCAGCACAATTCTGGTGCTGTAGTTGTAGGAGATGTCTCAAAACGTCATCAGGAGTCCCGACTAAACCCGTAAATGTAAAAAAATGTAAGAAAATGCATTTTTTACGGAAAACATTTTTTGCTAAAATGTCGTAAGGGGGGACCCTGTCGTAAAAATTCCAAAAAACGGACTTGATTCAGCAGCACAATTCTGGTGCTGTAGTTGTAGGAGATGTCTCAAAACGTCATCAGGAGTCCCGACTAAACCCGTAAATGTAAGAAAATGTAAGAAAATGCATTTTTTAAGAAAAACATTTTTTGCTAAAATGTCGTAAGGGGGGACCCTGTCGTAAAAATTCCAAAAAACAGACTTGATTCAGCAGCACAATTCTGGTGCTGTAGTTGTAGGAGATGTCTTAAAACGTCATCAGGAGTCCCTACAAAACCTAAAAATGGCATAAAATGCTTTTTTTGGGAAAACTTTTTTTTTACAAAAAAAATTTCAAAAAACAGACTTGCTTCAGCAGCACAATTCTGGTGCTGTAGTTGTAGGAGATGTCTCAAAACGTCATCAGGAGTCCCGACTAAACCCGTAAATGTAAGAAAATGTAAGAAAATGCATTTTTTACGAAAAACATTTTTTGCTAAAATGTCGTAAGGGCGGACCCTGTCGTAAAAATTCCAAAAAACGGACTTGATTCAGCAGCACAATTCTGGTGCTGTAGTTGTAGGAGATGTCTCAAAACGTCATCAGGAGTCCCGACTAAACCCGTAAATGTAAGAAAATGTAAGAAAATGCATTTTTTACGAAAAACATTTTTTGCTAAAATGTCGTAAGGGGGGACCCTGTCGTAAAAATGCCAAAAAACGGACTTGCTTCAGCAGTACAATTCTGGTGCTGTAGTTGTAGGAGATGTCTCAAAACGTCATCAGGAGTCCCTACAAAACCTAAAAATGGCATAAAATGCTTTTTTTGGGAAAACTTTTTTTCTACAAAAAAAAATTCAAAAAACAGACTTGCTTCAGCAGCACAATTCTGGTGCTGTAGTTGTAGGAGATGTCTCAAAACGTCATCAGGAGTCCCGACTAAACCCGTAAATGTAAGAAAATGTAAGAAAATGCATTTTTTACGAAAAACATTTTTTGCTAAAATGTCGTAAGGGCGGACCCTGTCGTAAAAATTCCTAAAAACGGACTTAATTCAGCAGCACAATTCTGGTGCTGTAGTTGTAGGAGATGTCTCAAAACGTCATCAGGAGTCCCGACTAAACCCGTAAATGTAAGAAAATGTAAGAAAATGCATTTTTTAAGAAAAACATTTTTTGCTAAAATGTCGTAAGGGGGGACCCTGTCGTAAAAATTCCAAAAAACGGACTTGATTCAGCAGCACAATTCTGGTGCTGTAGTTGTAGGAGATGTCTCAAAACGTCATCAGGAGTCCCGACTAAACCCGTAAATGTAAGAAAATGTAAGAAAATGCATTTTTTACGAAAAACATTTTTTGCTAAAATGTCGTAAGGGGGGACCCTGTCGTAAAAATGCCAAAAAAACGGACTTGATTCAGCAGCACAATTCTGGTGCTGTAGTTGTAGGAGATGTCTCAAAACGTCATCAGGAGTCCCGACTAAACCCGTAAATGTAAGAAAATGCATTTTTTACGAAAAACATTTTTTGCTAAAATGTCGTAAGGGGGGACCCTGTCGTAAAAATTCCAAAAAACGGACTTGATTCAGCAGCACAATTCTGGTGCTGTAGTTGTAGGAGATGTCTCAAAACGTCATCAGGAGTCCCGACTAAACCCGTGAATGTAAGAAAATGTAAGAAAATGCATTTTTTACGAAAAACATTTTTTGCTAAAATGTCGTAAGGGGGGACCCTGTCGTAAAAATTCCAAAAAACGGACTTGATTCAGCAGCACAATTCTGGTGCTGTAGTTGTAGGAGATGTCTCAAAACGTCATCAGGAGTCCCGACTAAACCCGTAAATGTAAGAAAATGTAAGAAAATGCATTTTTTAAGAAAAACATTTTTTGCTAAAATGTCGTAAGGGGGGACCCTGTCGTAAAAATGCCAAAAAACGGACTTGATTCAGCAGCACAATTCTGGTGCTGTAGTTGTAGGAGATGTCTCAAAACGTCATCAGGAGTCCCGACTAAACCCGTAAATGTAAGAAAATGTAAGAAAATGCATTTTTTAAGAAAAACATTTTTTGCTAAAATGTCGTAAGGGGGGAGGGACCCTGTCGTAAAAATTCCAAAAAACGGACTTGATTCAGCAGCACAATTTTGGTGCTGTAGTTGTAGGAGATGTCTCAAAACGTCATCAGGAGTCCCTACAAAACCTAAAAATGGCATAAAATGATTTTTTTGGGAAAACTTTTTTTTTACAAAAAAAAATTCTAAAAACAGACTTGCTTCAGCAGCACAATTCTGGTGCTGTAGTTGTAGGAGATGTCTCAAAACGTCATCAGGAGTCCCGACTAAACCCGTAAATGTAAGAAAATGTAAGAAAATGCATTTTTTACGAAAAACATTTTTTGCTAAAATGTCGTAAGGGGGGGACCCTGTCGTAAAAATTCCAAAAAACGGACTTGATTCAGCAGCACAATTCTGGTGCTGTAGTTGTAGGAGATGTCTCAAAACGTCATCAGGAGTCCCGACTAAACCCGTAAATGTAAGAAAATGTAAGAAAATGCATTTTTTACGAAAAACATTTTTTGCTAAAATGTCGTAAGGGGGGACCCTGTCGTAAAAATTCCAAAAAACGGACTTGATTCAGCAGCACAATTCTGGTGCTGTAGTTGTAGGAGATGTCTCAAAACGTCATCAGGAGTCCCGACTAAACCCGTAAATGTAAGAAAATGCATTTTTTACGAAAAACATTTTTTGCTAAAATGTCGTAAGGGGGGACCCTGTCGTAAAAATTCCAAAAAACGGACTTGATTCAGCAGCACAATTCTGGTGCTGTAGTTGTAGGAGATGTCTCAAAACGTCATCAGGAGTCCCGACTAAACCCGTGAATGTAAGAAAATGTAAGAAAATGCATTTTTTACGAAAAACATTTTTTGCTAAAATGTCGTAAGGGGGGACCCTGTCGTAAAAATTCCAAAAAACGGACTTGATTCAGCAGCACAATTCTGGTGCTGTAGTTGTAGGAGATGTCTCAAAACGTCATCAGGAGTCCCGACTAAACCCGTAAATGTAAGAAAATGTAAGAAAATGCATTTTTTAAGAAAAACATTTTTTGCTAAAATGTCGTAAGGGGGGACCCTGTCGTAAGAATTCCAAAAAACGGACTTGATTCAGCAGCACAATTCTGGTGCTGTAGTTGTAGGAGATGTCTCAAAACGTCATCAGGAGTCCCTACAAAACCTAAAAATGGCATAAAATGCTTTTTTTGGGAAAACTTTTTTTTTACAAAAAGAAATTCAAAAAACGGACTTGTTTGAGCAGCACAATTCTGGTGCTGTAGTTGTAGGAGATGTCTCAAAACGTCATCAGGAGTCCCGACTAAACCCGTAAATGTAAGAAAATGTAAGAAAATGCATTTTTTAAGAAAAACATTTTTTGCTAAAATGTCGTAAGGGGGGACCCTGTCGTAAAAATGCCAAAAAACGGACTTGCTTCAGCAGTACAATTCTGGTGCTGTAGTTGTAGGAGATGTCTCAAAACGTCATCAGGAGTCCCTACAAAACCTAAAAATGGCATAAAATGCTTTTTCTGGGAAAACTTTTTTTTTACAAAAAAAAATTCTAAAAACAGACTTGCTTCAGCAGCACAATTCTGGTGCTGTAGTTGTAGGAGATGTCTCAAAACGTCATCAGGAGTCCCGACTAAACCCGTAAATGTAAGAAAATGTAAGAAAATGCATTTTTTACGAAAAACATTTTTTGCTAAAATGTCGTAAGGGCGGACCCTGTCGTAAAAATTCCAAAAAACGGACTTGCTTCAGCAGCACAATTCTGGTGCTGTAGTTGTAGGAGATGTCTCAAAACGTCATCAGGAGTCCCTACAAAACCTAAAAATGGCATAAAATGCTTTTTTTGGGAAAACTTTTTTTTTACAAAAAGAAATTCAAAAAACGGACTTGTTTGAGCAGCACATTTCTGGTGCTGTAGTTGTAGGAGATGTCTCAAAACGTCATCAGGAGTCCCGACTAAACCCGTAAATGTAAGAAAATGTAAGAAAATGCATTTTTTAAGAAAAACATTTTTTGCTAAAATGTCGTAAGGGGGGACCCTGTCGTAAAAATGCCAAAAAACGGACTTGCTTCAGCAGTACAATTCTGGTGCTGTAGTTGTAGGAGATGTCTCAAAACGTCATCAGGAGTCCCTACAAAACCTAAAAATGGCATAAAATGCTTTTTTTGGGAAAACTTTTTTTTTACAAAAATTTTTTCTAAAAACAGACTTGCTTCAGCAGCACAATTCTGGTGCTGTAGTTGTAGGAGATGTCTCAAAACGTCATCAGGAGTCCCGACTAAACCCGTAAATGTAAGAAAATGTGAGAAAATGCATTTTTTACGAAAAACATTTTTTGCTAAAATGTCGTAAGGGGGGACCCTGTCGTAAAAATTCCAAAAAACGGACTTGATTCAGCAGCACAATTCTGGTGCTGTAGTTGTAGGAGATGTCTCAAAACGTCATCAGGAGTCCCGACTAAACCCGTAAATGTAAGAAAATGTAAGAAAATGCATTTTTTACGAAAAACATTTTTTGCTAAAATGTCGTAAGGGGGGGACCCTGTCGTAAAAATTCCAAAAAACGGACTTGATTCAGCAGCACAATTCTGGTGCTGTAGTTGTAGGAGATGTCTCAAAACGTCATCAGGAGTCCCGACTAAACCCGTAAATGTAAGAAAATGTAAGAAAATGCATTTTTTACGAAAAACATTTTTTGCTAAAATGTCGTAAGGGGGGACCCTGTCGTAAAAATGCCAAAAAACGGACTTGATTCAGCAGCACAATTCTGGTGCTGTAGTTGTAGGAGATGTCTCAAAACGTCATCAGGAGTCCCGACTAAACCCGTAAATGTAAGAAAATGCATTTTTTAAGAAAAACATTTTTTGCTAAAATGTCGTAAGGGGACCCTGTCGTAAGAATGCCAAAAAACGGACTTGCTTCAGCAGTACAATTCTG
Organism: Entelurus aequoreus; assembly: GCF_033978785.1. Taxonomy (NCBI): domain Eukaryota; kingdom Metazoa; phylum Chordata; class Actinopteri; order Syngnathiformes; family Syngnathidae; genus Entelurus; species Entelurus aequoreus. The sequence continues at coordinate 45,908,302 of NC_084752.1, read as the reverse complement.
GTGCTGTAGTTGTAGGAGATGTCTCAAAACGTCATCAGGAGTCCCTACAAAACCTAAAAATGGCATAAAATGCTTTTTTTGGGAAAACTTTTTTTTTACAAAAAAAAATTCTAAAAACAGACTTGCTTCAGCAGCACAATTCTGGTGCTGTAGTTGTAGGAGATGTCTCAAAACGTCATCAGGAGTCCCGACTAAACCCGTAAATGTAAGAAAATGTAAGAAAATGCATTTTTTAAGAAAAACATTTTTTGCTAAAATGTCGTAAGGGGGGACCCTGTCGTAAAAATTCCAAAAAACGGACTTGATTCAGCAGCACAATTCTGGTGCTGTAGTTGTAGGAGATGTCTTAAAACGTCATCAGGAGTCCCTACAAAACCTAAAAATGGCATAAAATGCTTTTTTTGGGAAAACTTTTTTTTTACAAAAAAAAATTCAAAAAACGGACTTGTTTGAGCAGCACAATTCTGGTGCTGTAGTTGTAGGAGATGTCTCAAAACGTCATCAGGAGTCCCGACTAAACCCGTAAATGTAAGAAAATGCATTTTTTAAGAAAAACATTTTTTGCTAAAATGTCGTAAGGGGGGACCCTGTCGTAAAAATTCCAAAAAACGGACTTGATTCAGCAGCACAATTCTGGTGCTGTAGTTGTAGGAGATGTCTCAAAACGTCATCAGGAGTCCCGACTAAACCCGTAAATGTAAGAAAATGTAAGAAAATGCATTTTTTTAAAAAAACATTTTTTGCTAAAATGTCGTAAGGGGGGACCCTGTCGTAAAAATTTCAAAAAACGGACTTGATTCAGCAGTACAATTCTGGTGCTGTAGTTGTAGGAGATGTCTTAAAACGTCATCAGGAGTCCCTACAAAACCTAAAAATGGCATAAAATGCTTTTTTTGGGAAAACTTTTTTTTTACAAAAAGAAATTCAAAAAACGGACTTGTTTGAGCAGCACATTTCTGGTGCTGTAGTTGTAGGAGATGTCTCAAAACGTCATCAGGAGTCCCGACTAAACCCGTAAATGTAAGAAAATGTAAGAAAATGCATTTTTTAAGAAAAACATTTTTTGCTAAAATGTCGTAAGGGGGGACCCTGTCGTAAAAATGCCAAAAAACGGACTTGCTTCAGCAGTACAATTCTGGTGCTGTAGTTGTAGGAGATGTCTCAAAACGTCATCAGGAGTCCCTACAAAACCTAAAAATGGCATAAAATGCTTTTTTTGGGAAAACTTTTTTTTACAAAAAAAAATTCAAAAAACAGACTTGCTTCAGCAGCACAATTCTGGTGTTGTAGTTGTAGGAGATGTCTCAAAACGTCATCAGGAGTCCCGACTAAACCCGTAAATGTAAGAAAATGTAAGAAAATGCATTTTTTACGAAAAACATTTTTTGCTAAAATGTCGTAAGGGGGGACCCTGTCGTAAAAATTCCAAAAAACGGACTTGATTCAGCAGCACAATTCTGGTGCTGTAGTTGTAGGAGATGTCTTAAAACGTCATCAGGAGTCCCTACAAAACCTAAAAATGGCATAAAATGCTTTTTTTGGGAAAACTTTTTTTTTACAAAAAAAATTTCAAAAAACAGACTTGCTTCAGCAGCACAATTCTGGTGCTGTAGTTGTAGGAGATGTCTCAAAACGTCATCAGGAGTCCCGACTAAACCCGTAAATGTAAGAACATGTAAGAAAATGCATTTTTTACGAAAAACATTTTTTGCTAAAATGTCGTAAGGGCGGACCCTGTCGTAAAAATTCCAAAAAACGGACTTGATTCAGCAGCACAATTCTGGTGCTGTAGTTGTAGGAGATGTCTCAAAACGTCATCAGGAGTCCCGACTAAACCCGTAAATGTAAGAAAATGTAAGAAAATGCATTTTTTACGAAAAACATTTTTTGCTAAAATGTCGTAAGGGGGGACCCTGTCGTAAAAATGCCAAAAAACGGACTTGCTTCAGCAGTACAATTCTGGTGCTGTAGTTGTAGGAGATGTCTCAAAACGTCATCAGGAGTCCCTACAAAACCTAAAAATGGCATAAAATGCTTTTTTTGGGAAAACTTTTTTTCTACAAAAAAAAATTCAAAAAACAGACTTGCTTCAGCAGCACAATTCTGGTGCTGTAGTTGTAGGAGATGTCTCAAAACGTCATCAGGAGTCCCGACTAAACCCGTAAATGTAAGAAAATGTAAGAAAATGCATTTTTTACGAAAAACATTTTTTGCTAAAATGTCGTAAGGGGGGACCCTGTCGTAAAAATTCCTAAAAACGGACTTAATTCAGCAGCACAATTCTGGTGCTGTAGTTGTAGGAGATGTCTCAAAACGTCATCAGGAGTCCCGACTAAACCCGTAAATGTAAGAAAATGTAAGAAAATGCATTTTTTAAGAAAAACATTTTTTGCTAAAATGTCGTAAGGGGGGACCCTGTCGTAAAAATTCCAAAAAACGGACTTGATTCAGCAGCACAATTCTGGTGCTGTAGTTGTAGGAGATGTCTCAAAACGTCATCAGGAGTCCCGACTAAACCCGTAAATGTAAGAAAATGTAAGAAAATGCATTTTTTACGAAAAACATTTTTTGCTAAAATGTCGTAAGGGGGGACCCTGTCGTAAAAATTCCAAAAAACTGACTTGATTCAGCAGCACAATTCTGGTGCTGTAGTTGTAGGAGATGTCTCAAAACGTCATCAGGAGTCCCGACTAAACCCGTAAATGTAAGAAAATGTAAGAAAATGCATTTTTTACGAAAAACATTTTTTGCTAAAATGTCGTAAGGGGGGACCCTGTCGTAAAAATTCCAAAAAACGGACTTGATTCAGCAGCACAATTCTGGTGCTGTAGTTGTAGGAGATGTCTTAAAACGTCATCAGGAGTCCCTACAAAACCTAAAAATGGCATAAAATGCTTTTTTTGGGAAAACTTTTTTTTTACAAAAAAAAATTCTAAAAACAGACTTGCTTCAGCAGCACAATTCTGGTGCTGTAGTTGTAGGAGATGTCTCAAAACGTCATCAGGAGTCCCGACTAAACCCGTAAATGTAAAAAAATGTAAGAAAATGCATTTTTTACGGAAAACATTTTTTGCTAAAATGTCGTAAGGGCGGACCCTGTCGTAAAAATTCCAAAAAACGGACTTGATTCAGCAGCACAATTCTGGTGCTGTAGTTGTAGGAGATGTCTCAAAACGTCATCAGGAGTCCCGATTAAACCCGTAAATGTAAGAAAATGTAAGAAAATGCATTTTTTACGGAAAACATTTTTTGCTAAAATGTCGTAAGGGGGGACCCTGTCGTAAAAATTCCAAAAAACGGACTTGATTCAGCAGCACAATTCTGGTGCTGTAGTTGTAGGAGATGTCTCAAAACGTCATCAGGAGTCCCGACTAAACCCGTAAATGTAAGAAAATGTAAGAAAATGCATTTTTTAAGAAAAACATTTTTTGCTAAAATGTCGTAAGGGGGGACCCTGTCGTAAAAATTCCAAAAAACGGACTTGATTCAGCAGCACAATTCTGGTGCTGTAGTTGTAGGAGATGTCTTAAAACGTCATCAGGAGTCCCTACAAAACCTAAAAATGGCATAAAATGCTTTTTTTGGGAAAACTTTTTTTTTACAAAAAAAATTTCAAAAAACAGACTTGCTTCAGCAGCACAATTCTGGTGCTGTAGTTGTAGGAGATGTCTCAAAACGTCATCAGGAGTCCCGACTAAACCCGTAAATGTAAGAAAATGTAAGAAAATGCATTTTTTACGAAAAACATTTTTTGCTAAAATGTCGTAAGGGCGGACCCTGTCGTAAAAATTCCTAAAAACGGACTTAATTCAGCAGCACAATTCTGGTGCTGTAGTTGTAGGAGATGTCTCAAAACGTCATCAGGAGTCCCGACTAAACCCGTAAATGTAAGAAAATGTAAGAAAATGCATTTTTTAAGAAAAACATTTTTTGCTAAAATGTCGTAAGGGGGGGGACCCTGTCGTAAAAATTCCAAAAAACGGACTTGATTCAGCAGCACAATTCTGGTGCTGTAGTTGTAGGAGATGTCTCAAAACGTCATCAGGAGTCCCGACTAAACCCGTAAATGTAAGAAAATGTAAGAAAATGCATTTTTTACGAAAAACATTTTTTGCTAAAATGTCGTAAAAATGCCAAAAAACGGACTTGCTTCAGCAGTACAATTCTGGTGCTGTAGTTGTAGGAGATGTCTCAAAACGTCATCAGGAGTCCCTACAAAACCTAAAAATGGCATAAAATGCTTTTTTTGGGAAAACTTTTTTTTACAAAAAAAAATTCAAAAAACAGACTTGCTTCAGCAGCACAATTCTGGTGTTGTAGTTGTAGGAGATGTCTCAAAACGTCATCAGGAGTCCCGACTAAACCCGTAAATGTAAGAAAATGTAAGAAAATGCATTTTTTACGAAAAACATTTTTTGCTAAAATGTCGTAAGGGGGACCCTGTCGTAAAAATGCCAAAAAACGGACTTGATTCAGCAGCACAATTCTGGTGCTGTAGTTGTAGGAGATGTCTCAAAACGTCATCAGGAGTCCCGACTAAACCCGTAAATGTAAGAAAATGTAAGAAAATGCATTTTTTAAGAAAAACATTTTTTGCTAAAATGTCGTAAGGGGGGACCCTGTCGTAAAAATTCCAAAAAACGGACTTGATTCAGCAGCACAATTCTGGTGCTGTAGTTGTAGGAGATGTCTCAAAACGTCATCAGGAGTCCCGACTAAACCCGTAAATGTAAGAAAATGTAAGAAAATGCATTTTTTACGAAAAACATTTTTTGCTAAAATGTCGTAAGGGGGGACCCTGTCGTAAAAATTCCAAAAAACGGACTTGATTCAGCAGCACAATTCTGGTGCTGTAGTTGTAGGAGATGTCTTAAAACGTCATCAGGAGTCCCTACAAAACCTAAAAATGGCATAAAATGCTTTTTTTGGGAAACTTTTTTTTTACAAAAAGAAATTCAAAAAACGGACTTGTTTGAGCAGCACATTTCTGGTGCTGTAGTTGTAGGAGATGTCTCAAAACGTCATCAGGAGTCCCGACTAAACCCGTAAATGTAAGAAAATGTAAGAAAATGCATTTTTTAAGAAAAACATTTTTTGCTAAAATGTCGTAAGGGGGGACCCTGTCGTAAAAATGCCAAAAAACGGACTTGCTTCAGCAGTACAATTCTGGTGCTGTAGTTGTAGGAGATGTCTCAAAACGTCATCAGGAGTCCCTACAAAACCTAAAAATGGCATAAAATGCTTTTTTTGGGAAAACTTTTTTTTACAAAAAAAAATTCAAAAAACAGACTTGCTTCAGCAGCACAATTCTGGTGTTGTAGTTGTAGGAGATGTCTCAAAACGTCATCAGGAGTCCCGACTAAACCCGTAAATGTAAGAAAATGTAAGAAAATGCATTTTTTACGAAAAACATTTTTTGCTAAAATGTCGTAAGGGGGACCCTGTCGTAAAAATTCCAAAAAACGGACTTGATTCAGCAGCACAATTCTGGTGCTGTAGTTGTAGGAGATGTCTCAAAACGTCATCAGGAGTACCGACTAAACCCGTAAATGTAAGAAAATGTAAGAAAATGCATTTTTTACGAAAAACATTTTTTGCTAAAATGTCGTAAGGGGGGACCCTGTCGTAAAAATTCCAAAAAACGGACTTGATTCAGCAGCACAATTCTGGTGCTGTAGTTGTAGGAGATGTCTCAAAACGTCATCAGGAGTCCCGACTAAACCCGTAAATGTAAGAAAATGTAAGAAAATGCATTTTTTAAGAAAAACATTTTTTGCTAAAATGTCGTAAGGGGGGACCCTGTCGTAAAAATGCCAAAAAACGGACTTGCTTCAGCAGTACAATTCTGGTGCTGTAGTTGTAGGAGATGTCTCAAAACGTCATCAGGAGTCCCTACAAAACCTAAAAATGGCATAAAAGGCTTTTTTTGGGAAAACTTTTTTTTTACAAAAAAAAATTCTAAAAACAGACTTGCTTCAGCAGCACAATTCTGGTGCTGTAGTTGTAGGAGATGTCTCAAAACGTCATCAGGAGTCCCGACTAAACCCGTAAATGTAAGAAAATGTAAGAAAATGCATTTTTTAAGAAAAACATTTTTTGCTAAAATGTCGTAAGGGGGGACCCTGTCGTAAAAATTCCAAAAAACGGACTTGATTCAGCAGCACAATTCTGGTGCTGTAGTTGTAGGAGATGTCTTAAAACGTCATCAGGAGTCCCTACAAAACCTAAAAATGGCATAAAATGCTTTTTTTGGGAAAACTTTTTTTTTACAAAAAAAAATTCAAAAAACGGACTTGTTTGAGCAGCACAATTCTGGTGCTGTAGTTGTAGGAGATGTCTCAAAACGTCATCAGGAGTCCCGACTAATCCCGTAAATGTAAGAAAATGTAAGAAAATGCATTTTTTACGAAAAACATTTTTTGCTAAAATGTCGTAAAAATGCCAAAAAACGGACTTGATTCAGCAGCACAATTCTGGTGCTGTAGTTGTAGGAGATGTCTCAAAACGTCATCAGGAGTCCCGACTAAACCCGTAAATGTAAGAAAATGTAAGAAAATGCATTTTTTAAGAAAAACATTTTTTGCTAAAATGTCGTAAGGGGGGACCCTGTCGTAAAAATGCCAAAAAACGGACTTGCTTCAGCAGTACAATTCTGGTGCTGTAGTTGTAGGAGATGTCTCAAAACGTCATCAGGAGTCCCTACAAAACCTAAAAATGGCATAAAATGCTTTTTTTGGGAAAACTTTTTTTTACAAAAAAAAATTCAAAAAACAGACTTGCTTCAGCAGCACAATTCTTGTGTTGTAGTTGTAGGAGATGTCTCAAAACGTCATCAGGAGTCCCGACTAAACCCGTAAATGTAAGAAAATGTAAGAAAATGCATTTTTTACGAAAAACATTTTTTGCTAAAATGTCGTAAGGGGGGACCCTGTCGTAAAAATTCCAAAAAACGGACTTGATTCAGCAGCACAATTCTGGTGCTGTAGTTGTAGGAGATGTCTCAAAACGTCATCAGGAGTCCCGACTAAACCCGTAAATGTAAGAAAATGTAAGAAAATGCTTTTTTTACGAAAAACATTTTTTGCTAAAATGTCGTAAGGGGGGACCCTGTCGTAAAAATTCCAAAAAACGGACTTGATTCAGCAGCACAATTCTGGTGCTGTAGTTGTAGGAGATGTCTTAAAACGTCATCAGGAGTCCCTACAAAACCTAAAAATGGCATAAAATGCTTTTTTTGGGAAAACTTTTTTTTTACAAAAAAAATTTCAAAAAACGGACTTGTTTGAGCAGCACAATTCTGGTGCTGTAGTTGTAGGAGATGTCTCAAAACGTCATCAGGAGTCCCGACTAAACCCGTAAATGTAAGAAAATGTAAGAAAATGCATTTTTTAAGAAAAACATTTTTTGCTAAAATGTCGTAAGGGGGGACCCTGTCGTAAAAATTCCAAAAAACGGACTTGATTCAGCAGCACAATTCTGGTGCTGTAGTTGTAGGAGATGTCTCAAAACGTCATCAGGAGTCCCGACTAAACCCGTAAATGTAAGAAAATGTAAGAAAATGCATTTTTTAAGAAAAACATTTTTTGCTAAAATGTCGTAAGGGGGGACCCTGTCGTAAAAATTCCAAAAAACGGACTTGATTCAGCAGCACAATTCTGGTGCTGTAGTTGTAGGAGATGTCTCAAAACGTCATCAGGAGTCCCTACAAAACCTAAAAATGGCATAAAATGCTTTTTTTGGGAAAACTTCTTTTTACAAAAAAAAATTCAAAAAACAGACTTGCTTCAGCAGCACAATTCTGGTGTTGTAGTTGTAGGAGATGTCTCAAAACGTCATCAGGAGTCCCGACTAAACCCGTAAATGTAAGAAAATGTAAGAAAATGCATTTTTTACGAAAAACATTTTTTGCTAAAATGTCGTAAGGGGGGACCCTGTCGTAAAAATTCCAAAAACGGACTTGATTCAGCAGCACAATTCTGGTGCTGTAGTTGTAGGAGATGTCTCAAAACGTCATCAGGAGTCCCGACTAAACCCGTAAATGTAAGAAAATGTAAGAAAATGCATTTTTTACGAAAAACATTTTTTGCTAAAATGTCGTAAGGGGGGACCCTGTCGTAAAAATGCCAAAAAACGGACTTGCTTCAGCAGTACAATTCTGGTGCTGTAGTTGTAGGAGATGTCTCAAAACGTCATCAGGAGTCCCTACAAAACCTAAAAATGGCATAAAATGCTTTTTTTGGGAAAACTTTTTTTTACAAAAAAAAATTCAAAAAACAGACTTGCTTCAGCAGCACAATTCTGGTGTTGTAGTTGTAGGAGATGTCTCAAAACGTCATCAGGAGTCCCGACTAAACCCGTAAATGTAAGAAAATGTAAGAAAATGCATTTTTTAAGAAAAACATTTTTTGCTAAAATGTCGTAAGGGGGGACCCTGTCGTAAAAATTCCAAAAAACGGACTTGATTCAGCAGCACAATTCTGGTGCTGTAGTTGTAGGAGATGTCTCAAAACGTCATCAGGAGTCCCGACTAAACCCGTAAATGTAAGAAAATGTAAGAAAATGCATTTTTTACGGAAAACATTTTTTGCTAAAATGTCGTAAGGGGGGACCCTGTCGTAAAAATTCCAAAAAACGGACTTGATTCAGCAGCACAATTCTGGTGCTGTAGTTGTAGGAGATGTCTCAAAACGTCATCAGGAGTCCCGACTAAACCCGTAAATGTAAGAAAATGTAAGAAAATGCATTTTTTAAGAAAAACATTTTTTGCTAAAATGTCGTAAGGGGGGACCCTGTCGTAAAAATTCCAAAAAACGGACTTGATTCAGCAGCACAATTCTGGTGCTGTAGTTGTAGGAGATGTCTTAAAACGTCATCAGGAGTCCCTACAAAACCTAAAAATGGCATAAAATGCTTTTTTTGGGAAAACTTTTTTTTTACAAAAAAAATTTCAAAAAACAGACTTGCTTCAGCAGCACAATTCTGGTGCTGTAGTTGTAGGAGATGTCTCAAAACGTCATCAGGAGTCCCGACTAAACCCGTAAATGTAAGAAAATGTAAGAAAATGCATTTTTTACGAAAAACATTTTTTGCTAAAATGTCGTAAGGGGGGACCCTGTCGTAAAAATTCCAAAAAACGGACTTGATTCAGCAGCACAATTCTGGTGCTGTAGTTGTAGGAGATGTCTCAAAACGTCATCAGGAGTCCCGACTAAACCCGTAAATGTAAGAAAATGTAAGAAAATGCATTTTTTACGGAAAACATTTTTTGCTAAAATGTCGTAAGGGGGGACCCTGTCGTAAAAATTCCAAAAAACGGACTTGATTCAGCAGCACAATTCTGGTGCTGTAGTTGTAGGAGATGTCTCAAAACGTCATCAGGAGTCCCGACTAAACCCGTAAATGTAAGAAAATGTAAGAAAATGCATTTTTTAAGAAAAACATTTTTTGCTAAAATGTCGTAAGGGGGGACCCTGTCGTAAAAATTCCAAAAAACGGACTTGATTCAGCAGCACAATTCTGGTGCTGTAGTTGTAGGAGATGTCTTAAAACGTCATCAGGAGTCCCTACAAAACCTAAAAATGGCATAAAATGCTTTTTTTTGGGAAAACTTTTTTTTTTACAAAAAAAATTTCAAAAAACAGACTTGCTTCAGCAGCACAATTCTGGTGCTGTAGTTGTAGGAGATGTCTCAAAACGTCATCAGGAGTCCCGACTAAACCCGTAAATGTAAGAACATGTAAGAAAATGCATTTTTTACGAAAAACATTTTTTGCTAAAATGTCGTAAGGGCGGACCCTGTCGTAAAAATTCCAAAAAACGGACTTGATTCAGCAGCACAATTCTGGTGCTGTAGTTGTAGGAGATGTCTCAAAACGTCATCAGGAGTCCCGACTAAACCCGTAAATGTAAGAAAATGTAAGAAAATGCATTTTTTACGAAAAACATTTTTTGCTAAAATGTCGTAAGGGGGGACCCTGTCGTAAAAATGCCAAAAAACGGACTTGCTTCAGCAGTACAATTCTGGTGCTGTAGTTGTAGGAGATGTCTCAAAACGTCATCAGGAGTCCCTACAAAACCTAAAAATGGCATAAAATGCTTTTTTTGGGAAAACTTTTTTTCTACAAAAAAAAATTCAAAAAACAGACTTGCTTCAGCAGCACAATTCTGGTGCTGTAGTTGTAGGAGATGTCTCAAAACGTCATCAGGAGTCCCGACTTAAACCCGTAAATGTAAGAAAATGTAAGAAAATGCATTTTTTACGAAAAACATTTTTTGCTAAAATGTCGTAAGGGGGGACCCTGTCGTAAAAATTCCTAAAAACGGACTTAATTCAGCAGCACAATTCTGGTGCTGTAGTTGTAGGAGATGTCTCAAAACGTCATCAGGAGTCCCGACTAAACCCGTAAATGTAAGAAAATGTAAGAAAATGCATTTTTTACGAAAAACATTTTTTGCTAAAATGTCGTAAGGGGGGACCCTGTCGTAAAAATTCCAAAAAACGGACTTGATTCAGCAGCACAATTCTGGTGCTGTAGTTGTAGGAGATGTCTTAAAACGTCATCAGGAGTCCCTACAAAACCTAAAAATGGCATAAAATGCTTTTTTTGGGAAAACTTTTTTTTTACAAAAAAAATTTCTAAAAACAGACTTGCTTCAGCAGCACAATTCTGGTGTTGTAGTTGTAGGAGATGTCTCAAAACGTCATCAGGAGTCCCGACTAAACCCGTAAATGTAAAAAAATTTAAGAAAATGCATTTTTTACGGAAAACATTTTTTGCTAAAATGTCGTAAGGGCGGACCCTGTCGTAAAAATTCCAAAAAACGGACTTGATTCAGCAGCACAATTCTGGTGCTGTAGTTGTAGGAGATGTCTCAAAACGTCATCAGGAGTCCCGATTAAACCCGTAAATGTAAGAAAATGTAAGAAAATGCATTTTTTACGGAAAACATTTTTTGCTAAAATGTCGTAAGGGGGGACCCTGTCGTAAAAATTCCAAAAAACGGACTTGATTCAGCAGCACAATTCTGGTGCTGTAGTTGTAGGAGATGTCTCAAAACGTCATCAGGAGTCCCGACTAAACCCGTAAATGTAAGAAAATGTAAGAAAATGCATTTTTTAAGAAAAACATTTTTTGCTAAAATGTCGTAAGGGGGGACCCTGTCGTAAAAATTCCAAAAAACAGACTTGATTCAGCAGCACAATTTTGGTGCTGTAGTTGTAGGAGATGTCTTAAAACGTCATCAGGAGTCCCTACAAAACCTAAAAATGGCATAAAATGCTTTTTTTGGGAAAACTTTTTTTTTACAAAAAAATTTTCAAAAAACAGACTTGCTTCAGCAGCACAATTCTGGTGCTGTAGTTGTAGGAGATGTCTCAAAACGTCATCAGGAGTCCCGACTAAACCCGTAAATGTAAGAAAATGTAAGAAAATGCATTTTTTACGAAAAACATTTTTTGCTAAAATGTCGTAAGGGCGGACCCTGTCGTAAAAATTCCAAAAAACGGACTTGATTCAGCAGCACAATTCTGGTGCTGTAGTTGTAGGAGATGTCTCAAAACGTCATCAGGAGTCCCAACTAAACCCGTAAATGTAAGAAAATGTAAGAAAATGCATTTTTTACGAAAAACATTTTTTGCTAAAATGTCGTAAGGGGGGACCCTGTCGTAAAAATGCCAAAAAACGGACTTGCTTCAGCAGTACAATTCTGGTGCTGTAGTTGTAGGAGATGTCTCAAAACGTCATCAGGAGTCCCTACAAAACCTAAAAATGGCATAAAATGCTTTTTTTGGGAAAACTTTTTTTCTACAAAAAAAAATTCAAAAAACAGACTTGCTTCAGCAGCACAATTCTGGTGCTGTAGTTGTAGGAGATGTCTCAAAACGTCATCAGGAGTCCCGACTAAACCCGTAAATGTAAGAAAATGTAAGAAAATGCATTTTTTACGAAAAACATTTTTTGCTAAAATGTCGTAAGGGCGGACCCTGTCGTAAAAATTCCTAAAAACGGACTTAATTCAGCAGCACAATTCTGGTGCTGTAGTTGTAGGAGATGTCTCAAAACGTCATCAGGAGTCCCGACTAAACCCGTAAATGTAAGAAAATGTAAGAAAATGCATTTTTTAAGAAAAACATTTTTTGCTAAAATGTCGTAAGGGGGGACCCTGTCGTAAAAATTCCAAAAAACGGACTTGATTCAGCAGCACAATTCTGGTGCTGTAGTTGTAGGAGATGTCTCAAAACGTCATCAGGAGTCCCGACTAAACCCGTAAATGTAAGAAAATGTAAGAAAATGCATTTTTTACGAAAAACATTTTTTGCTAAAATGTCGTAAGGGGGGACCCTGTCGTAAAAATGCCAAAAAACGGACTTGCTTCAGCAGTACAATTCTGGTGCTGTAGTTGTAGGAGATGTCTCAAAACGTCATCAGGAGTCCCTACAAAACCTAAAAATGGCATAAAATGCTTTTTTTGGGAAAACTTTTTTTTACAAAAAAAAATTCAAAAAACAGACTTGCTTCAGCAGCACAATTCTGGTGCTGTAGTTGTAGGAGATGTCTCAAAACGTCATCAGGAGTCCCGACTAAACCCGTAAATGTAAGAAAATGTAAGAAAATGCATTTTTTACGAAAAACATTTTTTGCTAAAATGTCGTAAGGGCGGACCCTGTCGTAAAAATTCCTAAAAACGGACTTAATTCAGCAGCACAATTCTGGTGCTGTAGTTGTAGGAGATGTCTCAAAACGTCATCAGGAGTCCCGACTAAACCCGTAAATGTAAGAAAATGTAAGAAAATGCATTTTTTACGAAAAACATTTTTTGCTAAAATGTCGTAAGGGGGGACCCTGTCGTAAAAATGCCAAAAAACGGACTTGATTCAGCAGCACAATTCTGGTGCTGTAGTTGTAGGAGATGTCTCAAAACGTCATCAGGAGTCCCGACTAAACCCGTAAATGTAAGAAAATGTAAGAAAATGCATTTTTTAAGAAAAACATTTTTTGCTAAAATGTCGTAAGGGGGGACCCTGTCGTAAAAATTCCAAAAAACGGACTTGATTCAGTAGCACAATTCTGGTGCTATAGTTGTAGGAGATGTCTCAAAACGTCATCAGGAGTCCCGACTAAACCCGTAAATGTAAGAAAATGTAAGAAAATGCATTTTTTACGAAAAACATTTTTTGCTAAAATGTCGTAAGGGGGGACCCTGTCGTAAAAATTCCAAAAAACGGACTTGATTCAGCAGCACAATTCTGGTGCTGTAGTTGTAGGAGATGTCTCAAAACGTCATCAGGAGTCCCGACTAAACCCGTAAATGTAAGAAAATGCATTTTTTACGAAAAACATTTTTTGCAAAAATGTCGTAAGGGGGGACCCTGTCGTAAAAATTCCAAAAAACGGACTTGATTCAGCAGCACAATTCTGGTGCTGTAGTTGTAGGAGATGTCTCAAAACGTCATCAGGAGTCCCGACTAAACCCGTAAATGTAAGAAAATGTAAGAAAATGCATTTTTTAAGAAAAACATTTTTTGCTAAAATGTCGTAAGGGGGGACCCTGTCGTAAAAATGCCAAAAAACGGACTTGATTCAGCAGCACAATTCTGGTGCTGTAGTTGTAGGAGATGTCTCAAAACGTCATCAGGAGTCCCGACTAAACCCGTAAATGTAAGAAAATGTAAGAAAATGCATTTTTTAAGAAAAACATTTTTTGCTAAAATGTCGTGGGACCCTGTCGTAAAAATTCCAAAAAACGGACTTGATTCAGCAGCACAATTCTGGTGCTGTAGTTGTAGGAGATGTCTTAAAACGTCATCAGGAGTCCCTACAAAACCTAAAAATGGCATAAAATGCTTTTTTTGGGAAAACTTTTTTTTTACAAAAAGAAATTCAAAAAACGGACTTGTTTGAGCAGCACATTTCTGGTGCTGTAGTTGTAGGAGATGTCTCAAAACGTCATCAGGAGTCCCGACTAAACCCGTAAATGTAAGAAAATGTAAGAAAATGCATTTTTTACGAAAAACATTTTTTGCTAAAATGTCGTAAGGGGGGACCCTGTCGTAAAAATTCCAAAAAACGGACTTGATTCAGCAGCACAATTCTGGTGCTGTAGTTGTAGGAGATGTCTCAAAACGTCATCAGGAGTCCCGACTAAACCCGTAAATGTAAGAAAATGTAAGAAAATGCATTTTTTACGAAAAACATTTTTTGCTAAAATGTCGTAAGGGGGGACCCTGTCGTAAAAATTCCAAAAAACGGACTTGATTCAGCAGCACAATTCTGGTGCTGTAGTTGTAGGAGATGTCTCAAAACGTCATCAGGAGTCCCGACTAAACCCGTAAATGTAAGAAAATGCATTTTTTACGAAAAACATTTTTTGCTAAAATGTCGTAAGGGGGGACCCTGTCGTAAAAATTCCAAAAAACGGACTTGATTCAGCAGCACAATTCTGGTGCTGTAGTTGTAGGAGATGTCTCAAAACGTCATCAGGAGTCCCGACTAAACCCGTGAATGTAAGAAAATGTAAGAAAATGCATTTTTTACGAAAAACATTTTTTGCTAAAATGTCGTAAGGGGGGACCCTGTCGTAAAAATTCCAAAAAACGGACTTGATTCAGCAGCACAATTCTGGTGCTGTAGTTGTAGGAGATGTCTCAAAACGTCATCAGGAGTCCCGACTAAACCCGTAAATGTAAGAAAATGTAAGAAAATGCATTTTTTACGAAAAACATTTTTTGCTAAAATGTCGTAAGGGCGGACCCTGTCGTAAAAATTCCAAAAAACGGACTTGATTCAGCAGCACAATTCTGGTGCTGTAGTTGTAGGAGATGTCTTAAAACGTCATCAGGAGTCCCTACAAAACCTAAAAATGGCATAAAATGCTTTTTTTGGGAAAACTTTTTTTTTACAAAAAGAAATTCAAAAAACGGACTTGTTTGAGCAGCACATTTCTGGTGCTGTAGTTGTAGGAGATGTCTCAAAACGTCATCAGGAGTCCCGACTAAACCCGTAAATGTAAGAAAATGTAAGAAAATGCATTTTTTAAGAAAAACATTTTTTGCTAAAATGTCGTAAGGGGGGACCCTGTCGTAAAAATGCCAAAAAACGGACTTGCTTCAGCAGTACAATTCTGGTGCTGTAGTTGTAGGAGATGTCTCAAAACGTCATCAGGAGTCCCTACAAAACCTAAAAATGGCATAAAATGATTTTTTTGGGAAAACTTTTTTTTTACAAAAAATTTTTCTAAAAACAGACTTGCTTCAGCAGCACAATTCTGGTGCTGTAGTTGTAGGAGATGTCTCAAAACGTCATCAGGAGTCCCGACTAAACCCGTAAATGTAAGAAAATGTGAGAAAATGCATTTTTTACGAAAAACATTTTTTGCTAAAATGTCGTAAGGGGGGACCCTGTCGTAAAAATTCCAAAAAACGGACTTGATTCAGCAGCACAATTCTGGTGCTGTAGTTGTAGGAGATGTCTCAAAACGTCATCAGGAGTCCCGACTAAACCCGTAAATGTAAGAAAATGCATTTTTTACGAAAAACATTTTTTGCTAAAATGTCGTAAGGGGGGGACCCTGTCGTAAAAATTCCAAAAAACGGACTTGATTCAGCAGCACAATTCTGGTGCTGTAGTTGTAGGAGATGTCTCAAAACGTCATCAGGAGTCCCGACTAAACCCGTAAATGTAAGAAAATGTAAGAAAATGCATTTTTTACGAAAAACATTTTTTGCTAAAATGTCGTAAGGGGGGACCCTGTCGTAAAAATGCCAAAAAACGGACTTGATTCAGCAGCACAATTCTGGTGCTGTAGTTGTAGGAGATGTCTCAAAACGTCATCAGGAGTCCCGACTAAACCCGTAAATGTAAGAAAATGCATTTTTTAAGAAAAAAATTTTTTGCTAAAATGTCGTAAGGGGACCCTGTCGTAAGAATGCCAAAAAACGGACTTGCTTCAGCAGTACAATTCTGGTGCTGTAGTTGTAGGAGATGTCTCAAAACGTCATCAGGAGTCCCTACAAAACCTAAAAATGGCATAAAATGCTTTTTTTGGGAAAACTTTTTTTTTACAAAAAAAATTTCTAAAAACAGACTTGCTTCAGCAGCACAATTCTGGTGCTGTAGTTGTAGGAGATGTCTCAAAACGTCATCAGGAGTCCCGACTAAACCCGTAAATGTAAGAAAATGTAAGAAAATGCATTTTTTAAGAAAAACATTTTTTGCTAAAATGTCGTAAGGGGGGACCCTGTCGTAAAAATTCCAAAAAACGGACTTGATTCAGCAGCACAATTCTGGTGCTGTAGTTGTAGGAGATGTCTTAAAACGTCATCAGGAGTCCCTACAAAACCTAAAAATGGCATAAAATGCTTTTTTTGGGAAAACTTTTTTTTTACAAAAAAAAATTCAAAAAACGGACTTGTTTGAGCAGCACAATTCTGGTGCTGTAGTTGTAGGAGATGTCTCAAAACGTCATCAGGAGTCCCGACTAAACCCGTAAATGTAAGAAAATGTAAGAAAATGCATTTTTTAAGAAAAACATTTTTTGCTAAAATGTCGTAAGGGGGGACCCTGTCGTAAAAATGCCAAAAAACGGACTTGATTCAGCAGCACAATTCTGGTGCTGTAGTTGTAGGAGATGTCTCAAAACGTCATCAGGAGTCCCGACTAAACCCGTAAATGTAAGAAAATGTGAGAAAATGCATTTTTTACGAAAAACATTTTTTGCTAAAATGTCGTAAGGGGGGACCCTGTCGTAAAAATTCCAAAAAACGGACTTGATTCAGCAGCACAATTCTGGTGCTGTAGTTGTAGGAGATGTCTCAAAACGTCATCAGGAGTCCCGACTAAACCCGTAAATGTAAGAAAATGTAAGAAAATGCATTTTTTACGAAAAACATTTTTTGCTAAAATGTCGTAAGGGGGGACCCTGTCGTAAGAATGCCAAAAAACGGACTTGCTTCAGCAGTACAATTCTGGTGCTGTAGTTGTAGGAGATGTCTCAAAACGTCATCAGGAGTCCCTACAAAACCTAAAAATGGCATAAAATGCTTTTTTTGGGAAAACTTTTTTTTTACAAAAAAAAATTCTAAAAACAGACTTGCTTCAGCAGCACAATTCTGGTGCTGTAGTTGTAGGAGATGTCTCAAAACGTCATCAGGAGTCCCGACTAAACCCGTAAATGTAAGAAAATGTAAGAAAATGCATTTTTTAAGAAAAACATTTTTTGCTAAAATGTCGTAAGGGGGGACCCTGTCGTAAAAATTCCAAAAAACGGACTTGATTCAGCAGCACAATTCTGGTGCTGTAGTTGTAGGAGATGTCTTAAAACGTCATCAGGAGTCCCTACAAAACCTAAAAATGGCATAAAATGCTTTTTTTGGGAAAACTTTTTTTTTACAAAAAAAATTCAAAAAACGGACTTGTTTGAGCAGCACAATTCTGGTGCTGTAGTTGTAGGAGATGTCTCAAAACGTCATCAGGAGTCCCGACTAAACCCGTAAATGTAAGAAAATGCATTTTTTAAGAAAAACATTTTTTGCTAAAATGTCGTAAGGGGGGACCCTGTCGTAAAAATTCCAAAAAACGGACTTGATTCAGCAGCACAATTCTGGTGCTGTAGTTGTAGGAGATGTCTCAAAACGTCATCAGGAGTCCCGACTAAACCCGTAAATGTAAGAAAATGTAAGAAAATGCATTTTTTTAAAAAAACATTTTTTGCTAAAATGTCGTAAGGGGGGACCCTGTCGTAAAAATTTCAAAAAACGGACTTGATTCAGCAGTACAATTCTGGTGCTGTAGTTGTAGGAGATGTCTTAAAACGTCATCAGGAGTCCCTACAAAACCTAAAAATGGCATAAAATGCTTTTTTTGGGAAAACTTTTTTTTTACAAAAAGAAATTCAAAAAACGGACTTGTTTGAGCAGCACATTTCTGGTGCTGTAGTTGTAGGAGATGTCTCAAAACGTCATCAGGAGTCCCGACTAATCCCGTAAATGTAATAAAATGTAAGAAAATGCATTTTTTACGAAAAACATTTTTTGCTAAAATGTCGTAAAAATGCCAAAAAACGGACTTGATTCAGCAGCACAATTCTGGTGCTGTAGTTGTAGGAGATGTCTCAAAACGTCATCAGGAGTCCCGACTAAACCCGTAAATGTAAGAAAATGTAAGAAAATGCATTTTTTAAGAAAAACATTTTTTGCTAAAATGTCGTAAGGGGGGACCCTGTCGTAAAAATGCCAAAAAACGGACTTGCTTCAGCAGTACAATTCTGGTGCTGTAGTTGTAGGAGATGTCTCAAAACGTCATCAGGAGTCCCTACAAAACCTAAAAATGGCATAAAATGCTTTTTTTGGGAAAACTTTTTTTTACAAAAAAAAATTCAAAAAACAGACTTGCTTCAGCAGCACAATTCTTGTGTTGTAGTTGTAGGAGATGTCTCAAAACGTCATCAGGAGTCCCGACTAAACCCGTAAATGTAAGAAAATGTAAGAAAATGCATTTTTTACGAAAAACATTTTTTGCTAAAATGTCGTAAGGGGGGACCCTGTCGTAAAAATTCCAAAAAACGGACTTGATTCAGCAGCACAATTCTGGTGCTGTAGTTGTAGGAGATGTCTCAAAACGTCATCAGGAGTCCCGACTAAACCCGTAAATGTAAGAAAATGTAAGAAAATGCTTTTTTTACGAAAAACATTTTTTGCTAAAATGTCGTAAGGGGGGACCCTGTCGTAAAAATTCCAAAAAACGGACTTGATTCAGCAGCACAATTCTGGTGCTGTAGTTGTAGGAGATGTCTTAAAACGTCATCAGGAGTCCCTACAAAACCTAAAAATGGCATAAAATGCTTTTTTTGGGAAAACTTTTTTTTTACAAAAAAAATTTCAAAAAACGGACTTGTTTGAGCAGCACAATTCTGGTGCTGTAGTTGTAGGAGATGTCTCAAAACGTCATCAGGAGTCCCGACTAAACCCGTAAATGTAAGAAAATGTAAGAAAATGCATTTTTTAAGAAAAACATTTTTTGCTAAAATGTCGTAAGGGGGGACCCTGTCGTAAAAATTCCAAAAAACGGACTTGATTCAGCAGCACAATTCTGGTGCTGTAGTTGTAGGAGATGTCTTAAAACGTCATCAGGAGTCCCGACTAAACCCGTAAATGTAAGAAAATGTAAGAAAATGCATTTTTTAAGAAAAACATTTTTTGCTAAAATGTCGTAAGGGGGGACCCTGTCGTAAAAATTCCAAAAAACGGACTTGATTCAGCAGCACAATTCTGGTGCTGTAGTTGTAGGAGATGTCTCAAAACGTCATCAGGAGTCCCTACAAAACCTAAAAATGGCATAAAATGCTTTTTTTGGGAAAACTTCTTTTTACAAAAAAAAATTCAAAAAACAGACTTGCTTCAGCAGCACAATTCTGGTGTTGTAGTTGTAGGAGATGTCTCAAAACGTCATCAGGAGTCCCGACTAAACCCGTAAATGTAAGAAAATGTAAGAAAATGCATTTTTTACGAAAAACATTTTTTGCTAAAATGTCGTAAGGGGGGACCCTGTCGTAAAAATTCCAAAAAACGGACTTGATTCAGCAGCACAATTCTGGTGCTGTAGTTGTAGGAGATGTCTCAAAACGTCATCAGGAGTCCCGACTAAACCCGTAAATGTAAGAAAATGTAAGAAAATGCATTTTTTACGAAAAACATTTTTTGCTAAAATGTCGTAAGGGGGGACCCTGTCGTAAAAATGCCAAAAAACGGACTTGCTTCAGCAGTACAATTCTGGTGCTGTAGTTGTAGGAGATGTCTCAAAACGTCATCAGGAGTCCCTACAAAACCTAAAAATGGCATAAAATGCTTTTTTTGGGAAAACTTTTTTTTACAAAAAAAAATTCAAAAAACAGACTTGCTTCAGCAGCACAATTCTGGTGTTGTAGTTGTAGGAGATGTCTCAAAACGTCATCAGGAGTCCCGACTAAACCCGTAAATGTAAGAAAATGTAAGAAAATGCATTTTTTACGAAAAACATTTTTTGCTAAAATGTCGTAAGGGGGGACCCTGTCGTAAGAATTCCAAAAAACGGACTTGATTCAGCAGCACAATTCTGGTGCTGTAGTTGTAGGAGATGTCTCAAAACGTCATCAGGAGTCCCGACTAAACCCGTAAATGTAAGAAAATGTAAGAAAATGCATTTTTTACGAAAAACATTTTTTGCTAAAATGTCGTAAGGGGGGACCCTGTCGTAAGAATGCCAAAAAACGGACTTGATTCAGCAGCACAATTCTGGTGCTGTAGTTGTAGGAGATGTCTCAAAACGTCATCAGGAGTCCCGACTAAACCCGTAAATGTAAGAAAATGCATTTTTTAAGAAAAACATTTTTTGCTAAAATGTCGTAAGGGGGGACCCTGTCGTAAAAATTCCAAAAAACGGACTTGATTCAGCAGCACAATTCTGGTGCTGTAGTTGTAGGAGATGTCTCAAAACGTCATCAGGAGTCCCGACTAAACCCGTAAATGTAAGAAAATGTAAGAAAATGCATTTTTTAAGAAAAACATTTTTTGCTAAAATGTCGTAAGGGGGGACCCTGTCGTAAAAATTCCAAGAAACGGATTTGATTCAGCAGCACAATTCTGGTGCTGTAGTTGTAGGAGATGTCTTAAAACGTCATCAGGAGTCCCTACAAAACCTAAAAATGGCATAAAATGCTTTTTTTGGGAAAACTTTTTTTTTACAAAAAGAAATTCAAAAAACGGACTTGTTTGAGCAGCACAATTCTGGTGCTGTAGTTGTAGGAGATGTCTCAAAACGTCATCAGGAGTCCCGACTAAACCCGTAAATGTAAGAAAATGTAAGAAAATGCATTTTTTACGAAGAACATTTTTTGCTAAAATGTCGTAAGGGGGGACCCTGTCGTAAAAATTCCAAAAAACGGACTTGATTCAGCAGCACAATTCTGGTGCTGTAGTTGTAGGAGATGTCTCAAAACATCATCAGGAGTCCCGACTAAACCCGTAAATGTAAGAAAATGCATTTTTTACGAAAAACATTTTTTGCTAAAATGTCGTAAGGGGGGACCCTGTCGTAAAAATTTCAAAAAACGGACTTGATTCAGCAGTACAATTCTGGTGCTGTAGTTGTAGGAGATGTCTTAAAACGTCATCAGGAGTCCCTACAAAACCTAAAAATGGCATAAAATGCTTTTTTTGGGAAAACTTTTTTTTTACAAAAAAAAATTCAAAAAACGGACTTGTTTGAGCAGCACATTTCTGGTGCTGTAGTTGTAGGAGATGTCTCAAAACGTCATCAGGAGTCCCGACTAAACCCGTAAATGTAAGAAAATGTAAGAAAATGCATTTTTTAAGAAAAACATTTTTTGCTAAAATGTCGTAAGGGGGGACCCTGTCGTAAAAATGCCAAAAAACGGACTTGATTCAGCAGCACAATTCTGGTGCTGTAGTTGTAGGAGATGTCTCAAAACGTCATCAGGAGTCCCGACTAAACCCGTAAATGTAAGAAAATGTAAGAAAATGCATTTTTTACGAAAAACATTTTTTGCTAAAATGTCGTAAGGGGGGACCCTGTCGTAAAAATGCCAAAAAACGGACTTGATTCAGCAGCACAATTCTGGTGCTGTAGTTGTAGGAGATGTCTCAAAACGTCATCAGGAGTCCCGACTAAACCCGTAAATGTAAGAAAATGTAAGAAAATGCATTTTTTAAAAAAAACATTTTTTGCTAAAATGTCGTAAGGGGGGACCCTGTCGTAAAAATTCCAAAAAACGGACTTGATTCAGCAGCACAATTCTGGTGCTGTAGTTGTAGGAGATGTCTCAAAACGTCATCAGGAGTCCCTACAAAACCTAAAAATGGCATAAAATGCTTTTTTTGGGAAAACTTTTTTTTACAAAAAAAAATTCAAAAAACAGACTTGCTTCAGCAGCACAATTCTGGTGTTGTAGTTGTAGGAGATGTCTCAAAACGTCATCAGGAGTCCCGACTAAACCCGTAAATGTAAGAAAATGTAAGAAAATGCATTTTTTACGAAAAACATTTTTTGCTAAAATGTCGTAAGGGGGGAGGGACCCTGTCGTAAAAATGCCAAAAAACGGACTTGATTCAGCAGCACAATTCTGGTGCTGTAGTTGTAGGAGATGTCTCAAAACGTCATCAGGAGTCCCGACTAAACCCGTAAATGTAAGAAAATGTAAGAAAATGCATTTTTTACGAAAAACATTTTTTGCTAAAATGTCGTAAGGGGGGAGGGACCCTGTCGTAAAAATGCCAAAAAACGGACTTGATTCAGCAGCACAATTCTGGTGCTGTAGTTGTAGGAGATGTCTCAAAACGTCATCAGGAGTCCCGACTAAACCCGTAAATGTAAGAAAATGCATTTTTTACGAAAAACATTTTTTGCTAAAATGTCGTAAGGGGGGACCCTGTCGTAAAAATTCCAAAAAACGGACTTGATTCAGCAGCACAATTGTGGTGCTGTAGTTGTAGGAGATGTCTTAAAACGTCATCAGGAGTCCGTACAAAACCTAAAAATGGCATAAAATGCTTTTTTTGGGAAAACTTTTTTTTTACAAAAAAAAATTCAAAAAACGGACTTGTTTGAGCAGCACAATTCTGGTGCTGTAGTTGTAGGAGATGTCTCAAAACGTCATCAGGAGTCCCGACTAAACCCGTAAATGTAAGAAAATGTAAGAAAATGCATTTTTTAAGAAAAACATTTTTTGCTAAAATGTCGTAAGGGGGGACCCTGTCGTAAAAATTCCAAAAAACGGACTTGATTCAGCAGCACAATTCTGGTGCTGTAGTTGTAGGAGATGTCTCAAAACGTCATCAGGAGTCCCGACTAAACCCGTAAATGTAAGAAAATGTAAGAAAATGCATTTTTTAAGAAAAACATTTTTTGCTAAAATGTCGTAAGGGGGGACCCTGTCGTAAAAATGCCAAAAAACGGACTTGCTTCAGCAGTACAATTCTGGTGCTGTAGTTGTAGGAGATGTCTCAAAACGTCATCAGGAGTCCCTACAAAACCTAAAAATGGCATAAAATGCTTTTTTTGGGAAAACTTTTTTTTACAAAAAAAAATTCAAAAAACAGACTTGCTTCAGCAGCACAATTCTGGTGTTGTAGTTGTAGGAGATGTCTCAAAACGTCATCAGGAGTCCCGACTAAACCCGTAAATGTAAGAAAATGTAAGAAAATGCATTTTTTACGAAAAACATTTTTTGCTAAAATGTCGTAAGGGGGGACCCTGTCGTAAAAATTCCAAAAAACGGACTTGATTCAGCAGCACAATTCTGGTGCTGTAGTTGTAGGAGATGTCTCAAAACGTCATCAGGAGTCCCGACTAAACCCGTAAATGTAAGAAAACGTAAGAAAATGCATTTTTTACGAAAAACATTTTTTGCTAAAATGTCGTAAGGGGGGACCCTGTCGTAAAAATTCCAAAAAACGGACTTGATTCAGCAGCACAATTCTGGTGCTGTAGTTGTAGGAGATGTCTCAAAACGTCATCAGGAGTCCCGACTAAACCCGTAAATGTAAGAAAATGTAAGAAAATGCATTTTTTAAGAAAAACATTTTTTGCTAAAATGTCGTAAGGGGGGACCCTGTCGTAAAAATTCCAAAAAACGGACTTGATTCAGCAGCACAATTCTGGTGCTGTAGTTGTAGGAGATGTCTTAAAACGTCATCAGGAGTCCCTACAAAACCTAAAAATGGCATAAAATGCTTTTTTTGGGAAAACTTTTTTTTTACAAAAAAAAATTCAAAAAACGGACTTGTTTGAGCAGCACAATTCTGGTGCTGTAGTTGTAGGAGATGTCTCAAAACGTCATCAGGAGTCCCGACTAAACCCGTAAATGTAAGAAAATGTAAGAAAATGCATTTTTTAAGAAAAACATTTTTTGCTAAAATGTCATAAGGGGGGACCCTGTCGTAAAAATTCCAAAAAACGGACTTGATTCAGCAGCACAATTCTGGTGCTGTAGTTGTAGGAGATGTCTCAAAACGTCATCAGGAGTCCCCAAAACCTAAAAATGGCATAAAATGCTTTTTTTGGGAAAACTTTTTTTTACGAAAAAAAATTCAAAAAACAGACTTGCCTCAGCAGCACAATTCTGGTGCTGTAGTTGTAGGAGATGTCTCAAAACGTCATCAGGAGTCCCGACTAAACCCGTAAATGTAAGAAAATGTAAGAAAATGCATTTTTTACGAAAAACATTTTTTGCTAAAATGTCGTAAGGGGGGACCCTGTCGTAAAAATGCCAAAAAACGGACTTGCTTCAGCAGTACAATTCTGGTGCTGTAGTTGTAGGAGATGTCTCAAAACGTCATCAGGAGTCCCGACTAAACCCGTAAATGTAAGAAAATGTAAGAAAATGCATTTTTTATGAAAAACATTTTTTGCTAAAATGTCGTAAGGGGGGACCCTGTCGTAAAAATTCCAAAAAACGGACTTGATTCAGCAGCACAATTCTGGTGCTGTAGTTGTAGGAGATGTCTCAAAACGTCATCAGGAGTCCCGACTAAACCCGTAAATGTAAGAAAATGTAAGAAAATGCATTTTTTAAGAAAAACATTTTTTGCTAAAATGTCGTAAGGGGGGACCCTGTCGTAAAAATGCCAAAAAACGGACTTGCTTCAGCAGTACAATTCTGGTGCTGTAGTTGTAGGAGATGTCTCAAAACGTCATCAGGAGTCCCTACAAAACCTAAAAATGGCATAAAATGCTTTTTTTGGGAAAACTTTTTTTTACAAAAAAATTTTCAAAAAACAGACTTGCTTCAGCAGCACAATTCTTGTGTTGTAGTTGTAGGAGATGTCTCAAAACGTCATCAGGAGTCCCGACTAAACCCGTAAATGTAAGAAAATGTAAGAAAATGCATTTTTTACGAAAAACATTTTTTGCTAAAATGTCGTAAGGGGGGACCCTGTCGTAAAAATTCCAAAAAACGGACTTGATTCAGCAGCACAATTCTGGTGCTGTAGTTGTAGGAGATGTCTCAAAACGTCATCAGGAGTCCCGACTAAACCCGTAAATGTAAGAAAATGTAAGAAAATGCATTTTTTAAGAAAAACATTTTTTGCTAAAATGTCGTAAGGGGGGACCCTGTCGTAAAAATGCCAAAAAACGGACTTGCTTCAGCAGTACAATTCTGGTGCTGTAGTTGTAGGAAATGTCTCAAAACGTCATCAGGAGTCCCGACTAAACCCGTAAATGTAAGAAAATGTAAGAAAATGCATTTTTTACGAAAAACATTTTTTGCTAAAATGTCGTAAGGGGGGACCCTGTCGTAAAAATGCCAAAAAACGGACTTGCTTCAGCAGTACAATTCTGGTGCTGTAGTTGTAGGAGATGTCTCAAAACGTCATCAGGAGTCCCTACAAAACCTAAAAATGGCATAAAATGCTTTTTTTGGGAAAACTTTTTTTTTACAAAAAAAAATTCAAAAAACGGACTTGTTTGAGCAGCACAATTCTGGTGCTGTAGTTGTAGGAGATGTCTCAAAACGTCATCAGGAGTCCCGACTAAACCCGTAAATGTAAGAAAATGCATTTTTTAAGAAAAACATTTTTTGCTAAAATGTCGTAAGGGGGGACCCTGTCGTAAAAATGCCAAAAAACGGACTTGCTTCAGCAGTACAATTCTGGTGCTGTAGTTGTAGGAGATGTCTCAAAACGTCATCAGGAGTCCCTACAAAACCTAAAAATGGCATAAAATGCTTTTTTTGGGAAAACTTTTTTTTTACAAAAAAAAATTCAAAAAACGGACTTGTTTGAGCAGCACAATTCTGGTGCTGTAGTTGTAGGAGATGTCTCAAAACGTCATCAGGAGTCCCGACTAAACCCGTAAATGTAAGAAAATGCATTTTTTAAGAAAAACATTTTTTGCTAAAATGTCGTAAGGGGGGACCCTGTCGTAAAAATTCCAAAAAACGGACTTGATTCAGCAGCACAATTCTGGTGCTGTAGTTGTAGGAGATGTCTCAAAACGTCATCAGGAGTCCCGACTAAACCCGTAAATGTAAGAAAATGTAAGAAAATGCATTTTTTAAGAAAAACATTTTTTGCTAAAATGTCGTAAGGGGGGACCCTGTCGTAAAAATGCCAAAAAACGGACTTGCTTCAGCAGTACAATTCTGGTGCTGTAGTTGTAGGAGATGTCTCAAAACGTCATCAGGAGTCCCTACAAAACCTAAAAATGGCATAAAATGCTTTTTTTGGGAAAACTTTTTTTTACAAAAAAAATTTCAAAAAACAGACTTGCTTCAGCAGCACAATTCTGGTGTTGTAGTTGTAGGAGATGTCTCAAAACGTCATCAGGAGTCCCGACTAAACCCGTAAATGTAAGAAAATGTAAGAAAATGCATTTTTTACGAAAAACATTTTTTGCTAAAATGTCGTAAGGGGGGACCCTGTCGTAAAAATTCCAAAAAACGGACTTGATTCAGCAGCACAATTCTGGTGCTGTAGTTGTAGGAGATGTCTCAAAACGTCATCAGGAGTCCCGACTAAACCCGTAAATGTAAGAAAATGTAAGAAAATGCATTTTTTAAGAAAAACATTTTTTGCTAAAATGTCGGAAGGGGGGACCCTGTCGTAAAAATGCCAAAAAACGGACTTGCTTCAGCAGTACAATTCTGGTGCTGTAGTTGTAGGAGATGTCTCAAAACGTCATCAGGAGTCCCGACTAAACCCGTAAATGTAAGAAAATGCATTTTTTACGAAAAACATTTTTTGCTAAAATGTCGTAAGGGGGGACCCTGTCGTAAAAATTCCAAAAAACGGACTTGATTCAGCAGCACAATTCTGGTGCTGTAGTTGTAGGAGATGTCTTAAAACGTCATCAGGAGTCCCTACAAAACCTAAAAATGGCATAAAATGCTTTTTTTGGGAAAACTTTTTTTTTACAAAAAAAAATTCAAAAAACTGACTTGTTTGAGCAGCACAATTCTGGTGCTATAGTTGTAGGAGATGTCTCAAAACGTCATCAGGAGTCCCGACTAAACCCGTAAATGTAAGAAAATGTAAGAAAATGCATTTTTTAAGAAAAACATTTTTTGCTAAAATGTCGTAAGGGGGGACCCTGTCGTAAAAATTCCAAAAAACGGACTTGATTCAGCAGTACAATTCTGGTGCTGTAGTTGTAGGAGATGTCTCAAAACGTCATCAGGAGTCCCGACTAAACCCGTAAATGTAAGAAAATGTAAGAAAATGCATTTTTTAAGAAAAACATTTTTTGCTAAAATGTCGTAAGGGGGGACCCTGTCGTAAAAATTCCAAAAAACGGACTTGATTCAGCAGCACAATTCTGGTGCTGTAGTTGTAGGAGATGTCTCAAAACGTCATCAGGAGTCCCCAAAACCTAAAAATGGCATAAAATGCTTTTTTTGGGAAAACTTTTTTTTTACAAAAAAAAATTCAAAAAACGGACTTGTTTGAGCAGCACAATTCTGGTGCTGTAGTTGTAGGAGATGTCTCAAAACGTCATCAGGAGTCCCGACTAAACCCGTAAATGTAAGAAAATGTAAGAAAATGCATTTTTTAAGAAAAACATTTTTTGCTAAAATGTCGTAAGGGGGGACCCTGTCGTAAAAATTCCAAAAAACGGACTTGATTCAGCAGCACAATTCTGGTGCTGTAGTTGTAGGAGATGTCTCAAAACGTCATCAGGAGTCCCTACAAAACCTAAAAATGGCATAAAATGCTTTTTTTGGGAAAACTTTTTTTTACAAAAAAAAATTCAAAAAACAGACTTGCTTCAGCAGCACAATTCTGGTGCTGTAGTTGTAGGAGATGTCTCAAAACGTCATCAGGAGTCCCGACTAAACCCGTAAATGTAAGAAAATGTAAGAAAATGCATTTTTTACGAAAAACATTTTTTGCTAAAATGTCGTAAGGGGGGACCCTGTCGTAAAAATGCCAAAAAACGGACTTGATTCAGCAGCACAATTCTGGTGCTGTAGTTGTAGGAGATGTCTCAAAACGTCATCAGGAGTCCCGACTAAACCCGTAAATGTAAGAAAATGTAAGAAAATGCATTTTTTACGAAAAACATTTTTTGCTAAAATGTCGTAAGGGGGGACCCTGTCGTAAAAATGCCAAAAAACGGACTTGATTCAGCAGCACAATTCTGGTGCTGTAGTTGTAGGAGATGTCTCAAAACGTCATCAGGAGTCCCCAAAACCTAAAAATGGCATAAAATGCTTTTTTTGGGAAAACTTTTTTTTACGAAAAAAAATTCAAAAAACAGACTTGCTTCAGCAGCACAATTCTGGTGTTGTAGTTGTAGGAGATGTCTCAAAACGTCATCAGGAGTCCCGACTAAACCCGTAAATGTAAGAAAATGTAAGAAAATGCATTTTTTACGAAAAACATTTTTTGCTAAAATGTCGTAAGGGGGGACCCTGTCGTAAAAATGCCAAAAAACGGACTTGATTCAGCAGCACAATTCTGGTGCTGTAGTTGTAGGAGATGTCTCAAAACGTCATCAGGAGTCCCGACTAAACCCGTAAATGTAAGAAAATGTAAGAAAATGCATTTTTTACGAAAAACATTTTTTGCTAAAATGTCGTAAGGGGGGACCCTGTCGTAAAAATGCCAAAAAACGGACTTGATTCAGCAGCACAATTCTGGTGCTGTAGTTGTAGGAGATGTCTCAAAACGTCATCAGGAGTCCCGACTAAACCCGTAAATGTAAGAAAATGTAAGAAAATGCATTTTTTACGAAAAACATTTTTTGCTAAATTGTCGTAAGGGGGGACCCTGTCGTAAAAATGCCAAAAAACGGACTTGATTCAGCAGCACAATTCTGGTGCTGTAGTTGTAGGAGATGTCTCAAAACGTCATCAGGAGTCCCGACTAAACCCGTAAATGTAAGAAAATGTAAGAAAATGCATTTTTTACGAAAAACATTTTTTGCTAAAATGTCGTAAGGGGGGACCCTGTCGTAAAAATTCCAAAAAACGGACTTGATTCAGCAGCACAATTCTGGTGCTGTAGTTGTAGGAGATGTCTCAAAACGTCATCAGGAGTCCCGACTAAACCCGTAAATGTAAGAAAATGTAAGAAAATGCATTTTTTAAGAAAAACATTTTTTGCTAAAATGTCGTAAGGGGGGACCCTGTCGTAAAAATGCCAAAAAACGGACTTGATTCAGCAGCACAATTCTGGTGCTGTAGTTGTAGGAGATGTCTCAAAACGTCATCAGGAGTCCCGACTAAACCCGTAAATGTAAGAAAATGTAAGAAAATGCATTTTTTACGAAAAACATTTTTTGCTAAAATGTCGTAAGGGGGGACCCTGTCGTAAAAATGCCAAAAAACGGACTTGATTTAGCAGCACAATTCTGGTGCTGTAGTTGTAGGAGATGTCTCAAAACGTCATCAGGAGTCCCTACAAAACCTAAAAATGGCATAAAATGATTTTTTTGGGAAAACTTTTTTTTTACAAAAAAAAATTCTAAAAACAGACTTGCTTCAGCAGCACAATTCTGGTGCTGTAGTTGTAGGAGATGTCTCAAAACGTCATCAGGAGTCCCGACTAAACCCGTAAATGTAAGAAAATGTAAGAAAATGCATTTTTTACGAAAAACATTTTTTGCTAAAATGTCGTAAGGGGGGACCCTGTCGTAAAAATTCCAAAAAACGGACTTGATTCAGTAGCACAATTCTGGTGCTGTAGTTGTAGGAGATGTCTCAAAACGTCATCAGGAGTCCCGACTAAACCCGTAAATGTAAGAAAATGTAAGAAAATGCATTTTTTACGAAAAACATTTTTTGCTAAAATGTCGTAAGGGGGGACCCTGTCGTAAAAATGCCAAAAAACTGACTTGATTCAGCAGCACAATTCTGGTGCTGTAGTTGTAGGAGATGTCTCAAAACGTCATCAGGAGTCCCGACTAAACCCGTAAATGTAAGAAAATGTAAGAAAATGCATTTTTTAAGAAAAACATTTTTTGCTAAAATGTCGTAAGGGGGACCCTGTCGTAAAAATGCCAAAAAACGGACTTGCTTCAGCAGTACAATTCTGGTGCTGTAGTTGTAGGAGATGTCTCAAAACGTCATCAGGAGTCCCTACAAAACCTAAAAATGGCATAAAATGATTTTTTTGGGAAAACTTTTTTTTTACAAAAAAAAATTCTAAAAACAGACTTGCTTCAGCAGCACAATTCTGGTGCTGTAGTTGTAGGAGATGTCTCAAAACGTCATCAGGAGTCCCGACTAAACCCGTAAATGTAAGAAAATGTAAGAAAATGCATTTTTTAAGAAAAACATTTTTTGCTAAAATGTCGTAAGGGGGGACCCTGTCGTAAAAATGCCAAAAAACGGACTTGATTCAGCAGCACAATTCTGGTGCTGTAGTTGTAGGAGATGTCTCAAAACGTCATCAGGAGTCCCTACAAAACCTAAAAATGGCATAAAATGCTTTTTTTGGGAAAACTTTTTTTTTACAAAAAGAAATTCAAAAAACGGACTTGTTTGAGCAGCACAATTCTGGTGCTGTAGTTGTAGGAGATGTCTCAAAACGTCATCAGGAGTCCCGACTAAACCCGTAAATGTAAGAAAATGTAAGAAAATGCATTTTTTAAGAAAAACATTTTTTGCTAAAATGTCGTAAGGGGGGACCCTGTCGTAAAAATGCCAAAAAATGGACTTGCTTCAGCAGTACAATTCTGGTGCTGTAGTTGTAGGAGATTTCTCAAAACGTCATCAGGAGTCCCTACAAAACCTAAAAATGGCATAAAATGATTTTTTTGGGAAAACTTTTTTTTTACAAAAAAAAATTCTAAAAACAGACTTGCTTCAGCAGCACAATTCTGGTGCTATAGTTGTAGCAGGTGTCTCAAAACGTCATCAGGAGTCCCGACTAAACCCGTAAATGTAAGAAAATGTAAGAAAATGCATTTTTTAAGAAAAACATTTTTTGCTAAAATGTCGTAAGGGGGGACCCTGTCGTAAAAATGCCAAAAAACGGACTTGATTCAGCAGCACAATTCTGGTGCTGTAGTTGTAGGAGATGTCTCAAAACGTCATCAGGAGTCCCGACTAAACCCGTAAATGTAAGAAAATGTAAGAAAATGCATTTTTTACGAAAAACATTTTTTGCTAAAATGTCGTAAGGGGGGACCCTGTCGTAAAAATGCCAAAAAACGGACTTGCTTCAGCAGTACAATTCTGGTGCTGTAGTTGTAGGAGATGTCTCAAAACGTCATCAGGAGTCCCTACAAAACCTAAAAATGGCATAAAATGCTTTTTTTGGGAAAACTTTTTTTTTACAAAAAAAATTTCTAAAAACAGACTTGCTTCAGCAGCACAATTCTGGTGCTGTAGTTGTAGGAGATGTCTCAAAACGTCATCAGGAGTCCCGACTAAACCCGTAAATGTAAGAAAATGTAAGAAAATGCATTTTTTAAGAAAAACATTTTTTGCTAAAATGTCGTAAGGGGGGACCCTGTCGTAAAAATTCCAAAAAACGGACTTGATTCAGCAGCACAATTCTGGTGCTGTAGTTGTAGGAGATGTCTTAAAACGTCATCAGGAGTCCCTACAAAACCTAAAAATGGCATAAAATGCTTTTTTTGGGAAAACTTTTTTTTTACAAAAAAAAATTCAAAAAACGGACTTGTTTGAGCAGCACAATTCTGGTGCTGTAGTTGTAGGAGATGTCTCAAAACGTCATCAGGAGTCCCGACTAAACCCGTAAATGTAAGAAAATGTAAGAAAATGCATTTTTTAAGAAAAACATTTTTTGCTAAAATGTCGTAAGGGGGGACCCTGTCGTAAAAATGCCAAAAAACGGACTTGATTCAGCAGCACAATTCTGGTGCTGTAGTTGTAGGAGATGTCTCAAAACGTCATCAGGAGTCCCGACTAAACCCGTAAATGTAAGAAAATGTAAGAAAATGCATTTTTTACGAAAAACATTTTTTGCTAAAATGTCGTAAGGGGGGACCCTGTCGTAAAAATGCCAAAAAACGGACTTGATTTAGCAGCACAATTCTGGTGCTGTAGTTGTAGGAGATGTCTCAAAACGTCATCAGGAGTCCCTACAAAACCTAAAAATGGCATAAAATGATTTTTTTGGGAAAACTTTTTTTTTACAAAAAAAAATTCTAAAAACAGACTTGCTTCAGCAGCACAATTCTGGTGCTGTAGTTGTAGGAGATGTCTCAAAACGTCATCAGGAGTCCCGACTAAACCCGTAAATGTAAGAAAATGTAATAAAATGCATTTTTTAAGAAAAACATTTTTTGCTAAAATGTCGTAAGGGGGGACCCTGTCGTAAAAATTCCAAAAAACGGACTTGATTCAGCAGCACAATTCTGGTGCTGTAGTTGTAGGAGATGTCTCAAAACGTCATCAGGAGTCCCGACTAAACCCGTAAATGTAAGAAAATTTAAGAAAATGCATTTTTTAAGAAAAACATTTTTTGCTAAAATGTCGTAAGGGGGGACCCTGTCGTAAAAATTCCAAAAAACGGACTTGATTCAGCAGTACAATTCTGGTGCTGTAGTTGTAGGAGATGTCTCAAAACGTCATCAGGAGTCCCTACAAAACCTAAAAATGGCATAAAATGCTTTTTTTGGGAAAACTTTTTTTTTACAAAAAAAAATTCTAAAAACAGACTTGCTTCAGCATCACAATTCTGGTGCTGTAGTTGTAGGAGATGTCTCAAAACGTCATCAGGAGTCCCGACTAAACCCGTAAATGTAAGAAAATGTAAGAAAATGCATTTTTTACGAAAAACATTTTTTGCTAAAATGTCATAAGGGGGGACCCTGTCGTAAAAATGCCAAAAAACGGACTTGATTCAGCAGCACAATTCTGGTGCTGTAGTTGTAGGAGATGTCTCAAAACGTCATCAGGAGTACCGACTAAACCCGTAAATGTAAGAAAATGTAAGAAAATGCATTTTTTACGAAAAACATTTTTTGCTAAAATGTCGTAAGGGGGGACCCTGTCGTAAAAATGCCAAAAAACGGACTTGATTCAGCAGCACAATTCTGGTGCTGTAGTTGTAGGAGATGTCTCAAAACGTCATCAGGAGTCCCTACAAAACCTAAAAATGGCATAAAATGCTTTTTTTGGGAAAACTTTTTTTTTACAAAAAAAAATTCTAAAAACAGACTTGCTTCAGCAGCACAATTCTGGTGCTGTAGTTGTAGGAGATGTCTCAAAATGTCATCAGGAGTCCCGACTAAACCCGTAAATGTAAGAAAATGTAAGAAAATGCATTTTTTACGAAAAACATTTTTTGCTAAAATGTCGTAAGGGGGGACCCTGTCGTAAAAATTCCAAAAAACGGACTTGATTCAGTAGCACAATTCTGGTGCTGTAGTTGTAGGAGATGTCTCAAAACGTCATCAGGAGTCCCGACTAAACCCGTAAATGTAAGAAAATGTAAGAAAATGCATTTTTTAAGAAAAACATTTTTTGCTAAAATGTCGTAAGGGGGGACCCTGTCGTAAAAAATCCAAAAAACGGACTTGATTCAGCAGCACAATTCTGGTGCTGTAGTTGTAGGAGATGTCTCAAAACGTCATGAGGAGTCCCTACAAAACCTAAAAATGGCATAAAATGCTTTTTTTGGGAAAACTTTTTTTTTACAAAAAAAAATTCAAAAAACGGACTTGTTTGAGCAGCACAATTCTGGTGCTGTAGTTGTAGGAGATGTCTCAAAACGTCATCAGGAGTCCCGACTAAACCCGTAAATGTAAGAAAATGTAAGAAAATGCATTTTTTACGAAAAACATTTTTTGCTAAAATGTCGTAAGGGGGGACCCTGTCGTAAAAATGCCAAAAAACGGACTTGATTCAGCAGCACAATTCTGGTGCTGTAGTTGTAGGAGATGTCTCAAAACGTCATCAGGAGTCCCGACTAAACCCGTAAATGTAAGAAAATGTAAGAAAATGCATTTTTTACGAAAAACATTTTTTGCTAAAATGTCGTAAGGGGGGACCCTGTCGTAAAAATGCCAAAAAACGGACTTGAATCAGCAGCACAATTCTGGTGCTGTAGTTGTAGGAGATGTCTCAAAACGTCATCAGGAGTCCCCAAAACCTAAAAATGGCATAAAATGCTTTTTTTGGGAAAACTTTTTTTTACGAAAAAAATTCAAAAAACAGACTTGCTTCAGCAGCACAATTCTGGTGTTGTAGTTGTAGGAGATGTCTCAAAACGTCATCAGGAGTCCCGACTAAACCCGTAAATGTAAGAAAATGTAAGAAAATGCATTTTTTAAGAAAAACATTTTTTGCTAAAATGTCGTAAGGGGGGACCCTGTCGTAAAAATGCCAAAAAACGGACTTGATTCAGCAGCACAATTCTGGTGCTGTAGTTGTAGGAGATGTCTCAAAACGTCATCAGGAGTCCCGACTAAACCCGTAAATGTAAGAAAATGTAAGAAAATGCATTTTTTACGAAAAACATTTTTTGCTAAAATGTCGTAAGGGGGGACCCTGTCGTAAAAATGCAAAAAAACGGACTTGATTCAGCAGCACAATTCTGGTGCTGTAGTTGTAGGAGATGTCTCAAAACGTCATCAGGAGTCCCGACTAAACCCGTAAATGTAAGAAAATGTAAGAAAATGCATTTTTTACGAAAAACATTTTTTGCTAAAATGTCGTAAGGGGGGACCCTGTCGTAAAAATGCCAAAAAACGGACTTGATTCAGCAGCACAATTCTGGTGCTGTAGTTGTAGGAGATGTCTCAAAACGTCATCAGGAGTCCCGACTAAACCCGTAAATGTAAGAAAATGTAAGAAAATGCATTTTTTACGAAAAACATTTTTTGCTAAAATGTCGTAAGGGGGGACCCTGTCGTAAAAATGCCAAAAAACGGACTTGCTTCAGCAGTACAATTCTGGTGCTGTAGTTGTAGGAGATGTCTCAAAACGTCATCAGGAGTCCCTACAAAACCTAAAAATGGCATAAAATGCTTTTTTTGGGAAAACTTTTTTTTACAAAAAAAAATTCAAAAAACAGACTTGATTCAGCAGCACAATTCTGGTCCTGTAGTTGTAGGAGATGTCTCAAAACGTCATCAGGAGTCCCGACTAAACCCGTAAATGTAAGAAAATGTAAGAAAATGCATTTTTTACGAAAAACATTTTTTGCTAAAATGTCGTCAGGGGGGACCCTGTCGTAAAAATGCCAAAAAACGGACTTGATTCAGCAGCACAATTCTGGTGCTGTAGTTGTAGGAGATGTCTCAAAACGTCATCAGGAGTCCCTACAAAACCTAAAAATGGCATAAAATGCTTTTTTTGGGAAAACTTTTTTTTTACAAAAAGAAATTCAAAAAACGGACTTGTTTGAGCAGCACAATTCTGGTGCTGTAGTTGTAGGAGATGTCTCAAAACGTCATCAGGAGTCCCGACTAAACCCGTAAATGTAAGAAAATGTAAGAAAATGCATTTTTTAAGAAAAACATTTTTTGCTGAAATGTCGTAAGGGGGGACCCTGTCGTAAAAATGCCAAAAAACGGACTTGCTTCAGCAGTACAATTCTGGTGCTGTAGTTGTAGGAGATGTCTCAAAACGTCATCAGGAGTCCCTACAAAACCTAAAAATGGCATAAAATGATTTTTTTGGGAAAACTTTTTTTTTACAAAAAAAAATTCTAAAAACAGACTTGCTTCAGCAGCACAATTCTGGTGCTGTAGTTGTAGGAGATGTCTCAAAACGTCATCAGGAGTCCCGACTAAACCCGTAAATGTAAGAAAATGTAAGAAAATGCATTTTTTAAGAAAAACATTTTTTGCTAAAATGTCGTAAGGGGGGACCCTGTCGTAAAAATTCCAAAAAACGGACTTGATTCAGCAGCACAATTCTGGTGCTGTAGTTGTAGGAGATGTCTTAAAACGTCATCAGGAGTCCCTACAAAACCTAAAAATGGCATAAAATGCTTTTTTTGGGAAAACTT
This sequence comes from Entelurus aequoreus, assembly GCF_033978785.1. NCBI lineage: Eukaryota > Metazoa > Chordata > Actinopteri > Syngnathiformes > Syngnathidae > Entelurus > Entelurus aequoreus. Next base: position 45,872,382 of record NC_084752.1, on the reverse strand, counting down.
TTTTTTTACAAAAAGAAATTCAAAAAACGGACTTGTTTGAGCAGCACAATTCCCGTGCTGCAGTTGTAGGAGATGTCTCAAAACGTCATCAGGAGTCCCGACTAAACCCGTAAATGTAAGAAAATGTAAGAAAATGCATTTTTTAAGAAAAACATTTTTTGCTAAAATGTCGTAAGGGGGGACCCTGTCGTAAAAATGCCAAAAAACGGACTTGCTTCAGCAGTACAATTATGGTGCTGTAGTTGTAGGAGATGTCTCAAAACGTCATCAGGAGTCCCTACAAAACCTAAAAATGGCATAAAATGCTTTTTTTGGGAAAACTTTTTTTTTACAAAAAAAAATTCTAAAAACAGACTTGCTTCAGCAGCACAATTCTGGTGCTGTAGTTGTAGGAGATGTCTCAAAACGTCATCAGGAGTCCCGACTAAACCCGTAAATGTAAGAAAATGTAAGAAAATGCATTTTTTAAGAAAAACATTTTTTGCTAAAATGTCGTAAGGGGGGACCCTGTCGTAAAAATGCCAAAAAATGGACTTGCTTCAGCAGTACAATTCTGGTGCTGTAGTTGTAGGAGATTTCTCAAAACGTCATCAGGAGTCCCTACAAAACCTAAAAATGGCATAAAATGATTTTTTTGGGAAAACTTTTTTTTTACAAAAAAAATTTCTAAAAACAGACTTGCTTCAGCAGCACAATTCTGGTGCTGTAGTTGTAGGAGATGTCTCAAAACGTCATCAGGAGTCCCGACTAAACCCGTAAATGTAAGAAAATGTAAGAAAATGCATTTTTTAAGAAAAACATTTTTTGCTAAAATGTCGTAAGGGGGGACCCTGTCGTAAAAATGCCAAAAAACGGACTTGATTCAGCAGCACAATTCTGGTGCTGTAGTTGTAGGAGATGTCTCAAAACGTCATCAGGAGTCCCGACTAAACCCGTAAATGTAAGAAAATGTAAGAAAATGCATTTTTTACGAAAAACATTTTTTGCTAAAATGTCGTAAGGGGGGACCCTGTCGTAAAAATGCCAAAAAACGGACTTGATTCAGCAGCACAATTCTGGTGCTGTAGTTGTAGGAGATGTCTCAAAACGTCATCAGGAGTCCCGACTAAACCCGTAAATGTAAGAAAATGCATTTTTTACGAAAAACATTTTTTGCTAAAATGTCGTAAGGGGGGACCCTGTCGTAAAAATGCCAAAAAACGGACTTGCTTCAGCAGTACAATTCTGGTGCTGTAGTTGTAGGAGATGTCTCAAAACGTCATCAGGAGTCCCGACTAAACCCGTAAATGTAAGAAAATGCATTTTTTACGAAAAACATTTTTTGCTAAAATGTCGTCAGGGGGGACCCTGTCGTAAAAATGCCAAAAAACGGACTTGATTCAGCAGCACAATTCTGGTGCTGTAGTTGTAGGAGATGTCTCAAAACGTCATCAGGAGTCCCGACTAAACCCGTAAATGTAAGAAAATGCATTTTTTACGAAAAATTTTTTTTGCTAAAATGTCGTAAGGGGGGACCCTGTCGTAAAAATTCCAAAAAACGGACTTGATTCAGCAGCACAATTCTGGTGCTGTAGTTGTAGGAGATGTCTCAAAACGTCATCAGGAGTCCCGACTAAACCCGTAAATGTAAGAAAATGTAAGAAAATGCATTTTTTACGAAAAACATTTTTTGCTAAAATGTCGTAAGGGGGGACCCTGTCGTAAAAATTCCAAAAAACGGACTTGATTCAGCAGCACAATTCTGGTGCTGTAGTTGTAGGAGATGTCTCAAAACGTCATCAGGAGTCCCGACTAAACCCGTAAATGTAAGAAAATGTAAGAAAATGCATTTTTTAAGAAAAACATTTTTTGCTAAAATGTCGTAAGGGGGGACCCTGTCGTAAAAATGCCAAAAAACGGACTTGCTTCAGCAGTACAATTCTGGTGCTGTAGTTGTAGGAGATGTCTTAAAACGTCATCAGGAGTCCCTACAAAACCTAAAAATGGCATAAAATGATTTTTTTGGGAAAACTTTTTTTTTACAAAAAAAATTTCTAAAAACAGACTTGCTTCAGCAGCACAATTCTGGTGCTGTAGTTGTAGGAGATGTCTCAAAACGTCATCAGGAGTCCCGACTAAACCCGTAAATGTAAGAAAATGTAAGAAAATGCATTTTTTAAGAAAAACATTTTTTGCTAAAATGTCGTAAGGGGGGACCCTGTCGTAAAAATGCCAAAAAACGGACTTGATTCAGCAGCACAATTCTGGTGCTGTAGTTGTAGGAGATGTCTCAAAACGTCATCAGGAGTCCCGACTAAACCCGTAAATGTAAGAAAATGTAAGAAAATGCATTTTTTACGAAAAACATTTTTTGCTAAAATGTCGTAAGGGGGGACCCTGTCGTAAAAATGCCAAAAAACGGACTTGATTCAGCAGCACAATTCTGGTGCTGTAGTTGTAGGAGATGTCTCAAAACGTCATCAGGAGTCCCGACTAAACCCGTAAATGTAAGAAAATGCATTTTTTACGAAAAACATTTTTTGCTAAAATGTCGTAAGGGGGGACCCTGTCGTAAAAATGCCAAAAAACGGACTTGCTTCAGCAGTACAATTCTGGTGCTGTAGTTGTAGGAGATGTCTCAAAACGTCATCAGGAGTCCCGACTAAACCCGTAAATGTAAGAAAATGCATTTTTTACGAAAAACATTTTTTGCTAAAATGTCGTCAGGGGGGACCCTGTCGTAAAAATGCCAAAAAACGGACTTGATTCAGCAGCACAATTCTGGTGCTGTAGTTGTAGGAGATGTCTCAAAACGTCATCAGGAGTCCCGACTAAACCCGTAAATGTAAGAAAATGCATTTTTTACGAAAAATTTTTTTTGCTAAAATGTCGTAAGGGGGGACCCTGTCGTAAAAATTCCAAAAAACGGACTTGATTCAGCAGCACAATTCTGGTGCTGTAGTTGTAGGAGATGTCTCAAAACGTCATCAGGAGTCCCGACTAAACCCGTAAATGTAAGAAAATGTAAGAAAATGCATTTTTTACGAAAAACATTTTTTGCTAAAATGTCGTAAGGGGGGACCCTGTCGTAAAAATTCCAAAAAACGGACTTGATTCAGCAGCACAATTCTGGTGCTGTAGTTGTAGGAGATGTCTCAAAACGTCATCAGGAGTCCCGACTAAACCCGTAAATGTAAGAAAATGTAAGAAAATGCATTTTTTAAGAAAAACATTTTTTGCTAAAATGTCGTAAGGGGGGACCCTGTCGTAAAAATGCCAAAAAACGGACTTGCTTCAGCAGTACAATTCTGGTGCTGTAGTTGTAGGAGATGTCTTAAAACGTCATCAGGAGTCCCTACAAAACCTAAAAATGGCATAAAATGCTTTTTTTGGGAAAACTTTTTTTTTACAAAAAAAAATTCAAAAAACGGACTTGTTTGAGCAGCACAATTCTGGTGCTGTAGTTGTAGGAGATGTCTCAAAACGTCATCAGGAGTCCCGACTAAACCCGTAAATGTAAGAAAATGTAAGAAAATGCATTTTTTAAGAAAAACATTTTTTGCTAAAATGTCGTAAGGGGGACCCTGTCGTAAAAATTCCAAAAAAAGGACTTGATTCAGCAGCACAATTCTGGTGCTGTAGTTGTAGGAGATGTCTCAAAACGTCATCAGGAGTCCCCAAAACCTAAAAATGGCATAAAATGCTTTTTTTGGGAAAACTTTTTTTTACAAAAAAAAATTCAAAAAACAGACTTGCTTCAGCAGCACAATTCTGGTGTTGTAGTTGTAGGAGATGTCTCAAAACGTCATCAGGAGTCCCGACTAAACCCGTAAATGTAAGAAAATGCATTTTTTACGAAAAACATTTTTTGCTAAAATGTCGTAAGGGGGGACCCTGTCGTAAAAATTCCAAAAAACGGACTTGATTCAGCAGCACAATTCTGGTGCTGTAGTTGTAGGAGATGTCTCAAAACGTCATCAGGAGTCCCGACTAAACCCGTAAATGTAAGAAAATGTAAGAAAATGCATTTTTTACGAAAAACATTTTTTGCTAAAATGTCGTAAGGGGGGACCCTGTCGTAAAAATTCCAAAAAACGGACTTGATTCAGCAGCACAATTCTGGTGCTGTAGTTGTAGGAGATGTCTTAAAACGTCATCAGGAGTCCCTACAAAACCTAAAAATGGCATAAAATGCTTTTTTTGGGAAAACTTTTTTTTTACAAAAAAAAATTCAAAAAACGGACTTGTTTGAGCAGCACAATTCTGGTGCTGTAGTTGTAGGAGATGTCTCAAAACGTCATCAGGAGTCCCGACTAAACCCGTAAATGTAAGAAAATGTAAGAAAATGCATTTTTTAAGACAAACATTTTTTGCTAAAATGTCGTAAGGGGGGACCCTGTCGTAAAAATTCCAAAAAACGGACTTGATTCAGCAGCACAATTCTGGTGCTGTAGTTGTAGGAGATGTCTCAAAACGTCATCAGGAGTCCCGACTAAACCCGTAAATGTAAGAAAATGTAAGAAAATGCATTTTTTAAGAAAAACATTTTTTGCTAAAATGTCGTAAGGGGGACCCTGTCGTAAAAATTCCAAAAAACGGACTTGATTCAGCAGCACAATTCTGGTGCTGTAGTTGTAGGAGATGTCTCAAAACGTCATCAGGAGTCCCCAAAACCTAAAAATGGCATAAAATGCTTTTTTTGGGAAAACTTTTTTTTACAAAAAAAAATTCAAAAAACAGACTTGCTTCAGCAGCACAATTCTGGTGTTGTAGTTGTAGGAGATGTCTCAAAACGTCATCAGGAGTCCCGACTAAACCCGTAAATGTAAGAAAATGTAAGAAAATGCATTTTTTACGAAAAACATTTTTTGCTAAAATGTCGTAAGGGGGGACCCTGTCGTAAAAATTCCAAAAAACGGACTTGATTCAGCAGCACAATTCTGGTGCTGTAGTTGTAGGAGATGTCTTAAAACGTCATCAGGAGTCCCTACAAAACCTAAAAATGGCATAAAATGCTTTTTTTGGGAAAACTTTTTTTTTACAAAAAAAAATTCAAAAAACGGACTTGTTTGAGCAGCACAATTCTGGTGCTGTAGTTGTAGGAGATGTCTCAAAACGTCATCAGGAGTCCCGACTAAACCCGTAAATGTAAGAAAATGTAAGAAAATGCATTTTTTAAGAAAAACATTTTTTGCTAAAATGTCGTAAGGGGGGACCCTGTCGTAAAAATTCCAAAAAACGGACTTGATTCAGCAGCACAATTCTGGTGCTGTAGGAGATGTCTCAAAACGTCATCAGGAGTCCCCAAAACCTAAAAATGGCATAAAATGCTTTTTTTGGGAAAACTTTTTTTTACAAAAAAAAATTCAAAAAACAGACTTGCTTCAGCAGCACAATTCTGGTGTTGTAGTTGTAGGAGATGTCTCAAAACGTCATCAGGAGTCCCGACTAAACCCGTAAATGTAAGAAAATGTAAGAAAATGCATTTTTTACGAAAAACATTTTTTGCTAAAATGTCGTAAGGGGGGACCCTGTCGTAAAAATTCCAAAAAACGGACTTGATTCAGCAGCACAATTCTGGTGCTGTAGTTGTAGGAGATGTCTCAAAACGTCATCAGAAGTCCCGACTAAACCCGTAAATGTAAGAAAATGCATTTTTTACGGAAAACATTTTTTGCTAAAATGTCGTAAGGGGGGAGGGACCCTGTCGTAAAAATTCCAAAAAACGGACTTGATTCAGCAGCACAATTCTGGTGCTGTAGTTGTAGGAGATGTCTTAAAACGTCATCAGGAGTCCCTACAAAACCTAAAAATGGCATAAAATGCTTTTTTTGGGAAAACTTTTTTTTACAAAAAAAAATTCAAAAAACAGACTTGCTTCAGCAGCACAATTCTGGTGTTGTAGTTGTAGGAGATGTCTCAAAACGTCATCAGGAGTCCCGACTAAACCCGTAAATGTAAGAAAATGCATTTTTTACGAAAAACATTTTTTGCTAAAATGTCGTAAGGGGGGACCCTGTCGTAAAAATGCCAAACAACGGACTTGATTCAGCAGCACAATTCTGGTGCTGTAGTTGTAGGAGATGTCTCAAAACGTCATCAGGAGTCCCGACTAAACCCGTAAATGTAAGAAAATGTAAGAAAATGCATTTTTTAAGAAAAATTTTTTTTGCTAAAATGTCGTGAGGGGGGACCCTGTCGTAAAAATTCCAAAAAACGGACTTGATTCAGCAGCACAATTCTGGTGCTGTAGTTGTAGGAGATGTCTCAAAACGTCACCAGGAGTCCCGACTAAACCTAAAAATGGCATAAAATGCTTTTTTTGGGAAACCTTTTTTTTTACAAAAAAAATTTCTAAAAACAGACTTGCTTCAGCAGCACAATTCTGGTGCTGTAGTTGTAGGAGATGTCTCAAAACGTCATCAGGAGTCCCGACTAAACCCGTAAATGTAAGAAAATGTAAGAAAATGCATTTTTTAAGAAAAAATTTTTTTGCTAAAATGTCGTAAGGGGGGACCCTGTCGTAAAAATTCCAAAAAACGGACTTGATTCAGCAGCACAATTCTGGTGCTGTAGTTGTAGGAGATGTCTCAAAACGTCATCAGGAGTCCCTACAAAACCTAAAAATGGCATAAAATGCTTTTTTTGGGAAAACTTTTTTTTTACAAAAAAAAATTCAAAAAACAGACTTGCTTCAGCAGCACAATTCTGGTGCTGTAGTTGTAGGAGATGTCTCAAAACGTCATCAGGAGTCCCGACTAAACCCGTAAATGTAAGAAAATGTAAGAAAATGCATTTTTTACGAAAAACATTTTTTGCTAAAATGTCGTAAGGGGGGACCCTGTCGTAAAAATTCCAAAAAACGGACTTGATTCAGCAGCACAATTCTGGTGCTGTAGTTGTAGGAGATGTCTTAAAACGTCATCAGGAGTCGCTACAAAACCTAAAAATGGCATAAAATGCTTTTTTTGGGAAAACTTTTTTTTTACAAAAAGAAATTAAAAAAACGGACTTGTTTGAGCAGCACAATTCTGGTGCTGTAGTTGTAGGAGATGTCTCAAAACGTCATCAGGAGTCCCGACTAAACCCGTAAATGTAAGAAAATGTAAGAAAATGCATTTTTTAAGAAAAACATTTTTTGCTAAAATGTCGTAAGGGGGGACCCTGTCGTAACAATGCCAAAAAACGGACTTGCTTCAGCAGTACAATTCTGGTGCTGTAGTTGTAGGAGATGTCTCAAAACGTCATCAGGAGTCCCTACAAAACCTAAAAATGGCATAAAATGCTTTTTTTGGGAAAACTTTTTTTTTACAAAAAAAATTTTTAAAAACAGACTTGCTTCAGCAGCACAATTCTGGTGCTGTAGTTGTAGGAGATGTCTCAAAACGTCATCAGGAGTCCCGACTAAACCTAAAAATGGCATAAAATGCTTTTTTTGGGAAAACTTTTTTTTTACAAAAAAAATTTCTAAAAACAGACTTGCTTCAGCAGCACAATTCTGGTGCTGTAGTTGTAGGAGATGTCTCAAAACGTCATCAGGAGTCCCTACAAAACCTAAAAATGGCATAAAATGCTTTTTTTGGGAAAACTTTTTTTTTACAAAAAAATTTTTTAAAAACAGACTTGCTTCAGCAGCACAATTCTGGTGCTGTAGTTGTAGGAGATGTCTCAAAACGTCATCAGGAGTCCCGACTAAACCCGTAAATGTAAGAAAATGTAAGAAAATGCATTTTTTAAGAAAAACATTTTTCGATAAAATGTCGTAAAAATTCCAAAAAACGGACTTGATTCAGCAGCACAATTCTGGTGCTGTAGTTGTAGGAGATGTCTCAAAACGTCATCAGGAGTCCCGACTAAACCCGTAAATGTAAGAAAATGTAAGAAAATGCATTTTTTAAGAAAAACATTTTTTGCTAAAATGTCGTAAGGGGGGACCCTGTCGTAAAAATTCCAAAAAACGGACTTGATTCAGCAGCACAATTCTGGTGCTGTAGTTGTAGGAGATGTCTCAAAACGTCATCAGGAGTCCCTACAAAACCTAGCAATGGCATAAAATGCTTTTTTTGGGAAAACTTTTTTTTACAAAAAAAATTTCAAAAAACAGACTTGCTTCAGCAGCACAATTCTGGTGTTGTAGTTGTAGGAGATGTCTCAAAACGTCATCAGGAGTCCCGACTAAACCTGTAAATGTAAGAAAATGTAAGAAAATGCATTTTTTACGAAAAACATTTTTTGCTAAAATGTCGTAAGGGGGGACCCTGTCGTAAAAATGCCAAAAAACGGACTTGATTCAGCAGCACAATTCTGGTGCTGTAGTTGTAGGAGATGTTCATTTTCTTACATTTACGGGTTTAGTCGGGACTCCTGATGACGTTTTGAGACATCTCCTACAACTACAGCACCAGAATTGTGCTGCTGAATCAAGTCCGTTTTTTGGCATTTTTACGACAGGGTCCCCCCTTACGACATTTTAGCAAAAAATGTTTTTCGTAAAAAATGCATTTTCTTACATTTTCTTACATTTACGGGTTTAGTCGGGACTCCTGATGACGTTTTGAGACATCTCCTACAACTACAGCACCAGAATTGTACTGCTGAAGCAAGTCCGTTTTTGGCATTTTTACGACATTTTAGTAAAAAATGTATTTTCTTACCTTTTCTTACATTTACGGGTTTAGTCGGGACTCCTGATGACGTTTTAAGACATCTCCTACAACTACAGCACCAGAATTGTGCTGCTGAAGCAAGTCTGTTTTTTGAAAATTTTTTTGTAAAAAAAAAGTTTTCCCAAAAAAAGCATTTAATGCCATTTTTAGGTTTTGTAGGGACTCCTGATGACGTTTTGAGACATCTCCTACAACTACAGCACCAGAATTGTGCTGCTCAAGCAAGTACGTTTTTTGGAAAAAAAATTTGTAAAAAAAAAGTTTTCCCAAAAAAAGCATTTTATGCCATTTTTAGGTTTTGTGGGGACTCCTGATGACGTTTTAAGACACCTCCTACAACTACAGCAACAGAATTGTGCTGCTGAAGCAAGTCAGTTTTTTGGAATTTTTACGACAGGGTCCCCCCTTACGACATTTTAGCAAACATTTTTTTTCGTAAAAAATGCATTTTCTTACATTTTCTTACATTTACGGGTTTAGTCGGGACTCCTGATGACGTTTTAAGACGTCTCCTACAACTACAGCACCAGAATTGTGCTGCTGAAGCAAGTCTGTTTTTTGAATTTTTTTTTGTAAAAAAAAAGTTTTCCCAAAAAAAGCATTTTATGCCATTTTTAGGTTTTGAGACATCTCCTACAACTACAGCACCAGAATTGTACTGCTGAAGCAAGTCGGTTTTTTGGCATTTTTACGACAGGGTCTCCCCTTACGACATTTTAGCAAAAAAATGTTTTCGTAAAAAATGCATTTTCTTACATTTTCTTACATTTACGGGTTTAGTCGGGACTCCTGATGACGTTTTGAGACATCTCCTACAACTACAGCACCAGAATTGTGCTGCTGAAGCAAGTCCGTTTTTTGGAATTTTTTTTTTTTTAAAAAAGTTTTCCCAAAAAAAGCATTTTATGCCATTTTTAGGTTTTGTAGGGACTCCTGATGACGTTTTGAGACATCTCCTACAACTACAGCACCAGAATTGTGCTGCTGAAGCAAGTCCGTTTTTTGGAATTTTTACGACAGGGTCCCCCCTTACGACATTTTAGCAAAAAATGTTTTTCGTAAAAAATGCATTTTCTTACATTTACGGGTTTAGTCGGGACTCCTGATGACGTTTTCAGACATGTCCTACAACTACAGCACCAGAATTGTGCTGCTGAAGCAAGTCTGTTTTTTGAAAAAAAATTTTGTAAAAAAAAAGTTTTCCCAAAAAAAGCATTTTATGCCATTTTTAGGTTTTGTAGGGACTCCTGATGACGTTTTGAGACATCTCCTACAACTACAGCACCAGAATTGTGCTGCTGAAGCAAGTCCGTTTTTTGGAATTTTTATGACAGGGTCCCCCCTTACGACATTTTAGCAAAAAATGTTTTTCTTAAAAAATGCATTTTCTTACATTTTCTTACATTTACGGGTTTAGTCGGGACTCCTGATGACGTTTTGAGACATCTCCTACAACTACAGCACCAGAATTGTGCTGCTGAAGCAAGTCCGTTTTTTGGAATTTTTACGACAGGGTCCCCCCTTACGACATTTTAGCAAAAAATGTTTTTCTTAAAAAATGCATTTTCTTACATTTTCTTACATTTACGGGTTTAGTCGGGACTCCTGATGACGTTTTCAGACATCTCCTACAACTACAGCACCAGAATTGTGCTGCTGAAGCAAGTCTGTTTTTTTTAATTTTTTTTTGTAAAAAAAAAGTTTTCCCAAAAAAAGCATTTTATGCCATTTTTAGGTTTTGTAGGGACTCCTGATGACGTTTTGAGACATCTCCTACAACTACAGCACCAGAATTGTGCTGCTGAAGCAAGTCGGTTTTTTGGCATTTTTACGACAGGGTCTCCCCTTACGACATTTTAGCAAAAAAATGTTTTCGTAAAAAATGCATTTTCTTACATTTTCTTACATTTACGGGTTTAGTCGGGACTCCTGATGACGTTTTGAGACATCTCCTACAACTACAGCACCAGAATTGTGCTGCTGAAGCAAGTCCGTTTTTTGGAATTTTTTTTTTTTTTAAAAAAGTTTTCCCAAAAAAAGCATTTTATGCCATTTTTAGGTTTTGTAGGGACTCCTGATGACGTTTTGAGACATCTCCTACAACTACAGCACCAGAATTGTACTGCTGAAGCAAGTCCGTTTTTTGGCATTTTTACGACAGGGTCCCCCCTTACGACATTTTAGCAAAAAATGTTTTTCTTAAAAAATGCATTTTCTTACATTTACGGGTTTAGTCGGGACTCCTGATGACGTTTTGAGACATCTCCTACAACTACAGCACCAGAATTGTGCTGCTGAAGCAAGTCCGTTTTTTGGAATTTTTACGACAGGGTCCCCCCTTACGACATTTTAGCAAAAAATGTTTTTCTTAAAAAATGCATTTTCTTACATTTTCTTACATTTACGGGTTTAGTCGGGACTCCTGATGACGTTTTCAGACATCTCCTACAACTACAGCACCAGAATTGTGCTGCTGAAGCAAGTCTGTTTTTTTTTATGTTTTTTTGTAAAAAAAAAGTTTTCCCAAAAAAAGCATTTTATGCCATTTTTAGGTTTTGTAGGGACTCCTGATGACGTTTTGAGACATCTCCTACAACTACAGCACCAGAATTGTGCTGCTGAAGCAAGTCCGTTTTTTGGAATTTTTACGACAGGGTCCCCCCTTACGACATTTTAGCAAAAAATGTTTTTCTTAAAAAATGCATTTTCTTACATTTACGGGTTTAGTCGGGACTCCTGATGACGTTTTCAGACATCTCCTACAACTACAGCACCAGAATTGTGCTGCTGAAGCAAGTCTGTTTTTTGAATTTTTTTTTTGTAAAAAAAAAGTTTTCCCAAAAAAAGCATTTTATGCCATTTTTAGGTTTCGTAGGGACTCCTGATGACGTTTTGAGACATCTCCTACAACTACAGCACCAGAATTGTACTGCTGAAGCAAGTCCGTTTTTTGGCATTTTTACGACAGGGTCCCCCCTTACGACATTTTAGCAAAAAATGTTTTTCGTAAAAAATGCATTTTCTTACATTTTCTTACATTTACGGGTTTAGTCGGGACTCCTGATGACGTTTTGAGACATCTCCTACAACTACAGCACCAGAATTGTGCTGCTGAAGCAAGTCCGTTTTTTGGAATTTTTTTTTGTAAAAAAAAAGTTTTCCCAAAAAAAGCATTTTATGCCATTTTTAGGTTTTGTAGGGACTCCTGATGACGTTTTGAAACATCTCCTACAACTACAGCACCAGAATTGTGCTGCTGAAGCAAGTCAGTTTTTTGGCATTTTTACGACAGGGTCCCCCCTTACGACATTTTAGCAAAAAATGTTTTTCTTAAAAAATGCATTTTCTTACATTTTCTTACATTTACGGGTTTAGTCGGGACTCCTGATGACGTTTTGAGACATCTCCTACAACTGCAGCACCAGAATTGTGCTGCTGAAGCAAGTCTGTTTTTTGAAAAAAATTTTGTAAAAAAAAAGTTTTCCCAAAAAAAGCATTTTATGCCATTTTTAGGTTTTGTAGGGACTCCTGATGACGTTTTGAGACATCTCCTACAACTACAGCACCAGAATTGTGCTGCTGAAGCAAGTCCGTTTTTTGGAATTTTTATGACAGGGTCCCCCCTTACGGCATTTTAGCAAAAAATGTTTTTCTTAAAAAATGCATTTTCTTACATTTTCTTACATTTACGGGTTTAGTCGGGACTCCTGATGACGTTTTGAGACATCTCCTACAACTACAGCACCAGAATTGTGCTGCTGAAGCAAGTCAGTTTTTTGGAATTTTTACGACAGGGTCCCCCCTTACGACATTTTAGTAAAAAATGCATTTTCTTACATTTTCTTACATTTACGGGTTTAGTCGGGACTCCTGATGACGTTTTAAGACATCTCCTACAACTACAGCACCAGAATTGTGCTGCTGAAGCAAGTCCGTTTTTTTGAATTTTTTTTACGACATTTTGCAAAATATTTTTTTTCCGTGAAATATGCATTTTCTTCTAATTTCTTCCATTTTCGGGTTTAGTCGGGACTCCTGATGACGTTTTGAGACATCTCCTACAACTACAGCACCAGAATTGTGCTGCTGAAGCAAGTCCGTTTTTTGGAATTTTTACGACAGGGTCCCCCCTTACGACATTTTAGCAAAAAATGTTTTTCGTAAAAAATGCATTTTCTTACATTTACGGGTTTAGTCGGGACTCCTGATGACGTTTTCAGACATGTCCTACAACTACAGCACCAGAATTGTGCTGCTGAAGCAAGTCTGTTTTTTGAAAAAAAAATTTGTAAAAAAAAAGTTTTCCCAAAAAAAGCATTTTATGCCATTTTTAGGTTTTGTAGGGACTCCTGATGACGTTTTAAGACATCTCCTACAACTACAGCACCAGAATTGTGCTGCTGAATCAAGTCCGTTTTTTGGAATTTTTTGCAAGGGTCCCCCCTTACGACATTTTAGCAAAAAATGTTTTTCTTAAAAAATGCATTTTCTTACATTTACGGGTTTAGTCGGGACTCCTGATGACGTTTTCAGACATCTCCTACAACTACAGCACCAGAATTGTGCTGCTGAAGCAAGTCTGTTTTTTTTAAAAAAAAATTGTAAAAAAAAAGTTTTCCCAAAAAAAGCATTTTATGCCATTTTTAGGTTTTGTAGGGACTCCTGATGACGTTTTAAGACATCTCCTACAACTACAGCACCAGAATTGTGCTGCTGAATCAAGTCCGTTTTTTGGAATTTTTTGCAAGGGTCCCCCCTTACGACATTTTAGCAAAAAATGTTTTTCTTAAAAAATGCATTTTCTTACATTTACGGGTTTAGTCGGGACTCCTGATGACGTTTTGAGACATCTCCTACAACTACAGCACCAGAATTGTACTGCTGAAGCAAGTCCGTTTTTTGGCATTTTTACGACAGGGTCCCCCCTTACGACATTTTAGCAAAAAATGTTTTTCTTAAAAAATGCATTTTCTTACATTTTCTTACATTTACGGGTTTAGTCGGGACTCCTGATGACGTTTTCAGACATCTCCTACAACTACAGCACCAGAATTGTGCTGCTGAAGCAAGTCTGTTTTTTTAAAAGAAAAATTGTAAAAAAAAAGTTTTCCCAAAAAAAGCATTTTATGCCATTTTTAGGTTTTGTAGGGACTCCTGATGACGTTTTGAGACATCTCCTACAACTACAGCACCAGAATTGTACTGCTGAAGCAAGTCCGTTTTTTGGCATTTTTACGACAGGGTCCCCCCTTACGACATTTTAGCAAAAAATGTTTTTCTTAAAAAATGCATTTTCTTACATTTACGGGTTTAGTCGGGACTCCTGATGACGTTTTCAGACATCTCCTACAACTACAGCACCAGAATTGTGCTGCTGAAGCAAGTCCGTTTTTTGGAATTTTTTTTTGTAAAAAAAAAGTTTTCCCAAAAAAAGCATTTTATGCCATTTTTAGGTTTTGTAGGGACTCCTGATGACGTTTTGAGACATCTCCTACAACTACAGCACCAGAATTGTACTGCTGAAGCAAGTCCGTTTTTACGACATTTTAGCAAAAAATGTTTTTCGTAAAAAATGCATTTTCTTACATTTACGGGTTTAGTCGGGACTCCTGGTGACGTTTTGAGACATCTCCTACAACTACAGCACCAGAATTGTGCTGCTGAAGCAAGTCCGTTTTTTGGAATTTTTTTTGGTAAAAAAAAGTTTTCCCAAAAAAAGCATTTTATGCCATTTTTAGGTTTTGTAGGGACTCCTGATGACGTTTTGAGACATCTCCTACAACTACAGCACCAGAATTGTACTGCTGAAGCAAGTCCGTTTTTTGGCATTTTTACGACAGGGTCCCCCCTTACGACATTTTAGCAAAAAATGTTTTTCGTAAAAAATGCATTTTCTTACATTTACGGGTTTAGTCGGGACTCCTGATGATGTTTTGAGACATCTCCTACAACTACAGCACCAGAATTGTACTGCTGAAGTAAGTCGGTTTTTTGGCATTTTTACGACAGGGTCCCCCCTTACGACATTTTAGCAAAAAATGTTTTTCTTAAAAAATGCATTTTCTTACATTTTCTTACATTTACGGGTTTAGTCGGGACTCCTGATTACGTTTTGAGACATCTCCTACAACTACAGCACCAGAATTGTACTGCTGAAGCAAGTCCGTTTTTTGGCATTTTTACGACATGGTCCCCCCTTACGACATTTTAGCAAAAAATGTTTTTCGTAAAAAATGCATTTTCTTACATTTACGGGTTTAGTAGGGACTCCTGATGACGTTTTGAGACATCTCCTACAACTACAGCACCAGAATTGTGCTGCTGAAGCAAGTCCGTTTTTTGGAATTTTTTTTTTTTTTTTAAGTTTTTCCAAAAAAAGCATTTTATGCCATTTTTAGGTTTTGTAGGGACTCCTGATGACGTTTTGAGACATCTCCTACAACTACAGCACCAGAATTGTACTGCTGAAGCAAGTCCGTTTTTTGGCATTTTTACGACAGGGTCTCCCCTTACGACATTTTAGCAAAAAAATGTTTTCGTAAAAAATGCATTTTCTTACATTTTCTTACATTTACGGGTTTAGTCGGGACTCCTGATGACGTTTTGAGACATCTCCTACAACTACAGCACCAGAATTGTGCTGCTGAAGCAAGTCCGTTTTTTGGAATTTTTTTTTTTTTTTAAAGTTTTCCTAAAAAAAGCATTTTATGCCATTTTTAGGTTTTGTAGGGACTCCTGATGACGTTTTGAGACATCTCCTACAACTACAGCACCAGAATTGTACTGCTGAAGCAAGTCCGTTTTTTGGCATTTTTACGACAGGGTCCCCCCTTACGACATTTTAGCAAAAAATGTTTTTCGTAAAAAATGCATTTTCTTACATTTTCTTACATTTACGGGTTTAGTCGGGACTCCTGATGACGTTTTGAGACATCTCCTACAACTACAGCACCAGAATTGTGCTGCTGAATCAAGTCCGTTTTTTGGAATTTTTACGACATTTTAGCGAAAAATGTTTTTCTTAAAAAATGCATTTTCTTACATTTTCTTACATTTACGGGTTTAGTCGGGACTCCTGATGACGTTTTGAGACATCTCCTACAACTACAGCACCAGAATTGTGCTGCTGAAGCAAGTCTGTTTTTAAAAATTTTTTTTGTAAAAAAAAGTTTTCCCAAAAAAAGCATTTTATGCCATTTTTAGGTTTTGTAGGGACTCCTGATGACGTTTTGAGACATCTCCTACACTACAGCACCAGAATTGTGCTGCTGAAGCAAGTCTGTTTTTAGAAATTTTTTTTGTAAAAAAAAAGTTTTCCCAAAAAAAGCATTTTATGCCATTTTTAGGTTTAGTCGGGACTCCTGATGACGTTTTGAGACATCTCCTACAACTACAGCACCAGAATTGTGCTGCTGAAGCAAGTCTGTTTTTAAAAATTTTTTTTGTAAAAAAAAAGTTTTCCCAAAAAAAGCATTTTATGCCATTTTTAGGTTTTGTAGGGACTCCTGATGACGTTTTGAGACATCTCCTACAACTACAGCACCAGAATTGTACTGCTGAAGCAAGTCCGTTTTTTGGCATTGTTACGACAGGGTCCCCCCTTACGACATTTTAGCAAAAAATGTTTTTCTTAAAAAATGCATTTTCTTACATTTTCTTACATTTACGGGTTTAGTCGGGACTCCTGATGACGTTTTGAGACATCTCCTACAACTACAGCACCAGAATTGTGCTGCTCAAACAAGTCCGTTTTTTTAATTTCTTTTTGTAAAAAAAAAGTTTTCCCAAAAAAAGCATTTTATGCCATTTTTAGGTTTTGTAGCGACTCCTGATGACGTTTTAAGACATCTCCTACAACTACAGCACCAGAATTGTGCTGCTGAATCAAGTCCGTTTTTTGGAATTTTTACGACAGGGTCCCCCCTTACGACATTTTAGCAAAAAATGTTTTTCGTAAAAAATGCATTTTCTTACATTTTCTTACATTTACGGGTTTAGTCGGGACTCCTGATGACGTTTTGAGACATCTCCTACAACTACAGCACCAGAATTGTGCTGCTGAAGCAAGTCTGTTTTTTTAATTTTTTTTTGTAAAAAAAAAGTTTTCCCAAAAAAAGCATTTTATGCCATTTTTAGGTTTTGTAGGGACTCCTGATGACGTTTTGAGACATCTCCTACAACTACAGCACCAGAATTGTGCTGCTGAATCAAGTCCGTTTTTTGGAATTTTTACGACAGGGTCCCCCCTTACGACATTTTAGCAAAAAAATTTTTTCTTAAAAAATGCATTTTCTTACATTTTCTTACATTTACGGGTTTAGTCGGGACTCCTGATGACGTTTTGAGACATCTCCTACAACTACAGCACCAGAATTGTGCTGCTGAAGCAAGTCTGTTTTTAGAAATTTTTTTTGTAAAAAAAAAGTTTTCCCAAAAAAAGCATTTTATGCCATTTTTAGGTTTAGTCGGGACTCCTGGTGACGTTTTGAGACATCTCCTACAACTACAGCACCAGAATTGTGCTGCTGAATCAAGTCCGTTTTTTGGAATTTTTACGACAGGGTCCCCCCTCACGACATTTTAGCAAAAAAAATTTTTCTTAAAAAATGCATTTTCTTACATTTTCTTACATTTACGGGTTTAGTCGGGACTCCTGATGACGTTTTGAGACATCTCCTACAACTACAGCACCAGAATTGTGCTGCTGAATCAAGTCCGTTGTTTGGCATTTTTACGACAGGGTCCCCCCTTACGACATTTTAGCAAAAAATGTTTTTCGTAAAAAATGCATTTTCTTACATTTACGGGTTTAGTCGGGACTCCTGATGACGTTTTGAGACATCTCCTACAACTACAACACCAGAATTGTGCTGCTGAAGCAAGTCTGTTTTTTGAATTTTTTTTTGTAAAAAAAAGTTTTCCCAAAAAAAGCATTTTATGCCATTTTTAGGTTTTGTAGGGACTCCTGATGACGTTTTAAGACATCTCCTACAACTACAGCACCAGAATTGTGCTGCTGAATCAAGTCCGTTTTTTGGAATTTTTACGACAGGGTCCCTCCCCCCTTACGACATTTTAGCAAAAAATGTTTTCCGTAAAAAATGCATTTTCTTACATTTACGGGTTTAGTCGGGACTCCTGATGACGTTTTGAGACATCTCCTACAACTACAACACCAGAATTGTGCTGCTGAAGCAAGTCTGTTTTTTGAATTTTTTTTTGTAAAAAAAAGTTTTCCCAAAAAAAGCATTTTATGCCATTTTTAGGTTTTGGGGACTCCTGATGACGTTTTGAGACATCTCCTACAGCACCAGAATTGTGCTGCTGAATCAAGTCCGTTTTTTGGAATTTTTACGACAGGGTCCCCCCTTACGACATTTTAGCAAAAAATGTTTTTCTTAAAAAATGCATTTTCTTACATTTTCTTACATTTACGGGTTTAGTCGGGACTCCTGATGACGTTTTGAGACATCTCCTACAACTACAGCACCAGAATTGTGCTGCTGAATCAAGTCCGTTTTTTGAAATTTTTACGACAGGGTCCCCCCTTACGACATTTTAGCAAAAAATTTTTTTCTTAAAAAATGCATTTTCTTACATTTTCTTACATTTACGGGTTTAGTCGGGACTCCTGATGACGTTTTGAGACATCTCCTACAACTACAGCACCAGAATTGTGCTGCTCAAACAAGTCCGTTTTTTGAATTTTTTTTTGTAAAAAAAAAGTTTTCCCAAAAAAAGCATTTTATGCCATTTTTAGGTTTTGTAGGGACTCCTGATGACGTTTTAAGACATCTCCTACAACTACAGCACCAGAATTGTGCTGCTGAATCAAGTCCGTTTTTTGGAATTTTTACGACAGGGTCCCCCCTTACGACATTTTAGCAAAAAATGTTTTTCGTAAAAAATGCATTTTCTTACATTTTCTTACATTTACGGGTTTAGTCGGGACTCCTGATGACGTTTTGAGACATCTCCTACAACTACAGCACCAGAATTGTACTGCTGAAGCAAGTCCGTTTTTTGGCATTTTTACGACAGGGTCCCCCCTTACGACATTTTAGCAAAAAATGTTTTTCTTAAAAAATGCATTTTCTTACATTTTCTTACATTTACGGGTTTAGTCGGGACTCCTGATGACGTTTTCAGACATCTCCTACAACTACAGCACCAGAATTGTGCTGCTGAAGCAAGTCTGTTTTTTTAAAAGAAAAATTGTAAAAAAAAAGTTTTCCCAAAAAAAGCATTTTATGCCATTTTTAGGTTTTGTAGGGACTCCTGATGACGTTTTGAGACATCTCCTACAACTACAGCACCAGAATTGTACTGCTGAAGCAAGTCCGTTTTTTGGCATTTTTACGACAGGGTCCCCCCTTACGACATTTTAGCAAAAAATGTTTTTCTTAAAAAATGCATTTTCTTACATTTACGGGTTTAGTCGGGACTCCTGATGACGTTTTGAGACATCTCCTACAACTACAGCACCAGAATTGTGCTACTGAATCAAGTCAGTTTTTTGGAATTTTTACGACAGGGTCCCCCCTTACGACATTTTAGCAAAAAATGTTTTTCTTAAAAAATGCATTTTCTTACATTTTCTTACATTTACGGGTTTAGTCGGGACTCCTGATGACGTTTTCAGACATCTCCTACAACTACAGCACCAGAATTGTGCTGCTGAAGCAAGTCTGTTTTTTGAATTTTTTTTTTGTAAAAAAAAAGTTTTCCCAAAAAAAGCATTTTATGCCATTTTTAGGTTTTGTAGGGACTCCTGATGACGTTTTGAGACATCTCCTACAACTACAGCACCAGAATTGTACTGCTGAAGCAAGTCCGTTTTTTGGCATTTTTACGACAGGGTCCCCCCTTACGACATTCTAGCAAAAAATGTTTTTCGTAAAAAATGCATTTTCTTACATTTTCTTACATTTACGGGTTTAGTCGGGACTCCTGATGACGTTTTGAGACATCTCCTACAACTACAGCACCAGAATTGTGCTGCTGAAGCAAGTCCGTTTTTTGGAATTTTTTTTTGTAAAAAAAAAGTTTTCCCAAAAAAAGCATTTTATGCCATTTTTAGGTTTTGTAGGGACTCCTGATGACGTTTTGAGACATCTCCTACAACTACAGCACCAGAATTGTGCTGCTGAAGCAAGTCAGTTTTTTGGCATTTTTACGACAGGGTCCCCCCTTACGACATTTTAGCAAAAAATGTTTTTCTTAAAAAATGCATTTTCTTACATTTTCTTACATTTACGGGTTTAGTCGGGACTCCTGATGACGTTTTGAGACATCTCCTACAACTGCAGCACCAGAATTGTGCTGCTGAAGCAAGTCTGTTTTTTGAAAAAAATTTTGTAAAAAAAAAGTTTTCCCAAAAAAAGCATTTTATGCCATTTTTAGGTTTTGTAGGGACTCCTGATGACGTTTTGAGACATCTCCTACAACTACAGCACCAGAATTGTGCTGCTGAAGCAAGTCCGTTTTTTGGAATTTTTATGACAGGGTCCCCCCTTACGACATTTTAGCAAAAAATGTTTTTCTTAAAAAATGCATTTTCTTACATTTTCTTACATTTACGGGTTTAGTCGGGACTCCTGATGACGTTTTGAGACATCTCCTACAACTACAGCACCAGAATTGTGCTGCTGAAGCAAGTCTGTTTTTTGAAAAAAAATTTGGTAAAAAAAAAGTTTTCCCAAAAAAAGCATTTTATGCCATTTTTAGGTTTTGTAGGGACTCCTGATGACGTTTTGAGACATCTCCTACAACTACAGCACCAGAATTGTGCTGCTGAAGCAAGTCCGTTTTTTGGAATTTTTACGACATTTTGCAAAATATTTTTTTTCCGTGAAATATGCATTTTCTTCTAATTTCTTCCATTTTCGGGTTTAGTCGGGACTCCTGATGACGTTTTGAGACATCTCCTACAACTACAGCACCAGAATTGTGCTGCTGAAGCAAGTCCGTTTTTTGGAATTTTTACGACAGGGTCCCCCCTTACGACATTTTAGCAAAAAATGTTTTTCGTAAAAAATGCATTTTCTTACATTTACGGGTTTAGTCGGGACTCCTGATGACGTTTTCAGACATGTCCTACAACTACAGCACCAGAATTGTGCTGCTGAAGCAAGTCTGTTTTTTGAAAAAAATTTTTGTAAAAAAAAAGTTTTCCCAAAAAAAGCATTTTATGCCATTTTTAGGTTTTGTAGGGACTCCTGATGACGTTTTGAGACATCTCCTACAACTACAGCACCAGAATTGTGCTGCTGAAGCAAGTCCGTTTTTTGGAATTTTTATGACAGGGTCCCCCCTTACGACATTTTAGCAAAAAATGTTTTTCTTAAAAAATGCATTTTCTTACATTTTCTTACATTTACGGGTTTAGTCGGGACTCCTGATGACGTTTTGAGACATCTCCTACAACTACAGCACCAGAATTGTGCTGCTGAAGCAAGTCCGTTTTTTGGAATTTTTATGACAGGGTCCCCCCTTACGACATTTTAGCAAAAAATGTTTTTCTTAAAAAATGCATTTTCTTACATTTTCTTACATTTACGGGTTTAGTCGGGACTCCTGATGACGTTTTGAGACATCTCCTACAACTACAGCACCAGAATTGTGCTGCTGAAGCAAGTCTGTTTTTTGGAATTTTTACGACAGGGTCCCCCCTTACGACATTTTAGCAAAAAATGTTTTTCTTAAAAAATGCATTTTCTTACATTTTCTTACATTTACGGGTTTAGTCGGGACTCCTGATGACGTTTTCAGACATCTCCTACAACTACAGCACCAGAATTGTGCTGCTGAAGCAAGTCTGTTTTTTTTAATTTTTTTTTGTAAAAAAAAAGTTTTCCCAAAAAAAGCATTTTATGCCATTTTTAGGTTTTGTAGGGACTCCTGATGACGTTTTGAGACATCTCCTACAACTACAGCACCAGAATTGTGCTGCTGAAGCAAGTCGGTTTTTTGGCATTTTTACGACAGGGTCTCCCCTTACGACATTTTAGCAAAAAAATGTTTTCGTAAAAAATGCATTTTCTTACATTTTCTTACATTTACGGGTTTAGTCGGGACTCCTGATGACGTTTTGAGACATCTCCTACAACTACAGCACCAGAATTGTGCTGCTGAAGCAAGTCCGTTTTTTGGAATTTTTTTTTTTTTTAAAAAGTTTTCCCAAAAAAAGCATTTTATGCCATTTTTAGGTTTTGTAGGGACTCCTGATGACGTTTTGAGACATCTCCTACAACTACAGCACCAGAATTGTACTGCTGAAGCAAGTCCGTTTTTTGGCATTTTTACGACAGGGTCCCCCCTTACGACATTTTAGCAAAAAATGTTTTTCTTAAAAAATGCATTTTCTTACATTTACGGGTTTAGTCGGGAATCCTGATGACGTTTTCAGACATCTCCTACAACTACAGCACCAGAATTGTGCTGCTGAAGCAAGTCTGTTTTTTGAATTTTTTTTTTTGTAAAAAAAAAGTTTTCCCAAAAAAAGCATTTTATGCCATTTTTAGGTTTCGTAGGGACTCCTGATGACGTTTTGAGACATCTCCTACAACTACAGCACCAGAATTGTACTGCTGAAGCAAGTCCGTTTTTTGGCATTTTTACGACAGGGTCCCCCCTTACGACATTTTAGCAAAAAATGTTTTTCGTAAAAAATGCATTTTCTTACATTTTCTTACATTTACGGGTTTAGTCGGGACTCCTGATGACGTTTTGAGACATCTCCTACAACTACAGCACCAGAATTGTGCTGCTGAAGCAAGTCCGTTTTTTGGAATTTTTTTTTGTAAAAAAAAAAGTTTTCCCAAAAAAAGCATTTTATGCCATTTTTAGGTTTTGTAGGGACTCCTGATGACGTTTTGAGACATCTCCTACAACTACAGCACCAGAATTGTGCTGCTGAAGCAAGTCAGTTTTTTGGCATTTTTACGACAGGGTCCCCCCTTACGACATTTTAGCAAAAAATGTTTTTCTTAAAAAATGCATTTTCTTACATTTTCTTACATTTACGGGTTTAGTCGGGACTCCTGATGACGTTTTGAGACATCTCCTACAACTGCAGCACCAGAATTGTGCTGCTGAAGCAAGTCTGTTTTTTGAAAAAAATTTTGTAAAAAAAAAGTTTTCCCAAAAAAAGCATTTTATGCCATTTTTAGGTTTTGTAGGGACTCCTGATGACGTTTTGAGACATCTCCTACAACTACAGCACCAGAATTGTGCTGCTGAAGCAAGTCCGTTTTTTGGAATTTTTATGACAGGGTCCCCCCTTACGGCATTTTAGCAAAAAATGTTTTTCTTAAAAAATGCATTTTCTTACATTTTCTTACATTTACGGGTTTAGTCGGGACTCCTGATGACGTTTTGAGACATCTCCTACAACTACAGCACCAGAATTGTGCTGCTGAAGCAAGTCTGTTTTTTGAAAAAAAATTTGGTAAAAAAAAAGTTTTCCCAAAAAAAGCATTTTATGCCATTTTTAGGTTTTGTAGGGACTCCTGATGACGTTTTGAGACATCTCCTACAACTACAGCACCAGAATTGTGCTGCTGAAGCAAGTCAGTTTTTTGGAATTTTTACGACAGGGTCCCCCCTTACGACATTTTAGTAAAAAATGCATTTTCTTACATTTTCTTACATTTACGGGTTTAGTCGGGACTCCTGATGACGTTTTAAGACATCTCCTACAACTACAGCACCAGAATTGTGCTGCTGAAGCAAGTCCGTTTTTTTGAATTTTTTTTACGACATTTTGCAAAATATTTTTTTTCCGTGAAATATGCATTTTCTTCTAATTTCTTCCATTTTCGGGTTTAGTCGGGACTCCTGATGACGTTTTGAGACATCTCCTACAACTACAGCACCAGAATTGTGCTGCTGAAGCAAGTCCGTTTTTTGGAATTTTTACGACAGGGTCCCCCCTTACGACATTTTAGCAAAAAATGTTTTTCGTAAAAAATGCATTTTCTTACATTTACGGGTTTAGTCGGGACTCCTGATGACGTTTTCAGACATGTCCTACAACTACAGCACCAGAATTGTGCTGCTGAAGCAAGTCTGTTTTTTGAAAAAAAATTTTGTAAAAAAAAAGTTTTCCCAAAAAAAGCATTTTATGCCATTTTTAGGTTTTGTAGGGACTCCTGATGACGTTTTGAGACATCTCCTACAACTACAGCACCAGAATTGTGCTGCTGAAGCAAGTCCGTTTTTTGGAATTTTTATGACAGGGTCCCCCCTTACGACATTTTAGCAAAAAATGTTTTTCTGAAAAAATGCATTTTCTTACATTTTCTTACATTTACGGGTTTAGTCGGGACTCCTGATGACGTTTTCAGACATCTCCTACAACTACAGCACCAGAATTGTGCTGCTGAAGCAAGTCTGTTTTTTTTAATTTTTTTTTGTAAAAAAAAAGTTTTCCCAAAAAAAGCATTTTATGCCATTTTTAGGTTTTGTAGGGACTCCTGATGACGTTTTGAGACATCTCCTACAACTACAGCACCAGAATTGTGCTGCTGAAGCAAGTCCGTTTTTTGGAATTTTTACGACAGGGTCCCCCCTTACGACATTTTAGCAAAAAATGTTTTTCTTAAAAAATGCATTTTCTTACATTTACGGGTTTAGTCGGGACTCCTGATGACGTTTTCAGACATCTCCTACAACTACAGCACCAGAATTGTGCTGCTGAAGCAAGTCTGTTTTTTGAATTTTTTTTTTGTAAAAAAAAAGTTTTCCCAAAAAAAGCATTTTATGCCATTTTTAGGTTTTGTAGGGACTCCTGATGACGTTTTGAGACATCTCCTACAACTACAGCACCAGAATTGTGCTGCTGAAGCAAGTCAGTTTTTTGGAATTTTTACGACAGGGTCCCCCCTTACGACATTTTAGTAAAAAATGCATTTTCTTACATTTTCTTACATTTACGGGTTTAGTCGGGACTCCTGATGACGTTTTAAGACATCTCCTACAACTACAGCACCAGAATTGTGCTGCTGAAGCAAGTCCGTTTTTTTGAATTTTTTTTACGACATTTTGCAAAATATTTTTTTTCCGTGAAATATGCATTTTCTTCTAATTTCTTCCATTTTCGGGTTTAGTCGGGACTCCTGATGACGTTTTGAGACATCTCCTACAACTACAGCACCAGAATTGTGCTGCTGAAGCAAGTCCGTTTTTTGGAATTTTTACGACAGGGTCCCCCCTTACGACATTTTAGCAAAAAATGTTTTTCGTAAAAAATGCATTTTCTTACATTTACGGGTTTAGTCGGGACTCCTGATGACGTTTTCAGACATGTCCTACAACTACAGCACCAGAATTGTGCTGCTGAAGCAAGTCTGTTTTTTGAAAAAAAATTTTGTAAAAAAAAAGTTTTCCCAAAAAAAGCATTTTATGCCATTTTTAGGTTTTGTAGGGACTCCTGATGACGTTTTGAGACATCTCCTACAACTACAGCACCAGAATTGTGCTGCTGAAGCAAGTCCGTTTTTTGGAATTTTTATGACAGGGTCCCCCCTTACGACATTTTAGCAAAAAATGTTTTTCTGAAAAAATGCATTTTCTTACATTTTCTTACATTTACGGGTTTAGTCGGGACTCCTGATGACGTTTTCAGACATCTCCTACAACTACAGCACCAGAATTGTGCTGCTGAAGCAAGTCTGTTTTTTTTAATTTTTTTTTGTAAAAAAAAAGTTTTCCCAAAAAAAGCATTTTATGCCATTTTTAGGTTTTGTAGGGACTCCTGATGACGTTTTGAGACATCTCCTACAACTACAGCACCAGAATTGTGCTGCTGAAGCAAGTCCGTTTTTTGGAATTTTTACGACAGGGTCCCCCCTTACGACATTTTAGCAAAAAATGTTTTTCTTAAAAAATGCATTTTCTTACATTTACGGGTTTAGTCGGGACTCCTGATGACGTTTTCAGACATCTCCTACAACTACAGCACCAGAATTGTGCTGCTGAAGCAAGTCTGTTTTTTGAATTTTTTTTTTGTAAAAAAAAAGTTTTCCCAAAAAAAGCATTTTATGCCATTTTTAGGTTTTGTAGGGACTCCTGATGACGTTTTGAGACATCTCCTACAACTACAGCACCAGAATTGTACTGCTGAAGCAAGTCCGTTTTTTGGCATTTTTTTGACATTTTAGCAAAAAAAAATTTTCTTAAAAAATGCATTTTCTTACATTTTCTTACATTTACGGGTTTAGTCGGGACTCCTGATGACGTTTTGAGACATCTCCTACAACTACAGCACCAGAATTGTGCTGCTGAAACAAGTCCGTTTTTTGAAATTTTTTTTGTAAAAAAAAAGTTTTCCCAAAAAAAGCATTTTATGCCATTTTTAGGTTTTGTAGGGACTCCTGATGACGTTTTAAGACATCTCCTACAACTACAGCACCAGAATTGTGCTGCTGAATCAAGTCCGTTTTTTGGAATTTTTTGCAAGGGTCCCCCCTTACGACATTTTAGCAAAAAATGTTTTTCTTAAAAAATGCATTTTCTTACATTTACGGGTTTAGTCGGGACTCCTGATGACGTTTTCAGACATCTCCTACAACTACAGCACCAGAATTGTGCTGCTGAAGCAAGTCTGTTTTTTTTAAAAAAAAATTGTAAAAAAAAAGTTTTCCCAAAAAAAGCATTTTATGCCATTTTTAGGTTTTGTAGGGACTCCTGATGACGTTTTAAGACATCTCCTACAACTACAGCACCAGAATTGTGCTGCTGAATCAAGTCCGTTTTTTGGAATTTTTTGCAAGGGTCCCCCCTTACGACATTTTAGCAAAAAATGTTTTTCTTAAAAAATGCATTTTCTTACATTTACGGGTTTAGTCGGGACTCCTGATGACGTTTTGAGACATCTCCTACAACTACAGCACCAGAATTGTACTGCTGAAGCAAGTCCGTTTTTTGGCATTTTTACGACAGGGTCCCCCCTTACGACATTTTAGCAAAAAATGTTTTTCTTAAAAAATGCATTTTCTTACATTTTCTTACATTTACGGGTTTAGTCGGGACTCCTGATGACGTTTTCAGACATCTCCTACAACTACAGCACCAGAATTGTGCTGCTGAAGCAAGTCTGTTTTTTTAAAAGAAAAATTGTAAAAAAAAAGTTTTCCCAAAAAAAGCATTTTATGCCATTTTTAGGTTTTGTAGGGACTCCTGATGACGTTTTGAGACATCTCCTACAACTACAGCACCAGAATTGTACTGCTGAAGCAAGTCCGTTTTTTGGCATTTTTACGACAGGGTCCCCCCTTACGACATTTTAGCAAAAAATGTTTTTCTTAAAAAATGCATTTTCTTACATTTACGGGTTTAGTCGGGACTCCTGATGACGTTTTCAGACATCTCCTACAACTACAGCACCAGAATTGTGCTGCTGAAGCAAGTCTGTTTTTTGAATTTTTTTTTTGTAAAAAAAAAGTTTTCCCAAAAAAAGCATTTTATGCCATTTTTAGGTTTTGTAGGGACTCCTGATGACGTTTTGAGACATCTCCTACAACTACAGCACCAGAATTGTACTGCTGAAGCAAGTCCGTTTTTTGGCATTTTTACGACAGGGACCCCCTTACGACATTTTAGCAAAAAAAATTTTTCTTAAAAAATGCATTTTCTTACATTTTCTTACATTTACGGGTTTAGTCGGGACTCCTGATGACGTTTTGAGACATCTCCTACAACTACAGCACCAGAATTGTGCTGCTGAAGCAAGTCCGTTTTTTGGAAATTTTTTTTTTTTTAAAAAGTTTTCCCAAAAAAAGCATTTTATGCCATTTTTAGGTTTTGTAGGGACTCCTGATGACGTTTTGAGACATCTCCTACAACTACAGCACCAGAATTGTACTGCTGAAGCAAGTCCGTTTTTTGGCATTTTTACGACAGGGTCCCCCCTTACGACATTTTAGCAAAAAATGTTTTTCGTAAAAAATGCATTTTCTTACATTTTCTTACATTTACGGGTTTAGTCGGGACTCCTGATGACGTTTTGAGACATCTCCTACAACTACAGTACCAGAATTGTGCTGCTGAAGCAAGTCCGTTTTTTGGAATTTTTTTTTGTAAAAAAAAAGTTTTCCCAAAAAAAGCATTTTATGCCATTTTTAGGTTTTGTAGGGACTCCTGATGACGTTTTGAGACATCTCCTACAACTACAGCACCAGAATTGTACTGCTGAAGCAAGTCCGTTTTTACGACATTTTAGCAAAAAATGTTTTTCGTAAAAAATGCATTTTCTTACATTTACGGGTTTAGTCGGGACTCCTGGTGACGTTTTGAGACATCTCCTACAACTACAGCACCAGAATTGTGCTGCTGAAGCAAGTCCGTTTTTTGGAATTTTTTTTGGTAAAAAAAAGTTTTCCCAAAAAAAGCATTTTATGCCATTTTTAGGTTTTGTAGGGACTCCTGATGACGTTTTGAGACATCTCCTACAACTACAGCACCAGAATTGTACTGCTGAAGCAAGTCCGTTTTTTGGCATTTTTACGACAGGGTCCCCCCTTACGACATTTTAGCAAAAAATGTTTTTCGTAAAAAATGCATTTTCTTACATTTACGGGTTTAGTCGGGACTCCTGATGATGTTTTGAGACATCTCCTACAACTACAGCACCAGAATTGTACTGCTGAAGCAAGTCGGTTTTTTGGCATTTTTACGACAGGGTCCCCCCTTACGACATTTTAGCAAAAAATGTTTTTCTTAAAAAATGCATTTTCTTACATTTTCTTACATTTACGGGTTTAGTCGGGACTCCTGATTACGTTTTGAGACATCTCCTACAACTACAGCACCAGAATTGTACTGCTGAAGCAAGTCCGTTTTTTGGCATTTTTACGACATGGTCCCCCCTTACGACATTTTAGCAAAAAATGTTTTTCGTAAAAAATGCATTTTCTTACATTTACGGGTTTAGTAGGGACTCCTGATGACGTTTTGAGACATCTCCTACAACTACAGCACCAGAATTGTGCTGCTGAAGCAAGTCCGTTTTTTGGAATTTTTTTTTTTTTTTTAAAGTTTTTCCAAAAAAAGCATTTTATGCCATTTTTAGGTTTTGTAGGGACTCCTGATGACGTTTTGAGACATCTCCTACAACTACAGCACCAGAATTGTACTGCTGAAGCAAGTCCGTTTTTTGGCATTTTTACGACAGGGTCTCCCCTTACGACATTTTAGCAAAAAAATGTTTTCGTAAAAAATGCATTTTCTTACATTTTCTTACATTTACGGGTTTAGTCGGGACTCCTGATGACGTTTTGAGACATCTCCTACAACTACAGCACCAGAATTGTGCTGCTGAAGCAAGTCCGTTTTTTGGAATTTTTTTTTTTTTTAAAAGTTTTCCCAAAAAAAGCATTTTATGCCATTTTTAGGTTTTGTAGGGACTCCTGATGACGTTTTGAGACATCTCCTACAACTACAGCACCAGAATTGTACTGCTGAAGCAAGTCCGTTTTTTGGCATTTTTACGACAGGGTCCCCCCTTATGACATTTTAGCAAAAAATGTTTTTCTTAAAAAATGCATTTTCTTACATTTTCTTACATTTACGGGTTTAGTCGGGACTCCTGATGACGTTTTCAGACATCTCCTACAACTACAGCACCAGAATTGTGCTGCTGAAGCAAGTCTGTTTTTTGAAAAAATTTTTGTAAAAAAAAAGTTTTCCCAAAAAAAGCATTTTATGCCATTTTTAGGTTTTGTAGGGACTCCTGATGACGTTTTGAGACATCTCCTACAACTACAGCACCAGAATTGTGCTGCTGAAGCAAGTCCGTTTTTTGGAATTTTTATGACAGGGTCCCCCCTTACGACATTTTAGCAAAAAATGTTTTTCTTAAAAAATGCATTTTCTTACATTTTCTTACATTTACGGGTTTAGTCGGGACTCCTGATGACGTTTTGAGACATCTCCTACAACTGCAGCACCAGAATTGTGCTGCTGAAGCAAGTCTGTCTTTTGAAAAAAATTTTGTAAAAAAAAAGTTTTCCCAAAAAAAGCATTTTATGCCATTTTTAGGTTTTGTAGGGACTCCTGATGACGTTTTGAGACATCTCCTACAACTACAGCACCAGAATTGTGCTGCTGAAGCAAGTCCGTTTTTTGGAATTTTTATGACAGGGTCCCCCCTTACGGCATTTTAGCAAAAAATGTTTTTCTTAAAAAATGCATTTTCTTACATTTTCTTACATTTACGGGTTTAGTCGGGACTCCTGATGACGTTTTGAGACATCTCCTACAACTACAGCACCAGAATTGTGCTGCTGAAGCAAGTCTGTTTTTTGAAAAAAAATTTGGTAAAAAAAAAGTTTTCCCAAAAAAAGCATTTTATGCCATTTTTAGGTTTTGTAGGGACTCCTGATGACGTTTTGAGACATCTCCTACAACTACAGCACCAGAATTGTGCTGCTGAAGCAAGTCAGTTTTTTGGAATTTTTACGACAGGGTCCCCCCTTACGACATTTTAGTAAAAAATGCATTTTCTTACATTTTCTTACATTTACGGGTTTAGTCGGGACTCCTGATGACGTTTTAAGACATCTCCTACAACTACAGCACCAGAATTGTGCTGCTGAAGCAAGTCCGTTTTTTTGAATTTTTTTTACGACATTTTGCAAAATATTTTTTTTCCGTGAAATATGCATTTTCTTCTAATTTCTTCCATTTTCGGGTTTAGTCGGGACTCCTGATGACGTTTTGAGACATCTCCTACAACTACAGCACCAGAATTGTGCTGCTGAAGCAAGTCCGTTTTTTGGAATTTTTACGACAGGGTCCCCCCTTACGACATTTTAGCAAAAAATGTTTTTCGTAAAAAATGCATTTTCTTACATTTACGGGTTTAGTCGGGACTCCTGATGACGTTTTCAGACATGTCCTACAACTACAGCACCAGAATTGTGCTGCTGAAGCAAGTCTGTTTTTTGAAAAAAAATTTTGTAAAAAAAAAGTTTTCCCAAAAAAAACATTTTATGCCATTTTTAGGTTTTGTAGGGACTCCTGATGACGTTTTGAGACATCTCCTACAACTACAGCACCAGAATTGTGCTGCTGAAGCAAGTCCGTTTTTTGGAATTTTTATGACAGGGTCCCCCCTTACGACATTTTAGCAAAAAATGTTTTTCTTAAAAAATGCATTTTCTTACATTTTCTTACATTTACGGGTTTAGTCGGGACTCCTGATGACGTTTTGAGACATCTCCTACAACTACAGCACCAGAATTGTGCTGCTGAAGCAAGTCCGTTTTTTGGAATTTTTATGACAGGGTCCCCCCTTACGACATTTTAGCAAAAAATTTTTTTCTTAAAAAATGCATTTTCTTACATTTTCTTACATTTACGGGTTTAGTCGGGACTCCTGATGACGTTTTGAGACATCTCCTACAACTACAGCACCAGAATTGTGCTGCTGAAGCAAGTCCGTTTTTTGGAATTTTTACGACAGGGTCCCCCCTTACGACATTTTAGCAAAAAATGTTTTTCTTAAAAAATGCATTTTCTTACATTTTCTTACATTTACGGGTTTAGTCGGGACTCCTGATGACGTTTTCAGACATCTCCTACAACTACAGCACCAGAATTGTGCTGCTGAAGCAAGTCTGTTTTTTTTAATTTTTTTTTGTAAAAAAAAAGTTTTCCCAAAAAAAGCATTTTATGCCATTTTTAGGTTTTGTAGGGACTCCTGATGACGTTTTGAGACATCTCCTACAACTACAGCACCAGAATTGTACTGCTGAAGCAAGTCCGTTTTTTGGCATTTTTTTGACATTTTAGCAAAATAAAATTTTCTTAAAAAATGCATTTTCTTACATTTACGGGTTTAGTCGGGACTCCTGATGACGTTTTGAGACATCTCCTACAACTACAGCACCAGAATTGTGCTGCTGAAACAAGTCCGTTTTTTGAAATTTTTTTTGTAAAAAAAAAGTTTTCCCAAAAAAAGCATTTTATGCCATTTTTAGGTTTTGTAGGGACTCCTGATGACGTTTTAAGACATCTCCTACAACTACAGCACCAGAATTGTGCTGCTGAATCAAGTCCGTTTTTTGGAATTTTTTGCAAGGGTCCCCCCTTACGACATTTTAGCAAAAAATGTTTTTCTTAAAAAATGCATTTTCTTACATTTACGGGTTTAGTCGGGACTCCTGATGACATTTTCAGACATCTCCTACAACTACAGCACCAGAATTGTGCTGCTGAAGCAAGTCTGTTTTTTTTTTAAAAAAATTGTAAAAAAAAAGTTTTCCCAAAAAAAGCATTTTATGCCATTTTTAGGTTTTGTAGGGACTCCTGATGACGTTTTGAGACATCTCCTACAACTACAGCACCAGAATTGTACTGCTGAAGCAAGTCCGTTTTTTGGCATTTTTACGACAGGGTCCCCCCTTACGACATTTTAGCAAAAAATGTTTTTCTTAAAAAATGCATTTTCTTACATTTTCTTACATTTACGGGTTTAGTCGGGACTCCTGATGACGTTTTCAGACATCTCCTACAACTACAGCACCAGAATTGTGCTGCTGAAGCAAGTCTGTTTTTTTAAAAGAAAAATTGTAAAAAAAAAGTTTTCCCAAAAAAAGCATTTTATGCCATTTTTAGGTTTTGTAGGGACTCCTGATGACGTTTTGAGACATCTCCTACAACTACAGCACCAGAATTGTACTGCTGAAGCAAGTCCGTTTTTTGGCATTTTTACGACAGGGTCCCCCCTTACGACATTTTAGCAAAAAATGTTTTTCTTAAAAAATGCATTTTCTTACATTTACGGGTTTAGTCGGGACTCCTGATGACGTTTTCAGACATCTCCTACAACTACAGCACCAGAATTGTGCTGCTGAAGCAAGTCTGTTTTTTGAATTTTTTTTTTGTAAAAAAAAAGTTTTCCCAAAAAAAGCATTTTATGCCATTTTTAGGTTTTGTAGGGACTCCTGATGACGTTTTGAGACATCTCCTACAACTACAGCACCAGAATTGTACTGCTGAAGCAAGTCCGTTTTTTGGCATTTTTACGACAGGGACCCCCTTACGACATTTTAGCAAAAAAAAATTTTCTTAAAAAATGCATTTTCTTACATTTTCTTACATTTACGGGTTTAGTCGGGACTCCTGATGACGTTTTGAGACATCTCCTACAACTACAGCACCAGAATTGTGCTGCTGAAGCAAGTCCGTTTTTTGGAATTTTTTTTTTTTTTAAAAAGTTTTCCCAAAAAAAGCATTTTATGCCATTTTTAGGTTTTGTAGGGACTCCTGATGACGTTTTGAGACATCTCCTACAACTACAGCACCAGAATTGTACTGCTGAAGCAAGTCCGTTTTTTGGCATTTTTACGACAGGGTCCCCCCTTACGACATTTTAGCAAAAAATGTTTTTCGTAAAAAATGCATTTTCTTACATTTTCTTACATTTACGGGTTTAGTCGGGACTCCTGATGACGTTTTGAGACATCTCCTACAACTACAGTACCAGAATTGTGCTGCTGAAGCAAGTCCGTTTTTTGGAATTTTTTTTTGTAAAAAAAAAGTTTTCCCAAAAAAAGCATTTTATGCCATTTTTAGGTTTTGTAGGGACTCCTGATGACGTTTTGAGACATCTCCTACAACTACAGCACCAGAATTGTACTGCTGAAGCAAGTCCGTTTTTACGACATTTTAGCAAAAAATGTTTTTCGTAAAAAATGCATTTTCTTACATTTACGGGTTTAGTCGGGACTCCTGGTGACGTTTTGAGACATCTCCTACAACTACAGCACCAGAATTGTGCTGCTGAAGCAAGTCCGTTTTTTGGAATTTTTTTTGGTAAAAAAAAGTTTTCCCAAAAAAAGCATTTTATGCCATTTTTAGGTTTTGTAGGGACTCCTGATGACGTTTTGAGACATCTCCTACAACTACAGCACCAGAATTGTACTGCTGAAGCAAGTCCGTTTTTTGGCATTTTTACGACAGGGTCCCCCCTTACGACATTTTAGCAAAAAATGTTTTTCGTAAAAAATGCATTTTCTTACATTTACGGGTTTAGTCGGGACTCCTGATGATGTTTTGAGACATCTCCTACAACTACAGCACCAGAATTGTACTGCTGAAGCAAGTCGGTTTTTTGGCATTTTTACGACAGGGTCCCCCCTTACGACATTTTAGCAAAAAATGTTTTTCTTAAAAAATGCATTTTCTTACATTTTCTTACATTTACGGGTTTAGTCGGGACTCCTGATTACGTTTTGAGACATCTCCTACAACTACAGCACCAGAATTGTACTGCTGAAGCAAGTCCGTTTTTTGGCATTTTTACGACATGGTCCCCCCTTACGACATTTTAGCAAAAAATGTTTTTCGTAAAAAATGCATTTTCTTACATTTACGGGTTTAGTAGGGACTCCTGATGACGTTTTGAGACATCTCCTACAACTACAGCACCAGAATTGTGCTGCTGAAGCAAGTCCGTTTTTTGGAATTTTTTTTTTTTTTTTAAAGTTTTTCCAAAAAAAGCATTTTATGCCATTTTTAGGTTTTGTAGGGACTCCTGATGACGTTTTGAGACATCTCCTACAACTACAGCACCAGAATTGTACTGCTGAAGCAAGTCCGTTTTTTGGCATTTTTACGACAGGGTCTCCCCTTACGACATTTTAGCAAAAAAATGTTTTCGTAAAAAATGCATTTTCTTACATTTTCTTACATTTACGGGTTTAGTCGGGACTCCTGATGACGTTTTGAGACATCTCCTACAACTACAGCACCAGAATTGTGCTGCTGAAGCAAGTCCGTTTTTTGGAATTTTTTTTTTTTTTTTAAAGTTTTCCCAAAAAAAGCATTTTATGCCATTTTTAGGTTTTGTAGGGACTCCTGATGACGTTTTGAGACATCTCCTACAACTACAGCACCAGAATTGTACTGCTGAAGCAAGTCCGTTTTTTGGCATTTTTACGACAGGGTCCCCCCTTACGACATTTTAGCAAAAAATGTTTTTCTTAAAAAATGCATTTTCTTACATTTTCTTACATTTACGGGTTTAGTCGGGACTCCTGATGACGTTTTCAGACATCTCCTACAACTACAGCACCAGAATTGTGCTGCTGAAGCAAGTCTGTTTTTTGAAAAAATTTTTGTAAAAAAAAAGTTTTCCCAAAAAAAGCATTTTATGCCATTTTTAGGTTTTGTAGGGACTCCTGATGACGTTTTGAGACATCTCCTACAACTACAGCACCAGAATTGTGCTGCTGAAGCAAGTCCGTTTTTTGGAATTTTTATGACAGGGTCCCCCCTTACGACATTTTAGCAAAAAATGTTTTTCTTAAAAAATGCATTTTCTTACATTTTCTTACATTTACGGGTTTAGTCGGGACTCCTGATGACGTTTTGAGACATCTCCTACAACTACAGCACCAGAATTGTGCTGCTGAAGCAAGTCTGTTTTTTGAAAAAAAATTTGGTAAAAAAAAAGTTTTCCCAAAAAAAGCATTTTATGCCATTTTTAGGTTTTGTAGGGACTCCTGATGACGTTTTGAGACATCTCCTACAACTACAGCACCAGAATTGTGCTGCTGAAGCAAGTCAGTTTTTTGGAATTTTTACGACAGGGTCCCCCCTTACGACATTTTAGTAAAAAATGCATTTTCTTACATTTTCTTACATTTACGGGTTTAGTCGGGACTCCTGATGACGTTTTGAGACATCTCCTACAACTACAGCACCAGAATTGTGCTGCTGAAGCAAGTCCGTTTTTTTGAATTTTTTTTACGACATTTTGCAAAATATTTTTTTTCCGTGAAATATGCATTTTCTTCTAATTTCTTCCATTTTCGGGTTTAGTCGGGACTCCTGATGACGTTTTGAGACATCTCCTACAACTACAGCACCAGAATTGTGCTGCTGAAGCAAGTCCGTTTTTTGGAATTTTTACGACAGGGTCCCCCCTTACGACATTTTAGCAAAAAATGTTTTTCGTAAAAAATGCATTTTCTTACATTTACGGGTTTAGTCGGGACTCCTGATGACGTTTTCAGACATGTCCTACAACTACAGCACCAGAATTGTGCTGCTGAAGCAAGTCTGTTTTTTGAAATTTTTTTTTGTAAAAAAAAAGTTTTCCCAAAAAAAGCATTTTATGCCATTTTTAGGTTTTGTAGGGACTCCTGATGACGTTTTGAGACATCTCCTACAACTACAGCACCAGAATTGTGCTGCTGAAGCAAGTCCGTTTTTTGGAATTTTTACGACAGGGTCCCCCCTTACGACATTTTAGCAAAAAATGTTTTTCTTAAAAAATGCATTTTCTTACATTTTCTTACATTTACGGGTTTAGTCGGGACTCCTGATGACGTTTTGAGACATCTCCTACAACTACAGCACCAGAATTGTGCTGCTGAAGCAAGTCCGTTTTGTTGAATTTTTTTTACGACATTTTGCAAAATATTTTTTTTCCGTGAAATATGCATTTTCTTCTAATTTCTTCCATTTTCGGGTTTAGTCGGGACTCCTGATGACGTTTTGAGACATCTCCTACAACTACAGCACCAGAATTGTGCTGCTGAAGCAAGTCCGTTTTTTGGAATTTTTACGACAGGGTCCCCCCTTACGACATTTTAGCAAAAAATGTTTTTCCTAAAAAATGCATTTTCTTACATTTTCTTACATTTACGGGTTTAGTCGGGACTCCTGATGACGTTTTCAGACATCTCCTACAACTACAGCACCAGAATTGTGCTGCTGAAGCAAGTCTGTTTTTTTTAATTTTTTTTTGTAAAAAAAAAGTTTTCCCAAAAAAAGCATTTTATGCCATTTTTAGGTTTTGTAGGGACTCCTGATGACGTTTTGAGACATCTCCTACAACTACAGCACCAGAATTGTACTGCTGAAGCAAGTCGGTTTTTTGGCATTTTTACGACAGGGTCTCCCCTTACGACATTTTAGCAAAAAAATTTTTTCGTAAAAAATGCATTTTCTTACATTTTCTTACATTTACGGGTTTAGTCGGGACTCCTGATGACGTTTTGAGACATCTCCTACAACTACAGCACCAGAATTGTACTGCTGAAGCAAGTCCGTTTTTTGGCATTTTTACGACAGGGTCCCCCCTTACGACATTTTAGCAAAAAATGTTTTTCGTAAAAAATGCATTTTCTTACATTTTCTTACATTTACGGGTTTAGTCGGGACTCCTGATGACGTTTTGAGACATCTCCTACAACTACAGCACCAGAATTGTGCTGCTGAAGCAAGTCTGTTTTTTGAAATTTTTTTTGTAAAAAAAAAGTTTTCCCAAAAAAAGCATTTTATGCCATTTTTAGGTTTTGTAGGGACTCCTGATGACGTTTTGAGACATCTCCTACAACTACAGCACCAGAATTGTGCTGCTGAAGCAAGTCAGTTTTTTGGAATTTTTACGACCGGGTCCCCCCTTACGACATTTTAGCAAAAAATGTTTTTCGTAAAAAATGCATTTTCTTACATTTTCTTACATTTACGGGTTTAGTCGGGACTCCTGATGACGTTTTGAGACATCTCCTACAACTACAGCACCAGAATTGTGCTGCTGAAGCAAGTCCGTTTTTTGGAATTTTTACGACAGGGTCCCCCCTTACGACATTTTAGCAAAAAATGTTTTTCTTAAAAAATGCATTTTCTTACATTTTCTTACATTTACGGGTTTAGTCGGGACTCCTGATGACGTTTTGAGACATCTCCTACAACTAAAGCACCAGAATTGTGCTGCTGAAGCAAGTCCGTTTTGTTGAATTTTTTTAACGACATTTTGAAAAATATTTTTTTCCGTGAAATATGCATTTTCTTCTAATTTCTTCCATTTTCGGGTTTAGTCGGGACTCCTGATGACGTTTTGAGACATCTCCTACAACTACAGCACCAGAATTGTGCTGCTGAAGCAAGTCCGTTTTTTGGAATTTTTACGACAGGGTCCCCCCTTACGACATTTTAGCAAAAAATGTTTTTCTTAAAAAATGCATTTTCTTACATTTTCTTACATTTACGGGTTTAGTCGGGACTCCTGATGACGTTTTCAGACATCTCCTACAACTACAGCACCAGAATTGTGCTGCTGAAGCAAGTCTGTTTTTTTTTAAAAAAAATTGTAAAAAAAAAGTTTTCCCAAAAAAAGC
Source organism: Entelurus aequoreus (assembly GCF_033978785.1). NCBI lineage: Eukaryota > Metazoa > Chordata > Actinopteri > Syngnathiformes > Syngnathidae > Entelurus > Entelurus aequoreus. The sequence continues at coordinate 45,834,602 of NC_084752.1, read as the reverse complement.
ATTTTATGCCATTTTTAGGTTTTGTAGGGACTCCTGATGACGTTTTGAGACATCTCCTACAACTACAGCACCAGAATTGTACTGCTGAAGCAAGTCCGTTTTTTAGCATTTTTACGACAGGGTCCCCCCTTACGACATTTTAGCAAAAAATGTTTTTCTTAAAAAATGCATTTTCTTACATTTACGGGTTTAGTCGGGACTCCTGATGACGTTTTCAGACATGTCCTACAACTACAGCACCAGAATTGTGCTGCTGAAGCAAGTCTGTTTTTTGAAATTTTTTTTTGTAAAAAAAAAGTTTTCCCAAAAAAAGCATTTTATGCCATTTTTAGGTTTTGTAGGGACTCCTGATGACGTTTTGAGACATCTCCTACAACTACAGCACCAGAATTGTGCTGCTGAAGCAAGTCCGTTTTTTGGAATTTTTACGACAGGGTCCCTCCCCCCTTACGACATTTTAGCAAAAAATGTTTTTCTTAAAAAATGCATTTTCTTACATTTTCTTACATTTACGGGTTTAGTCGGGACTCCTGATGACGTTTTGAGACATCTCCTACAACTACAGCACCAGAATTGTGCTGCTGAAGCAAGTCCGTTTTGTTGAATTTTTTTTACGACATTTTGCAAAATATTTTTTTTCCGTGAAATATGCATTTTCTTCTAATTTCTTCCATTTTCGGGTTTAGTCGGGACTCCTGATGACGTTTTGAGACATCTCCTACAACTACAGCACCAGAATTGTGCTGCTGAAGCAAGTCCGTTTTTTGGAATTTTTACGACAGGGTCCCCCCTTACGACATTTTAGCAAAAAATGTTTTTCTTAAAAAATGCATTTTCTTACATTTTCTTACATTTACGGGTTTAGTCGGGACTCCTGATGACGTTTTCAGACATCTCCTACAACTACAGCACCAGAATTGTGCTGCTGAAGCAAGTCTGTTTTTTTAAAAAAAAAATTGTAAAAAAAAAGTTTTCCCAAAAAAAGCATTTTATGCCATTTTTAGGTTTTGTAGGGACTCCTGATGACGTTTTGAGACATCTCCTACAACTACAGCACCAGAATTGTACTGCTGAAGCAAGTCCGTTTTTTAGCATTTTTACGACAGGGTCCCCCCTTACGACATTTTAGCAAAAAATGTTTTTCTTAAAAAATGCATTTTCTTACATTTTCTTACATTTACGGGTTTAGTCGGGACTCCTGATGACGTTTTGAGACATCTCCTACAACTACAGCACCAGAATTGTGCTGCTGAAGCAAGTCCGTTTTTTGGAATTTTTACGACAGGGTCCCCCCTTACGACATTTTAGCAAAAAATGTTTTTCCTAAAAAATGCATTTTCTTACATTTTCTTACATTTACGGGTTTAGTCGGGACTCCTGATGACGTTTTCAGACATCTCCTACAACTACAGCACCAGAATTGTGCTGCTGAAGCAAGTCTGTTTTTTTTAATTTTTTTTTGTAAAAAAAAAGTTTTCCCAAAAAAAGCATTTTATGCCATTTTTAGGTTTTGTAGGGACTCCTGATGACGTTTTGAGACATCTCCTACAACTACAGCACCAGAATTGTACTGCTGAAGCAAGTCGGTTTTTTGGCATTTTTACGACAGGGTCTCCCCTTACGACATTTTAGCAAAAAAAAATGTTCGTAAAAAATGCATTTTCTTACATTTTCTTACATTTACGGGTTTAGTCGGGACTCCTGATGACGTTTTGAGACATCTCCTACAACTACAGCACCAGAATTGTACTGCTGAAGCAAGTCTGTTTTTTGAAATTTTTTTTGTAAAAAAAAAGTTTTCCCAAAAAAAGCATTTTATGCCATTTTTAGGTTTTGTAGGGACTCCTGATGACGTTTTGAGACATCTCCTACAACTACAGCACCAGAATTGTGCTGCTGAAGCAAGTCAGTTTTTTGGAATTTTTACGACCGGGTCCCCCCTTACGACATTTTAGCAAAAAATGTTTTTCGTAAAAAATGCATTTTCTTACATTTTCTTACATTTACGGGTTTAGTCGGGACTCCTGATGACGTTTTGAGACATCTCCTACAACTACAGCACCAGAATTGTGCTGCTGAAGCAAGTCCGTTTTTTGGAATTTTTACGACAGGGTCCCCCCTTACGACATTTTAGCAAAAAATGTTTTTCTTAAAAAATGCATTTTCTTACATTTTCTTACATTTACGGGTTTAGTCGGGACTCCTGATGACGTTTTGAGACATCTCCTACAACTACAGCACCAGAATTGTGCTGCTGAAGCAAGTCCGTTTTGTTGAATTTTTTTAACGACATTTTGAAAAATATTTTTTTTCCGTGAAATATGCATTTTCTTCTAATTTCTTCCATTTTCGGGTTTAGTCGGGACTCCTGATGACGTTTTGAGACATCTCCTACAACTACAGCACCAGAATTGTGCTGCTGAAGCAAGTCCGTTTTTTGGAATTTTTACGACAGGGTCCCCCCTTACGACATTTTAGCAAAAAATGTTTTTCTTAAAAAATGCATTTTCTTACATTTTCTTACATTTACGGGTTTAGTCGGGACTCCTGATGACGTTTTCAGACATCTCCTACAACTACAGCACCAGAATTGTGCTGCTGAAGCAAGTCTGTTTTTTTAAAAAAAAAATTGTAAAAAAAAAGTTTTCCCAAAAAAAGCATTTTATGCCATTTTTAGGTTTTGTAGGGACTCCTGATGACGTTTTGAGACATCTCCTACAACTACAGCACCAGAATTGTACTGCTGAAGCAAGTCCGTTTTTTAGCATTTTTACGACAGGGTCCCCCCTTACGACATTTTAGCAAAAAAATTTTTTCTTAAAAAATGCATTTTCTTACATTTTCTTACATTTACGGGTTTAGTCGGGACTCCTGATGACGTTTTGAGACATCTCCTACAACTACAGCACCAGAATTGTGCTGCTGAAGCAAGTCCGTTTTTTGGAATTTTTACGACAGGGTCCCCCCTTACGACATTTTAGCAAAAAATGTTTTTCTTAAAAAATGCATTTTCTTACATTTTCTTACATTTACGGGTTTAGTCGGGACTCCTGATGACGTTTTCAGACATCTCCTACAACTACAGCACCAGAATTGTGCTGCTGAAGCAAGTCTGTTTTTTTTAAAAAAATTTTGTAAAAAAAAAGTTTTCCCAAAAAAAGCATTTTATGCCATTTTTAGGTTTTGTAGGGACTCCTGATGACGTTTTGAGACATCTCCTACAACTACAGCACCAGAATTGTGCTGCTGAAGCAAGTCCGTTTTTTGGAATTTTTACGACAGGGTCCCCCCTTACGACATTTTAGCAAAAAATGTTTTTCTTAAAAAATGCATTTTCTTAAATTTACGGGTTTAGTCGGGACTCCTGATGACGTTTTCAGACATCTCCTACAACTACAGCACCAGAATTGTGCTGCTGAAGCAAGTCTGTTTTTTGAATTTTTTTTTTGTAAAAAAAAAGTTTTCCCAAAAAAAGCATTTTATGCCATTTTTAGGTTTTGTAGGGACTCCTGATGACGTTTTGAGACATCTCCTACAACTACAGCACCAGAATTGTACTGCTGAAGCAAGTCCGTTTTTTGGCATTTTTACGACAGGGACCCCCTTACGACATTTTAGCAAAAAAAATTTTTCTTAAAAAATGCATTTTCTTACATTTTCTTACATTTACGGGTTTAGTCGGGACTCCTGATGACGTTTTGAGACATCTCCTACAACTACAGCACCAGAATTGTGCTGCTGAATTCAGCAAGTCCGTTTTTTGGAATTTTTACGACAGGGTACCCCCTTACGACATTTTAGCAAAAAATGTTTTTCTTAAAAAATGCATTTTCTTACATTTTCTTACATTTACGGGTTTAGTCGGGACTCCTGATGACGTTTTGAGACATCTCCTACAACTACAGCACCAGAATTGTGCTGCTGAAGCAAGTCCGTTTTTTGGAATTTTTACGACAGGGTCCCCCCTTACGACATTTTAGCAAAAAATGTTTTTCTTAAAAAATGCATTTTCTTACATTTACGGGTTTAGTCGGGACTCCTGATGACGTTTTCAGACATCTCCTACAACTACAGCACCAGAATTGTGCTGCTGAAGCAAGTCTGTTTTTTGAATTTTTTTTTTGTAAAAAAAAAGTTTTCCCAAAAAAAGCATTTTATGCCATTTTTAGGTTTTGTAGGGACTCCTGATGACGTTTTGAGACATCTCCTACAACTACAGCACCAGAATTGTACTGCTGAAGCAAGTCCGTTTTTTGGCATTTTTACGACAGGGACCCCCTTACGACATTTTAGCAAAAAAATTTTTTCTTAAAAAATGCATTTTCTTACATTTTCTTACATTTACGGGTTTAGTCGGGACTCCTGATGACGTTTTGAGACATCTCCTACAACTACAGCACCAGAATTGTGCTGCTGAAACAAGTCCGTTTTTTGAAAAATTTTTTGTAAAAAAAAAGTTTTCCCAAAAAAAGCATTTTATGCCATTTTTAGGTTTTGTAGGGACTCCTGATGACGTTTTAAGACATCTCCTACAACTACAGCACCAGAATTGTGCTGCTGAATCAAGTCCGTTTTTTGGAATTTTTTGCAAGGGTCCCCCCTTACGACATTTTAGCAAAAAATGTTTTTCTTAAAAAATTCATTTTCTTACATTTTCTTACATTTACGGGTTTAGTCGGGACTCCTGATGACGTTTTCAGACATCTCCTACAACTACAGCACCAGAATTGTGCTGCTGAAGCAAGTCTGTTTTTTTAAAAAAAAAATTGTAAAAAAAAAGTTTTCCCAAAAAAAGCATTTTATGCCATTTTTAGGTTTTGTAGGGACTCCTGATGACGTTTTGAGACATCTCCTACAACTACAGCACCAGAATTGTGCTGCTGAAGCAAGTCTGTTTTTTTAAAAAAAAAATTGTAAAAAAAAAGTTTTCCCAAAAAAAGCATTTTATGCCATTTTTAGGTTTTGTAGGGACTCCTGATGACGTTTTGAGACATCTCCTACAACTACAGCACCAGAATTGTACTGCTGAAGCAAGTCCGTTTTTTAGCATTTTTACGACAGGGTCCCCCCTTACGACATTTTAGCAAAAAATGTTTTTCTTAAAAAATGCATTTTCTTACATTTTCTTACATTTACGGGTTTAGTCGGGACTCCTGATGACGTTTTGAGACATCTCCTACAACTACAGCACCAGAATTGTGCTGCTGAAGCAAGTCCGTTTTTTGGAATTTTTACGACAGGGTCCCCCCTTACGACATTTTAGCAAAAAATGTTTTTCCTAAAAAATGCATTTTCTTACATTTTCTTACATTTACGGGTTTAGTCGGGACTCCTGATGACGTTTTCAGACATCTCCTACAACTACAGCACCAGAATTGTGCTGCTGAAGCAAGTCTGTTTTTTTTAATTTTTTTTTGTAAAAAAAAAGTTTTCCCAAAAAAAGCATTTTATGCCATTTTTAGGTTTTGTAGGGACTCCTGATGACGTTTTGAGACATCTCCTACAACTACAGCACCAGAATTGTACTGCTGAAGCAAGTCGGTTTTTTGGCATTTTTACGACAGGGTCTCCCCTTACGACATTTTAGCAAAAAAATTTTTTCGTAAAAAATGCATTTTCTTACATTTTCTTACATTTACGGGTTTAGTCGGGACTCCTGATGACGTTTTGAGACATCTCCTACAACTACAGCACCAGAATTGTACTGCTGAAGCAAGTCCGTTTTTTGGCATTTTTACGACAGGGTCCCCCCTTACGACATTTTAGCAAAAAATGTTTTTCGTAAAAAATGCATTTTCTTACATTTTCTTACATTTACGGGTTTAGTCGGGACTCCTGATGACGTTTTGAGACATCTCCTACAACTACAGCACCAGAATTGTGCTGCTGAAGCAAGTCTGTTTTTTGAAATTTTTTTTGTAAAAAAAAAGTTTTCCCAAAAAAAGCATTTTATGCCATTTTTAGGTTTTGTAGGGACTCCTGATGACGTTTTGAGACATCTCCTACAACTACAGCACCAGAATTGTGCTGCTGAAGCAAGTCAGTTTTTTGGAATTTTTACGACCGGGTCCCCCCTTACGACATTTTAGCAAAAAATGTTTTTCGTAAAAAATGCATTTTCTTACATTTTCTTACATTTACGGGTTTAGTCGGGACTCCTGATGACGTTTTGAGACATCTCCTACAACTACAGCACCAGAATTGTGCTGCTGAAGCAAGTCCGTTTTTTGGAATTTTTACGACAGGGTCCCCCCTTACGACATTTTAGCAAAAAATGTTTTTCTTAAAAAATGCATTTTCTTACATTTTCTTACATTTACGGGTTTAGTCGGGACTCCTGATGACGTTTTGAGACATCTCCTACAACTACAGCACCAGAATTGTGCTGCTGAAGCAAGTCCGTTTTGTTGAATTTTTTTAACGACATTTTGAAAAATATTTTTTTTCCGTGAAATATGCATTTTCTTCTAATTTCTTCCATTTTCGGGTTTAGTCGGGACTCCTGATGACGTTTTGAGACATCTCCTACAACTACAGCACCAGAATTGTGCTGCTGAAGCAAGTCCGTTTTTTGGAATTTTTACGACAGGGTCCCCCCTTACGACATTTTAGCAAAAAATGTTTTTCTTAAAAAATGCATTTTCTTACATTTTCTTACATTTACGGGTTTAGTCGGGACTCCTGATGACGTTTTCAGACATCTCCTACAACTACAGCACCAGAATTGTGCTGCTGAAGCAAGTCTGTTTTTTTAAAAAAAAAATTGTAAAAAAAAAAGTTTTCCCAAAAAAAGCATTTTATGCCATTTTTAGGTTTTGTAGGGACTCCTGATGACGTTTTGAGACATCTCCTACAACTACAGCACCAGAATTGTACTGCTGAAGCAAGTCCGTTTTTTAGCATTTTTACGACAGGGTCCCCCCTTACGACATTTTAGCAAAAAATGTTTTTCTTAAAAAATGCATTTTCTTACATTTTCTTACATTTACGGGTTTAGTCGGGACTCCTGATGACGTTTTGAGACATCTCCTACAACTACAGCACCAGAATTGTGCTGCTGAAGCAAGTCCGTTTTTTGGAATTTTTACGACAGGGTCCCCCCTTACGACATTTTAGCAAAAAATGTTTTTCTTAAAAAATGCATTTTCTTACATTTTCTTACATTTACGGGTTTAGTCGGGACTCCTGATGACGTTTTCAGACATCTCCTACAACTACAGCACCAGAATTGTGCTGCTGAAGCAAGTCTGTTTTTTTTAAATTTTTTTTGTAAAAAAAAAGTTTTCCCAAAAAAAGCATTTTATGCCATTTTTAGGTTTTGTAGGGACTCCTGGTGACGTTTTGAGACATCTCCTACAACTACAGCACCAGAATTGTGCTGCTGAAGCAAGTCCGTTTTTTGGAATTTTTACGACAGGGTCCCCCCTTACGACATTTTAGCAAAAAATGTTTTTCTTAAAAAATGCATTTTCTTAAATTTACGGGTTTAGTCGGGACTCCTGATGACGTTTTCAGACATCTCCTACAACTACAGCACCAGAATTGTGCTGCTGAAGCAAGTCTGTTTTTTGAATTTTTTTTTTGTAAAAAAAAAGTTTTCCCAAAAAAAGCATTTTATGCCATTTTTAGGTTTTGTAGGGACTCCTGATGACGTTTTGAGACATCTCCTACAACTACAGCACCAGAATTGTACTGCTGAAGCAAGTCCGTTTTGTTGAATTTTTTTTACGACATTTTGCAAAATATTTTTTTTCCGTGAAATATGCATTTTCTTCTAATTTCTTCCATTTTCGGGTTTAGTCGGGACTCCTGATGACGTTTTGAGACATCTCCTACAACTACAGCACCAGAATTGTGCTGCTGAAGCAAGTCCGTTTTTTGGAATTTTTACGACAGGGTCCCCCCTTACGACATTTTAGCAAAAAATGTTTTTCTTAAAAAATGCATTTTCTTACATTTTCTTACATTTACGGGTTTAGTCGGGACTCCTGATGACGTTTTCAGACATCTCCTACAACTACAGCACCAGAATTGTGCTGCTGAAGCAAGTCTGTTTTTTTAAAAAAAAAATTGTAAAAAAAAAGTTTTCCCAAAAAAAGCATTTTATGCCATTTTTAGGTTTTGTAGGGACTCCTGATGACGTTTTGAGACATCTCCTACAACTACAGCACCAGAATTGTACTGCTGAAGCAAGTCGGTTTTTTGGCATTTTTACGACCGGGTCCCCCCTTACGACATTTTAGCAAAAAATGTTTTTCGTAAAAAATGCATTTTCTTACATTTTCTTACATTTACGGGTTTAGTCGGGACTCCTGATGACGTTTTGAGACATCTCCTACAACTACAGCACCAGAATTGTGCTGCTGAAGCAAGTCCGTTTTTTGGAATTTTTACGACAGGGTCCCCCCTTACGACATTTTAGCAAAAAATGTTTTTCTTAAAAAATGCATTTTCTTACATTTTCTTACATTTACGGGTTTAGTCGGGACTCCTGATGACGTTTTGAGACATCTCCTACAACTACAGCACCAGAATTGTGCTGCTGAAGCAAGTCCGTTTTGTTGAATTTTTTTAACGACATTTTGAAAAATATTTTTTTTCCGTGAAATATGCATTTTCTTCTAATTTCTTCCATTTTCGGGTTTAGTCGGGACTCCTGATGACGTTTTGAGACATCTCCTACAACTACAGCACCAGAATTGTGCTGCTGAAGCAAGTCCGTTTTTTGGAATTTTTACGACAGGGTCCCCCCTTACGACATTTTAGCAAAAAATGTTTTTCTTAAAAAATGCATTTTCTTACATTTTCTTACATTTACGGGTTTAGTCGGGACTCCTGATGACGTTTTCAGACATCTCCTACAACTACAGCACCAGAATTGTGCTGCTGAAGCAAGTCTGTTTTTTTTTAAAAAAAATTGTAAAAAAAAAAGTTTTCCCAAAAAAAGCATTTTATGCCATTTTTAGGTTTTGTAGGGACTCCTGATGACGTTTTGAGACATCTCCTACAACTACAGCACCAGAATTGTACTGCTGAAGCAAGTCCGTTTTTTAGCATTTTTACGACAGGGTCCCCCCTTACGACATTTTAGCAAAAAATGTTTTTCTTAAAAAATGCATTTTCTTACATTTTCTTACATTTACGGGTTTAGTCGGGACTCCTGATGACGTTTTGAGACATCTCCTACAACTACAGCACCAGAATTGTGCTGCTGAAGCAAGTCCGTTTTTTGGAATTTTTACGACAGGGTCCCCCCTTACGACATTTTAGCAAAAAATGTTTTTCTTAAAAAATGCATTTTCTTACATTTTCTTACATTTACGGGTTTAGTCGGGACTCCTGATGACGTTTTCAGACATCTCCTACAACTACAGCACCAGAATTGTGCTGCTGAAGCAAGTCTGTTTTTTTTAAATTTTTTTTGTAAAAAAAAAGTTTTCCCAAAAAAAGCATTTTATGCCATTTTTAGGTTTTGTAGGGACTCCTGATGACGTTTTGAGACATCTCCTACAACTACAGCACCAGAATTGTGCTGCTGAAGCAAGTCCGTTTTTTGGAATTTTTACGACAGGGTCCCCCCTTACGACATTTTAGCAAAAAATGTTTTTCTTAAAAAATGCATTTTCTTAAATTTACGGGTTTAGTCGGGACTCCTGATGACGTTTTCAGACATCTCCTACAACTACAGCACCAGAATTGTGCTGCTGAAGCAAGTCTGTTTTTTGAATTTTTTTTTTGTAAAAAAAAAGTTTTCCCAAAAAAAGCATTTTATGCCATTTTTAGGTTTTGTAGGGACTCCTGATGACGTTTTGAGACATCTCCTACAACTACAGCACCAGAATTGTACTGCTGAAGCAAGTCCGTTTTTTGGCATTTTTACGACAGGGACCCCCTTACGACATTTTAGCAAAAAAAATTTTTCTTAAAAAATGCATTTTCTTACATTTTCTTACATTTACGGGTTTAGTCGGGACTCCTGATGACGTTTTGAGACATCTCCTACAACTACAGCACCAGAATTGTGCTGCTGAATTCAGCAAGTCCGTTTTTTGGAATTTTTACGACAGGGTACCCCCTTACGACATTTTAGCAAAAAATGTTTTTCTTAAAAAATGCATTTTCTTACATTTTCTTACATTTACGGGTTTAGTCGGGACTCCTGATGACGTTTTGAGACATCTCCTACAACTACAGCACCAGAATTGTGCTGCTGAAGCAAGTCCGTTTTTTGGAATTTTTACGACAGGGTCCCCCCTTACGACATTTTAGCAAAAAATGTTTTTCTTAAAAAATGCATTTTCTTACATTTACGGGTTTAGTCGGGACTCCTGATGACGTTTTCAGACATCTCCTACAACTACAGCACCAGAATTGTGCTGCTGAAGCAAGTCTGTTTTTTGAATTTTTTTTTTGTAAAAAAAAAGTTTTCCCAAAAAAAGCATTTTATGCCATTTTTAGGTTTTGTAGGGACTCCTGATGACGTTTTGAGACATCTCCTACAACTACAGCACCAGAATTGTACTGCTGAAGCAAGTCCGTTTTTTGGCATTTTTACGACAGGGACCCCCTTACGACATTTTAGCAAAAAATTTTTTTCTTAAAAAATGCATTTTCTTACATTTTCTTACATTTACGGGTTTAGTCGGGACTCCTGATGACGTTTTGAGACATCTCCTACAACTACAGCACCAGAATTGTGCTGCTGAAACAAGTCCGTTTTTTGAAAAATTTTTTGTAAAAAAAAAGTTTTCCCAAAAAAAGCATTTTATGCCATTTTTAGGTTTTGTAGGGACTCCTGATGACGTTTTAAGACATCTCCTACAACTACAGCACCAGAATTGTGCTGCTGAATCAAGTCCGTTTTTTGGAATTTTTTGCAAGGGTCCCCCCTTACGACATTTTAGCAAAAAATGTTTTTCTTAAAAAATGCATTTTCTTACATTTTCTTACATTTACGGGTTTAGTCGGGACTCCTGATGACGTTTTCAGACATCTCCTACAACTACAGCACCAGAATTGTGCTGCTGAAGCAAGTCTGTTTTTTTAAAAAAAAAATTGTAAAAAAAAAGTTTTCCCAAAAAAAGCATTTTATGCCATTTTTAGGTTTTGTAGGGACTCCTGATGACGTTTTGAGACATCTCCTACAACTACAGCACCAGAATTGTACTGCTGAAGCAAGTCCGTTTTTTGGAATTTTTACGACCGGGTCCCCCCTTACGACATTTTAGCAAAAAATGTTTTTCTTAAAAAATGCATTTTCTTACATTTTCTTACATTTACGGGTTTAGTCGGGACTCCTGATGACGTTTTCAGACATCTCCTACAACTACAGCACCAGAATTGTGCTGCTGAAGCAAGTCTGTTTTTTTAAAAGAAAAATTGTAAAAAAAAAGTTTTCCCAAAAAAAGCATTTTATGCCATTTTTAGGTTTTGTAGGGACTCCTGATGACGTTTTGAGACATCTCCTACAACTACAGCACCAGAATTGTACTGCTGAAGCAAGTCCGTTTTTTGGCATTTTTACGACAGGGTCCCCCCTTACGACATTTTAGCAAAAAATGTTTTTCTTAAAAAATGCATTTTCTTACATTTTCTTACATTTACGGGTTTAGTCGGGACTCCTGATGACGTTTTCAGACATCTCCTACAACTACAGCACCAGAATTGTGCTGCTGAAGCAAGTCTGTTTTTTTAAAAGAAAAATTGTAAAAAAAAAGTTTTCCCAAAAAAAGCATTTTATGCCATTTTTAGGTTTTGTAGGGACTCCTGATGACGTTTTGAGACATCTCCTACAACTACAGCACCAGAATTGTACTGCTGAAGCAAGTCCGTTTTTTGGCATTTTTACGACAGGGTCCCCCCTTACGACATTTTAGCAAAAAATGTTTTTCTTAAAAAATGCATTTTCTTACATTTACGGGTTTAGTCGGGACTCCTGATGACGTTTTCAGACATCTCCTACAACTACAGCACCAGAATTGTGCTCCTGAAGCAAGTCTGTTTTTTGAATTTTTTTTTTGTAAAAAAAAAGTTTTCCCAAAAAAAGCATTTTATGCCATTTTTAGGTTTTGTAGGGACTCCTGATGACGTTTTGAGACATCTCCTACAACTACAGCACCAGAATTGTACTGCTGAAGCAAGTCCGTTTTTTGGCATTTTTACGACAGGGACCCCCTTACGACATTTTAGCAAAAAAAAATTTTCTTAAAAAATGCATTTTCTTACATTTTCTTACATTTACGGGTTTAGTCGGGACTCCTGATGACGTTTTGAGACATCTCCTACAACTACAGCACCAGAATTGTGCTGCTGAAGCAAGTCCGTTTTTTGGAATTTTTTTTTTTTTTTTAAAGTTTTCCCAAAAAAAGCATTTTATGCCATTTTTAGGTTTTGTAGGGACTCCTGATGACGTTTTGAGACATCTCCTACAACTACAGCACCAGAATTGTACTGCTGAAGCAAGTCCGTTTTTTGGCATTTTTACGACAGGGTCCCCCCTTACGACATTTTAGCAAAAAATGTTTTTCGTAAAAAATGCATTTTCTTACATTTTCTTACATTTACGGGTTTAGTCGGGACTCCTGATGACGTTTTGAGACATCTCCTACAACTACAGCACCAGAATTGTGCTGCTGAAGCAAGTCCGTTTTTTGGAATTTTTTTTGTAAAAAAAAAGTTTTCCCAAAAAAAGCATTTTATGCCATTTTTAGGTTTTGTAGGGACTCCTGATGACGTTTTGAGACATCTCCTACAACTACAGCACCAGAATTGTACTGCTGAAGCAAGTCGGTTTTTTGGCATTTTTACGACAGGGTCCCCCCTTACGACATTTTAGCAAAATTTTTTTTTCTTAAAAAATGCATTTTCTTACATTTTCTTACATTTACGGGTTTAGTCGGGACTCCTGATGACGTTTTGAGACATCTCCTACAAATACAGCACCAGAATTGTGCTGCTGAAGCAAGTCTGTTTTTTGAAATTTTTTTTGTAAAAAAAAAGTTTTCCCAAAAAAAGCATTTTATGCCATTTTTAGGTTTTGTAGGGACTCCTGATGACGTTTTGAGACATCTCCTACAACTACAGCACCAGAATTGTGCTGCTGAATCAAGTCCGTTTTTTGGAATTTTTACGACAGGGTCCCCCCTTACGACATTTTAGCAAAAAATGTTTTTCTTAAAAAATGCATTTTCTTACATTTACGGGTTTAGTCGGGACTCCTGATGACGTTTTGAGACATCTCCTACAACTACAGCACCAGAAATGTGCTGCTCAAACAAGTCCGTTTTTTGAATTTCTTTTTGTAAAAAAAAAGTTTTCCCAAAAAAAGCATTTTATGCCATTTTTAGGTTTTGTAGGGACTCCTGATGACGTTTTGAGACATCTCCTACAACTACAGCACCAGAATTGTACTGCTGAAGCAAGTCCGTTTTTTGGCATTTTTACGACAGGGTCCCCTTACGACATTTTAGCAAAAAATGTTTTTCTTAAAAAATGCATTTTCTTACATTTACGGGTTTAGTCGGGACTCCTGATGACGTTTTGAGACATCTCCTACAACTACAGCACCAGAATTGTGCTGCTGAAGCAAGTCTGTTTTTTGAATTTTTTTTTGTAAAATTTTTTTTTCCCAAAAAAAGCATTTTATGCCATTTTTAGGTTTTGTAGGGACTCCTGATGACGTTTTGACACATCTCCTACAACTACAGCAACAGAATTGTGCTGCTGAAGCAAGTCAGTTTTTTGGAATTTTTACGACAGGGTCCCCCCTTACGACATTTTAGCAAAAAATGTTTTTCGTAAAAAATGCATTTTCTTACATTTTCTTACATTTACGGGTTTAGTCGGGACTCCTGATGACGTTTTGAGACATCTCCTACAACTACAGCACCAGAATTGTACTGCTGAAGCAAGTCCGTTTTTACGACATTTTAGCAAAAAATGTTTTTCGTAAAAAATGCATTTTCTTACATTTTCTTACATTTACGGGTTTAGTCGGGACTCCTGATGACGTTTTGAGACATCTCCTACAACTACAGCACCAGAATTGTGCTGCTGAAGCAAGTCTGTTTTTTGAATTTTTTTTTGTAAAAATTTTTTTTCCCAAAAAAAGCATTTTATGCCATTTTTAGGTTTTGTAGGGACTCCTGATGACGTTTTGAGACATCTCCTACAACTACAGCACCAGAATTGTACTGCTGAAGCAAGTCGGTTTTTTGGCATTTTTACGACAGGGTCACCCCCTTACGACATTTTAGCAAAAAATGTTTTTCTTAAAAAATGCATTTTCTTACATTTTCTTACATTTACGGGTTTAGTCGGGACTCCTGATGACGTTTTGAGACATCTCCTACAACTACAGCACCAGAATTGTGCTGCTGAAGCAAGTCCGTTTTTTGGAAAAAAAATTTGTAAAAAAAAAGTTTTCCCAAAAAAAGCATTTTATGCCATTTTTAGGTTTTGTAGGGACTCCTGATGACGTTTTGAGACATCTCCTACAACTAAAGCACCAGAATTGTACTGCTGAAGCAAGTCGGTTTTTTGGCATTTTTACGACAGGGTCTCCCCTTACGACATTTTAGCAAAAAAATGTTTTCGTAAAAAATGCATTTTCTTACATTTTCTTACATTTACGGGTTTAGTCGGGACTCCTGATGACGTTTTGAGACATCTCCTACAACTACAGCACCAGAATTGTGCTGCTGAAGCAAGTCCGTTTTTTGGAATTTTTTTTTTTTTAAAAAAGTTTTCCCAAAAAAAGCATTTTATGCCATTTTTAGGTTTTGTAGGGACTCCTGATGACGTTTTGAGACATCTCCTACAACTACAGCACCAGAATTGTACTGCTGAAGCAAGTCCGTTTTTTGGCATTTTTAAGACAGGGTCCCCCCTTACGACATTTTAGCAAAAAATGTTTTTCTTAAAAAATGCATTTTCTTACATTTACGGGTTTAGTCGGGACTCCTGATGACGTTTTGAGACATCTCCTACAACTACAGCACCAGAATTGTGCTGCTGAAGCAAGTCCGTTTTTTGGAATTTTTACGACAGGGTCCCCCCTTACGACATTTTAGCAAAAAATGTTTTTCTTAAAAAATGCATTTTCTTACATTTTCTTACATTTACGGGTTTAGTCGGGACTCCTGATGACGTTTTCAGACATCTCCTACAACTACAGCACCAGAATTGTGCTGCTGAAGCAAGTCTGTTTTTTTTTATTTTTTTTTGTAAAAAAAAAGTTTTCCCAAAAAAAGCATTTTATGCCATTTTTAGGTTTTGTAGGGACTCCTGATGACGTTTTGAGACATCTCCTACAACTACAGCACCAGAATTGTGCTGCTGAAGCAAGTCCGTTTTTTGGAATTTTTACGACAGGGTCCCCCCTTACGACATTTTAGCAAAAAATGTTTTTCTTAAAAAATGCATTTTCTTACATTTACGGGTTTAGTCGGGACTCCTGATGACGTTTTCAGACATCTCCTACAACTACAGCACCAGAATTGTGCTGCTGAAGCAAGTCTGTTTTTTGAATTTTTTTTTTGTAAAAAAAAAGTTTTCCCAAAAAAAGCATTTTATGCCATTTTTAGGTTTTGTAGGGACTCCTGATGACGTTTTGAGACATCTCCTACAACTACAGCACCAGAATTGTACTGCTGAAGCAAGTCCGTTTTTTGGCATTTTTACGACAGGGTCCCCCCTTACGACATTTTAGCAAAAAATGTTTTTCGTAAAAAATGCATTTTCTTACATTTTCTTACATTTACGGGTTTAGTCGGGACTCCTGATGACGTTTTGAGACATCTCCTACAACTACAGCACCAGAATTGTGCTGCTGAAGCAAGTCCGTTTTTTGGAATTTTTTTTTGTAAAAAAAAAGTTTTCCCAAAAAAAGCATTTTATGCCATTTTTAGGTTTTGTAGGGACTCCTGATGACGTTTTGAGACATCTCCTACAACTACAGCACCAGAATTGTGCTGCTGAAGCAAGTCAGTTTTTTGGCATTTTTACGACAGGGTCCCCCCTTACGACATTTTAGCAAAAAATGTTTTTCTTAAAAAATGCATTTTCTTACATTTTCTTACATTTACGGGTTTAGTCGGGACTCCTGATGACGTTTTGAGACATCTCCTACAACTGCAGCACCAGAATTGTGCTGCTGAAGCAAGTCTGTTTTTTGAAAAAAATTTTGTAAAAATAAAGTTTTCCCAAAAAAAGCATTTTATGCCATTTTTAGGTTTTGTAGGGACTCCTGATGACGTTTTGAGACATCTCCTACAACTACAGCACCAGAATTGTGCTGCTGAAGCAAGTCCGTTTTTTGGAATTTTTATGACAGGGTCCCCCCTTACGACATTTTAGCAAAAAATGTTTTTCTTAAAAAATGCATTTTCTTACATTTTCTTACATTTACGGGTTTAGTCGGGACTCCTGATGACGTTTTGAGACATCTCCTACAACTACAGCACCAGAATTGTGCTGCTGAAGCAAGTCTGTTTTTTGAAAAAAAATTTGGTAAAAAAAAAGTTTTCCCAAAAAAAGCATTTTATGCCATTTTTAGGTTTTGTAGGGACTCCTGATGACGTTTTGAGACATCTCCTACAACTACAGCACCAGAATTGTGCTGCTGAAGCAAGTCAGTTTTTTGGAATTTTTACGACAGGGTCCCCCCTTACGACATTTTAGTAAAAAATGCATTTTCTTACATTTTCTTACATTTACGGGTTTAGTCGGGACTCCTGATGACGTTTTGAGACATCTCCTACAACTACAGCACCAGAATTGTGCTGCTGAAGCAAGTCCGTTTTTTTGAATTTTTTTTACGACATTTTGCAAAATATTTTTTTTCCGTGAAATATGCATTTTCTTCTAATTTCTTCCATTTTCGGGTTTAGTCGGGACTCCTGATGACGTTTTGAGACATCTCCTACAACTACAGCACCAGAATTGTGCTGCTGAAGCAAGTCCGTTTTTTGGAATTTTTACGACAGGGTCCCCCCTTACGACATTTTAGCAAAAAATGTTTTTCGTAAAAAATGCATTTTCTTACATTTACGGGTTTAGTCGGGACTCCTGATGACGTTTTCAGACATGTCCTACAACTACAGCACCAGAATTGTGCTGCTGAAGCAAGTCTGTTTTTTGAAAAAAAAATTTGTAAAAAAAAAGTTTTCCCAAAAAAAGCATTTTATGCCATTTTTAGGTTTTGTAGGGACTCCTGATGACGTTTTGAGACATCTCCTACAACTACAGCACCAGAATTGTGCTGCTGAAGCAAGTCCGTTTTTTGGAATTTTTATGACAGGGTCCCCCCTTACGACATTTTAGCAAAAAATGTTTTTCTTAAAAAATGCATTTTCTTACATTTTCTTACATTTACGGGTTTAGTCGGGACTCCTGATGACGTTTTGAGACATCTCCTACAACTACAGCACCAGAATTGTGCTGCTGAAGCAAGTCCGTTTTTTGGAATTTTTATGACAGGGTCCCCCCTTACGACATTTTAGCAAAAAATGTTTTTCTTAAAAAATGCATTTTCTTACATTTTCTTACATTTACGGGTTTAGTCGGGACTCCTGATGACGTTTTGAGACATCTCCTACAACTACAGCACCAGAATTGTGCTGCTGAAGCAAGTCCGTTTTTTGGCATTTTTAAGACAGGGTCCCCCCTTACGACATTTTAGCAAAAAATGTTTTTCTTAAAAAATGCATTTTCTTACATTTACGGGTTTAGTCGGGACTCCTGATGACGTTTTGAGACATCTCCTACAACTACAGCACCAGAATTGTGCTGCTGAAGCAAGTCCGTTTTTTGGAATTTTTACGACAGGGTCCCCCCTTACGACATTTTAGCAAAAAATTTTTTTCTTAAAAAATGCATTTTCTTACATTTTCTTACATTTACGGGTTTAGTCGGGACTCCTGATGACGTTTTGAGACATCTCCTACAACTACAGCACCAGAATTGTGCTGCTGAAGCAAGTCTGTTTTTGAAAAAAAATTTGGTAAAAAAAAAGTTTTTACAAAAAAAGCATTTTATGCCATTTTTAGGTTTTGTAGGGACTCCTGATGACGTTTTGAGACATCTCCTACAACTACAGCACCAGAATTGTGCTGCTGAAGCAAGTCAGTTTTTTGGAATTTTTACGACAGGGTCCCCCCTTACGACATTTTAGTAAAAAATGCATTTTCTTACATTTTCTTACATTTACGGGTTTAGTCGGGACTCCTGATGACGTTTTGAGACATCTCCTACAACTACAGCACCAGAATTGTGCTGCTGAAGCAAGTCCGTTTTTTTGAATTTTTTTTACGACATTTTGCAAAATATTTTTTTTCCGTGAAATATGCATTTTCTTCTAATTTCTTCCATTTTCGGGTTTAGTCGGGACTCCTGATGACGTTTTGAGACATCTCCTACAACTACAGCACCAGAATTGTGCTGCTGAAGCAAGTCCGTTTTTTGGAATTTTTACGACAGGGTCCCCCCTTACGACATTTTAGCAAAAAATGTTTTTCGTAAAAAATGCATTTTCTTACATTTACGGGTTTAGTCGGGACTCCTGATGACGTTTTCAGACATGTCCTACAACTACAGCACCAGAATTGTGCTGCTGAAGCAAGTCTGTTTTTTGAAAAAAATTTTTGTAAAAAAAAAGTTTTCCCAAAAAAAGCATTTTATGCCATTTTTAGGTTTTGTAGGGACTCCTGATGACGTTTTGAGACATCTCCTACAACTACAGCACCAGAATTGTGCTGCTGAAGCAAGTCCGTTTTTTGGAATTTTTATGACAGGGTCCCCCCTTACGACATTTTAGCAAAAAATGTTTTTCTTAAAAAATGCATTTTCTTACATTTACGGGTTTAGTCGGGACTCCTGATGACGTTTTCAGACATCTCCTACAACTACAGCACCAGAATTGTGCTCCTGAAGCAAGTCTGTTTTTTGAATTTTTTTTTTGTAAAAAAAAAGTTTTCCCAAAAAAAGCATTTTATGCCATTTTTAGGTTTTGTAGGGACTCCTGATGACGTTTTGAGACATCTCCTACAACTACAGCACCAGAATTGTACTGCTGAAGCAAGTCCGTTTTTTGGCATTTTTACGACAGGGACCCCCTTACGACATTTTAGCAAAAAAAAAATTTCTTAAAAAATGCATTTTCTTACATTTTCTTACATTTACGGGTTTAGTCGGGACTCCTGATGACGTTTTGAGACATCTCCTACAACTACAGCACCAGAATTGTGCTGCTGAAGCAAGTCCGTTTTTTGGAATTTTTTTTTTTTTTTTAAAGTTTTCCCAAAAAAAGCATTTTATGCCATTTTTAGGTTTTGTAGGGACTCCTGATGACGTTTTGAGACATCTCCTACAACTACAGCACCAGAATTGTACTGCTGAAGCAAGTCCGTTTTTTGGCATTTTTACGACAGGGTCCCCCCTTACGACATTTTAGCAAAAAATGTTTTTCGTAAAAAATGCATTTTCTTACATTTTCTTACATTTACGGGTTTAGTCGGGACTCCTGATGACGTTTTGAGACATCTCCTACAACTACAGCACCAGAATTGTGCTGCTGAAGCAAGTCCGTTTTTTGGAATTTTTTTTGTAAAAAAAAAGTTTTCCCAAAAAAAGCATTTTATGCCATTTTTAGGTTTTGTAGGGACTCCTGATGACGTTTTGAGACATCTCCTACAACTACAGCACCAGAATTGTACTGCTGAAGCAAGTCGGTTTTTTGGCATTTTTACGACAGGGTCCCCTTACGACATTTTAGCAAAATTTTTTTTTCTTAAAAAATGCATTTTCTTACATTTTCTTACATTTACGGGTTTAGTCGGGACTCCTGATGACGTTTTGAGACATCTCCTACAAATACAGCACCAGAATTGTGCTGCTGAAGCAAGTCTGTTTTTTGAAATTTTTTTTGTAAAAAAAAAGTTTTCCCAAAAAAAGCATTTTATGCCATTTTTAGGTTTTGTAGGGACTCCTGATGACGTTTTGAGACATCTCCTACAACTACAGCACCAGAATTGTGCTGCTGAATCAAGTCCGTTTTTTGGAATTTTTACGACAGGGTCCCCCCTTACGACATTTTAGCAAAAAATGTTTTTCTTAAAAAATGCATTTTCTTACATTTACGGGTTTAGTCGGGACTCCTGATGACGTTTTGAGACATCTCCTACAACTACAGCACCAGAAATGTGCTGCTCAAACAAGTCCGTTTTTTGAATTTCTTTTTGTAAAAAAAAAGTTTTCCCAAAAAAAGCATTTTATGCCATTTTTAGGTTTTGTAGGGACTCCTGATGACGTTTTAAGACATCTCCTACAACTACAGCACCAGAATTGTGCTGCTGAATCAAGTCCGTTTTTTGGAATTTTTACGACAGGGTCCCCCCTTACGACATTTTAGCAAAAAATGTTTTTCGTAAAAAATGCATTTTCTTACATTTTCTTACATTTACGGGTTTAGTCGGGACTCCTGATGACGTTTTGAGACATCTCCTACAACTACAGCACCAGAATTGTGCTGCTGAAGCAAGTCCGTTTTTTGGAAAAATTTTTTGTAAAAAAAAGTTTTCCCAAAAAAAGCATTTTATGCCATTTTTAGGTTTTGTAGGGACTCCTGATGACGTTTTGAGACATCTCCTACAACTACAGCACCAGAATTGTACTGCTGAAGCAAGTCCGTTTTTTGGCATTTTTACGACAGGGTCCCCCCTTACGACATTTTAGCAAAAAATGTTTTTCTTAAAAAATGCATTTTCTTACATTTACGGGTTTAGTCGGGACTCCTGATGACGTTTTGAGACATCTCCTACAACTACAGCACCAGAATTGTGCTGCTGAAGCAAGTCTGTTTTTTGAATTTTTTTTTGTAAAATTTTTTTTTCCCAAAAAAAGCATTTTATGCCATTTTTAGGTTTTGTAGGGACTCCTGATGACGTTTTGACACATCTCCTACAACTACAGCAACAGAATTGTGCTGCTGAAGCAAGTCAGTTTTTTGGAATTTTTACGACAGGGTCCCCCCTTACGACATTTTAGCAAAAAATGTTTTTCGTAAAAAATGCATTTTCTTACATTTTCTTACATTTACGGGTTTAGTCGGGACTCCTGATGACGTTTTGAGACATCTCCTACAACTACAGCACCAGAATTGTACTGCTGAAGCAAGTCCGTTTTTACGACATTTTAGCAAAAAATGTTTTTCGTAAAAAATGCATTTTCTTACATTTTCTTACATTTACGGGTTTAGTCGGGACTCCTGATGACGTTTTGAGACATCTCCTACAACTACAGCACCAGAATTGTGCTGCTGAAGCAAGTCTGTTTTTTGAATTTTTTTTTGTAAAAATTTTTTTTCCCAAAAAAAGCATTTTATGCCATTTTTAGGTTTTGTAGGGACTCCTGATGACGTTTTGAGACATCTCCTACAACTACAGCACCAGAATTGTACTGCTGAAGCAAGTCGGTTTTTTGGCATTTTTACGACAGGGTCACCCCCTTACGACATTTTAGCAAAAAATGTTTTTCTTAAAAAATGCATTTTCTTACATTTTCTTAAATTTACGGGTTTAGTCGGGACTCCTGATGACGTTTTGAGACATCTCCTACAACTACAGCACCAGAATTGTGCTGCTGAAGCAAGTCCGTTTTTTGGAAAAGAAATTTGTAAAAAAAAAGTTTTCCCAAAAAAAGCATTTTATGCCATTTTTAGGTTTTGTAGGGACTCCTGATGACGTTTTGAGACATCTCCTACAACTACAGCACCAGAATTGTACTGCTGAAGCAAGTCGGTTTTTTGGCATTTTTACGACAGGGTCTCCCCTTACGACATTTTAGCAAAAAAATGTTTTCGTAAAAAATGCATTTTCTTACATTTTCTTACATTTACGGGTTTAGTCGGGACTCCTGATGACGTTTTGAGACATCTCCTACAACTACAGCACCAGAATTGTGCTGCTGAAGCAAGTCCGTTTTTTGGAATTTTTTTTTTTTTAAAAAGTTTTCCCAAAAAAAGCATTTTATGCCATTTTTAGGTTTTGTAGGGACTCCTGATGACGTTTTGAGACATCTCCTACAACTACAGCACCAGAATTGTACTGCTGAAGCAAGTCCGTTTTTTGGCATTTTTAAGACAGGGTCCCCCCTTACGACATTTTAGCAAAAAATGTTTTTCTTAAAAAATGCATTTTCTTACATTTACGGGTTTAGTCGGGACTCCTGATGACGTTTTGAGACATCTCCTACAACTACAGCACCAGAATTGTACTGCTGAAGCAAGTCCGTTTTTTGGAATTTTTACGACAGGGTCCCCCCTTACGACATTTTAGCAAAAAATGTTTTTCTTAAAAAATGCATTTTCTTACATTTTCTTACATTTACGGGTTTAGTCGGGACTCCTGATGACGTTTTCAGACATCTCCTACAACTACAGCACCAGAATTGTGCTGCTGAAGCAAGTCTGTTTTTTTTTATTTTTTTTTGTAAAAAAAAAGTTTTCCCAAAAAAAGCATTTTATGCCATTTTTAGGTTTTGTAGGGACTCCTGATGACGTTTTGAGACATCTCCTACAACTACAGCACCAGAATTGTGCTGCTGAAGCAAGTCCGTTTTTTGGAATTTTTACGACAGGGTCCCCCCTTACGACATTTTAGCAAAAAATGTTTTTCTTAAAAAATGCATTTTCTTACATTTACGGGTTTAGTCGGGACTCCTGATGACGTTTTCAGACATCTCCTACAACTACAGCACCAGAATTGTGCTGCTGAAGCAAGTCTGTTTTTTGAATTTTTTTTTTGTAAAAAAAAAGTTTTCCCAAAAAAAGCATTTTATGCCATTTTTAGGTTTTGTAGGGACTCCTGATGACGTTTTGAGACATCTCCTACAACTACAGCACCAGAATTGTACTGCTGAAGCAAGTCCGTTTTTTGGCATTTTTACGACAGGGTCCCCCCTTACGACATTTTAGCAAAAAATGTTTTTCGTAAAAAATGCATTTTCTTACATTTTCTTACATTTACGGGTTTAGTCGGGACTCCTGATGACGTTTTGAGACATCTCCTACAACTACAGCACCAGAATTGTGCTGCTGAAGCAAGTCCGTTTTTTGGAATTTTTTTTTGTAAAAAAAAAGTTTTCCCAAAAAAAGCATTTTATGCCATTTTTAGGTTTTGTAGGGACTCCTGATGACGTTTTGAGACATCTCCTACAACTACAGCACCAGAATTG
This sequence comes from Entelurus aequoreus, assembly GCF_033978785.1. NCBI lineage: Eukaryota > Metazoa > Chordata > Actinopteri > Syngnathiformes > Syngnathidae > Entelurus > Entelurus aequoreus. The sequence continues at coordinate 45,811,373 of NC_084752.1, read as the reverse complement.
TGCTGCTGAAGCAAGTCAGTTTTTTGGCATTTTTACGACAGGGTCCCCCCTTACGACATTTTAGCAAAAAATGTTTTTCTTAAAAAATGCATTTTCTTACATTTTCTTACATTTACGGGTTTAGTCGGGACTCCTGATGACGTTTTGAGACATCTCCTACAACTGCAGCACCAGAATTGTGCTGCTGAAGCAAGTCTGTTTTTTGAAAAAAATTTTGTAAAAAAAAAGTTTTCCCAAAAAAAGCATTTTATGCCATTTTTAGGTTTTGTAGGGACTCCTGATGACGTTTTGAGACATCTCCTACAACTACAGCACCAGAATTGTGCTGCTGAAGCAAGTCCGTTTTTTGGAATTTTTATGACAGGGTCCCCCCTTACGACATTTTAGCAAAAAATGTTTTTCTTAAAAAATGCATTTTCTTACATTTTCTTACATTTACGGGTTTAGTCGGGACTCCTGATGACGTTTTGAGACATCTCCTACAACTACAGCACCAGAATTGTGCTGCTGAAGCAAGTCTGTTTTTTGAAAAAAAATTTGGTAAAAAAAAAGTTTTCCCAAAAAAAGCATTTTATGCCATTTTTAGGTTTTGTAGGGACTCCTGATGACGTTTTGAGACATCTCCTACAACTACAGCACCAGAATTGTGCTGCTGAAGCAAGTCAGTTTTTTGGAATTTTTACGACAGGGTCCCCCCTTACGACATTTTAGTAAAAAATGCATTTTCTTACATTTTCTTACATTTACGGGTTTAGTCGGGACTCCTGATGACGTTTTGAGACATCTCCTACAACTACAGCACCAGAATTGTGCTGCTGAAGCAAGTCCGTTTTTTTGAATTTTTTTTACGACATTTTGCAAAATATTTTTTTTCCGTGAAATATGCATTTTCTTCTAATTTCTTCCATTTTCGGGTTTAGTCGGGACTCCTGATGACGTTTTGAGACATCTCCTACAACTACAGCACCAGAATTGTGCTGCTGAAGCAAGTCCGTTTTTTGGAATTTTTACGACAGGGTCCCCCCTTACGACATTTTAGCAAAAAATGTTTTTCGTAAAAAATGCATTTTCTTACATTTACGGGTTTAGTCGGGACTCCTGATGACGTTTTCAGACATGTCCTACAACTACAGCACCAGAATTGTGCTGCTGAAGCAAGTCTGTTTTTTGAAAAAAAATTTTGTAAAAAAAAAGTTTTCCCAAAAAAAGCATTTTATGCCATTTTTAGGTTTTGTAGGGACTCCTGATGACGTTTTGAGACATCTCCTACAACTACAGCACCAGAATTGTGCTGCTGAAGCAAGTCCGTTTTTTGGAATTTTTATGACAGGGTCCCCCCTTACGACATTTTAGCAAAAAATGTTTTTCTTAAAAAATGCATTTTCTTACATTTTCTTACATTTACGGGTTTAGTCGGGACTCCTGATGACGTTTTGAGACATCTCCTACAACTACAGCACCAGAATTGTGCTGCTGAAGCAAGTCCGTTTTTTGGAATTTTTATGACAGGGTCCCCCCCTTACGACATTTTAGCAAAAAATGTTTTTCTTAAAAAATGCATTTTCTTACATTTTCTTACATTTACGGGTTTAGTCGGGACTCCTGATGACGTTTTGAGACATCTCCTACAACTACAGCACCAGAATTGTGCTGCTGAAGCAAGTCCGTTTTTTGGCATTTTTAAGACAGGGTCCCCCCTTACGACATTTTAGCAAAAAATGTTTTTCTTAAAAAATGCATTTTCTTACATTTACGGGTTTAGTCGGGACTCCTGATGACGTTTTGAGACATCTCCTACAACTACAGCACCAGAATTGTGCTGCTGAAGCAAGTCCGTTTTTTGGAATTTTTACGACAGGGTCCCCCCTTACGACATTTTAGCAAAAAATGTTTTTCTTAAAAAATGCATTTTCTTACATTTTCTTACATTTACGGGTTTAGTCGGGACTCCTGATGACGTTTTGAGACATCTCCTACAACTACAGCACCAGAATTGTGCTGCTGAAGCAAGTCTGTTTTTTGAAAAAAAATTTGGTAAAAAAAAAGTTTTCCCAAAAAAAGCATTTTATGCCATTTTTAGGTTTTGTAGGGACTCCTGATGACGTTTTGAGACATCTCCTACAACTACAGCACCAGAATTGTGCTGCTGAAGCAAGTCAGTTTTTTGGAATTTTTACGACAGGGTCCCCCCTTACGACATTTTAGTAAAAAATGCATTTTCTTACATTTTCTTACATTTACGGGTTTAGTCGGGACTCCTGATGACGTTTTGAGACATCTCCTACAACTACAGCACCAGAATTGTGCTGCTGAAGCAAGTCCGTTTTTTTGAATTTTTTTTACGACATTTTGCAAAATATTTTTTTTCCGTGAAATATGCATTTTCTTCTAATTTCTTCCATTTTCGGGTTTAGTCGGGACTCCTGATGACGTTTTGAGACATCTCCTACAACTACAGCACCAGAATTGTGCTGCTGAAGCAAGTCCGTTTTTTGGAATTTTTACGACAGGGTCCCCCCTTACGACATTTTAGCAAAAAATGTTTTTCGTAAAAAATGCATTTTCTTACATTTACGGGTTTAGTCGGGACTCCTGATGACGTTTTCAGACATGTCCTACAACTACAGCACCAGAATTGTGCTGCTGAAGCAAGTCTGTTTTTTGAAAAAAATTTTTGTAAAAAAAAAGTTTTCCCAAAAAAAGCATTTTATGCCATTTTTAGGTTTTGTAGGGACTCCTGATGACGTTTTGAGACATCTCCTACAACTACAGCACCAGAATTGTGCTGCTGAAGCAAGTCCGTTTTTTGGAATTTTTATGACAGGGTCCCCCCTTACGACATTTTAGCAAAAAATGTTTTTCTTAAAAAATGCATTTTCTTACATTTTCTTACATTTACGGGTTTAGTCGGGACTCCTGATGACGTTTTGAGACATCTCCTACAACTACAGCACCAGAATTGTGCTGCTGAAGCAAGTCCGTTTTTTGGAATTTTTATGACAGGGTCCCCCCTTACGACATTTTAGCAAAAAATGTTTTTCTTAAAAAATGCATTTTCTTACATTTTCTTACATTTACGGGTTTAGTCGGGACTCCTGATGACGTTTTGAGACATCTCCTACAACTACAGCACCAGAATTGTGCTGCTGAAGCAAGTCCGTTTTTTGGAATTTTTACGACAGGGTCCCCCCTTACGACATTTTAGCAAAAAATGTTTTTCTTAAAAAATGCATTTTCTTACATTTTCTTACATTTACGGGTTTAGTCGGGACTCCTGATGACGTTTTCAGACATCTCCTACAACTACAGCACCAGAATTGTGCTGCTGAAGCAAGTCTGTTTTTTTTAATTTTTTTTTGTAAAAAAAAAGTTTTCCCAAAAAAAGCATTTTATGCCATTTTTAGGTTTTGTAGGGACTCCTGATGACGTTTTGAGACATCTCCTACAACTACAGCACCAGAATTGTGCTGCTGAAGCAAGTCCGTTTTTTGGAATTTTTACGACAGGGTCCCCCCTTACGACATTTTAGCAAAAAATGTTTTTCTTAAAAAATGCATTTTCTTACATTTACGGGTTTAGTCGGGACTCCTGATGACGTTTTCAGACATCTCCTACAACTACAGCACCAGAATTGTGCTGCTGAAGCAAGTCTGTTTTTTGAATTTTTTTTTTGTAAAAAAAAAGTTTTCCCAAAAAAAGCATTTTATGCCATTTTTAGGTTTTGTAGGGACTCCTGATGACGTTTTGAGACATCTCCTACAACTACAGCACCAGAATTGTACTGCTGAAGCAAGTCCGTTTTTTGGCATTTTTTTGACATTTTAGCAAAAAAAAATTTTCTTAAAAAATGCATTTTCTTACATTTTCTTACATTTACGGGTTTAGTCGGGACTCCTGATGACGTTTTGAGACATCTCCTACAACTACAGCACCAGAATTGTGCTGCTGAAACAAGTCCGTTTTTTGAAATTTTTTTTGTAAAAAAAAAAGTTTTCCCAAAAAAAGCATTTTATGCCATTTTTAGGTTTTGTAGGGACTCCTGATGACGTTTTAAGACATCTCCTACAACTACAGCACCAGAATTGTGCTGCTGAATCAAGTCCGTTTTTTGGAATTTTTTGCAAGGGTCCCCCCTTACGACATTTTAGCAAAAAATGTTTTTCTTAAAAAATGCATTTTCTTACATTTTCTTACATTTACGGGTTTAGTCGGGACTCCTGATGACGTTTTCAGACATCTCCTACAACTACAGCACCAGAATTGTGCTGCTGAAGCAAGTCTGTTTTTTTAAAAAAAAAATTGTAAAAAAAAAGTTTTCCCAAAAAAAGCATTTTATGCAATTTTTAGGTTTTGTAGGGACTCCTGATGACGTTTTGAGACATCTCCTACAACTACAGCACCAGAATTGTACTGCTGAAGCAAGTCCGTTTTTTGGCATTTTTACGACAGGGTCCCCCCTTACGACATTTTAGCAAAAAATGTTTTTCTTAAAAAATGCATTTTCTTACATTTTCTTACATTTACGGGTTTAGTCGGGACTCCTGATGACGTTTTCAGACATCTCCTACAACTACAGCACCAGAATTGTGCTGCTGAAGCAAGTCTGTTTTTTTAAAAGAAAAATTGTAAAAAAAAAGTTTTCCCAAAAAAAGCATTTTATGCCATTTTTAGGTTTTGTAGGGACTCCTGATGACGTTTTGAGACATCTCCTACAACTACAGCACCAGAATTGTACTGCTGAAGCAAGTCCGTTTTTTGGCATTTTTACGACAGGGTCCCCCCTTACGACATTTTAGCAAAAAATGTTTTTCTTAAAAAATGCATTTTCTTACATTTTCTTACATTTACGGGTTTAGTCGGGACTCCTGATGACGTTTTCAGACATCTCCTACAACTACAGCACCAGAATTGTGCTGCTGAAGCAAGTCTGTTTTTTTAAAAGAAAAATTGTAAAAAAAAAGTTTTCCCAAAAAAAGCATTTTATGCCATTTTTAGGTTTTGTAGGGACTCCTGATGACGTTTTGAGACATCTCCTACAACTACAGCACCAGAATTGTACTGCTGAAGCAAGTCCGTTTTTTGGCATTTTTACGACAGGGTCCCCCCTTACGACATTTTAGCAAAAAATGTTTTTCTTAAAAAATGCATTTTCTTACATTTACGGGTTTAGTCGGGACTCCTGATGACGTTTTCAGACATCTCCTACAACTACAGCACCAGAATTGTGCTCCTGAAGCAAGTCTGTTTTTTGAATTTTTTTTTTGTAAAAAAAAAGTTTTCCCAAAAAAAGCATTTTATGCCATTTTTAGGTTTTGTAGGGACTCCTGATGACGTTTTGAGACATCTCCTACAACTACAGCACCAGAATTGTACTGCTGAAGCAAGTCCGTTTTTTGGCATTTTTACGACAGGGACCCCCTTACGACATTTTAGCAAAAAAAAATTTTCTTAAAAAATGCATTTTCTTACATTTTCTTACATTTACGGGTTTAGTCGGGACTCCTGATGACGTTTTGAGACATCTCCTACAACTACAGCACCAGAATTGTGCTGCTGAAGCAAGTCCGTTTTTTGGAATTTTTTTTTTTTTTTTAAAGTTTTCCCAAAAAAAGCATTTTATGCCATTTTTAGGTTTTGTAGGGACTCCTGATGACGTTTTGAGACATCTCCTACAACTACAGCACCAGAATTGTACTGCTGAAGCAAGTCCGTTTTTTGGCATTTTTACGACAGGGTCCCCCCTTACGACATTTTAGCAAAAAATGTTTTTCGTAAAAAATGCATTTTCTTACATTTTCTTACATTTACGGGTTTAGTCGGGACTCCTGATGACGTTTTGAGACATCTCCTACAACTACAGCACCAGAATTGTGCTGCTGAAGCAAGTCCGTTTTTTGGAATTTTTTTTGTAAAAAAAAAGTTTTCCCAAAAAAAGCATTTTATGCCATTTTTAGGTTTTGTAGGGACTCCTGATGACGTTTTGAGACATCTCCTACAACTACAGCACCAGAATTGTACTGCTGAAGCAAGTCGGTTTTTTGGCATTTTTACGACAGGGTCCCCCCTTACGACATTTTAGCAAAATTTTTTTTTCTTAAAAAATGCATTTTCTTACATTTTCTTACATTTACGGGTTTAGTCGGGACTCCTGATGACGTTTTGAGACATCTCCTACAAATACAGCACCAGAATTGTGCTGCTGAAGCAAGTCTGTTTTTTGAAATTTTTTTTGTAAAAAAAAAGTTTTCCCAAAAAAAGCATTTTATGCCATTTTTAGGTTTTGTAGGGACTCCTGATGACGTTTTGAGACATCTCCTACAACTACAGCACCAGAATTGTGCTGCTGAATCAAGTCCGTTTTTTGGAATTTTTACGACAGGGTCCCCCCTTACGACATTTTAGCAAAAAATGTTTTTCTTAAAAAATGCATTTTCTTACATTTACGGGTTTAGTCGGGACTCCTGATGACGTTTTGAGACATCTCCTACAACTACAGCACCAGAAATGTGCTGCTCAAACAAGTCCGTTTTTTGAATTTCTTTTTGTAAAAAAAAAGTTTTCCCAAAAAAAGCATTTTATGCCATTTTTAGGTTTTGTAGGGACTCCTGATGACGTTTTAAGACATCTCCTACAACTACAGCACCAGAATTGTGCTGCTGAATCAAGTCCGTTTTTTGGAATTTTTACGACAGGGTCCCCCCTTACGACATTTTAGCAAAAAATGTTTTTCGTAAAAAATGCATTTTCTTACATTTTCTTACATTTACGGGTTTAGTCGGGACTCCTGATGACGTTTTGAGACATCTCCTACAACTACAGCACCAGAATTGTGCTGCTGAAGCAAGTCCGTTTTTTGGAAAAATTTTTTGTAAAAAAAAAGTTTTCCCAAAAAAAGCATTTTATGCCATTTTTAGGTTTTGTAGGGACTCCTGATGACGTTTTGAGACATCTCCTACAACTACAGCACCAGAATTGTACTGCTGAAGCAAGTCCGTTTTTTGGCATTTTTACGACAGGGTCCCCCCTTACGACATTTTAGCAAAAAATGTTTTTCTTAAAAAATGCATTTTCTTACATTTACGGGTTTAGTCGGGACTCCTGATGACGTTTTGAGACATCTCCTACAACTACAGCACCAGAATTGTGCTGCTGAAGCAAGTCTGTTTTTTGAATTTTTTTTTGTAAAATTTTTTTTTCCCAAAAAAAGCATTTTATGCCATTTTTAGGTTTTGTAGGGACTCCTGATGACGTTTTGACACATCTCCTACAACTACAGCAACAGAATTGTGCTGCTGAAGCAAGTCAGTTTTTTGGAATTTTTACGACAGGGTCCCCCCTTACGACATTTTAGCAAAAAATGTTTTTCTTAAAAAATGCATTTTCTTACATTTTCTTACATTTACGGGTTTAGTCGGGACTCCTGATGACGTTTTGAGACATCTCCTACAACTACAGCACCAGAATTGTGCTGCTGAAGCAAGTCCGTTTTTTGGAATTTTTTTTGTAAAAAAAAAGTTTTCCCAAAAAAAGCATTTTATGCCATTTTTAGGTTTTGTAGGGACTCCTGATGACGTTTTGAGACATCTCCTACAACTACAGCACCAGAATTGTACTGCTGAAGCAAGTCGGTTTTTTGGCATTTTTACGACAGGGTCCCCCCTTACGACATTTTAGCAAAATTTTTTTTTCTTAAAAAATGCATTTTCTTACATTTTCTTACATTTACGGGTTTAGTCGGGACTCCTGATGACGTTTTGAGACATCTCCTACAAATACAGCACCAGAATTGTGCTGCTGAAGCAAGTCTGTTTTTTGAAATTTTTTTTGTAAAAAAAAAGTTTTCCCAAAAAAAGCATTTTATGCCATTTTTAGGTTTTGTAGGGACTCCTGATGACGTTTTGAGACATCTCCTACAACTACAGCACCAGAATTGTGCTGCTGAATCAAGTCCGTTTTTTGGAATTTTTACGACAGGGTCCCCCCTTACGACATTTTAGCAAAAAATGTTTTTCTTAAAAAATGCATTTTCTTACATTTACGGGTTTAGTCGGGACTCCTGATGACGTTTTGAGACATCTCCTACAACTACAGCACCAGAAATGTGCTGCTCAAACAAGTCCGTTTTTTGAATTTCTTTTTGTAAAAAAAAAGTTTTCCCAAAAAAAGCATTTTATGCCATTTTTAGGTTTTGTAGGGACTCCTGATGACGTTTTAAGACATCTCCTACAACTACAGCACCAGAATTGTGCTGCTGAATCAAGTCCGTTTTTTGGAATTTTTACGACAGGGTCCCCCCTTACGACATTTTAGCAAAAAATGTTTTTCGTAAAAAATGCATTTTCTTACATTTTCTTACATTTACGGGTTTAGTCGGGACTCCTGATGACGTTTTGAGACATCTCCTACAACTACAGCACCAGAATTGTGCTGCTGAAGCAAGTCCGTTTTTTGGAAAATTTTTTTGTAAAAAAAAAGTTTTCCCAAAAAAAGCATTTTATGCCATTTTTAGGTTTTGTAGGGACTCCTGATGACGTTTTGAGACATCTCCTACAACTACAGCACCAGAATTGTACTGCTGAAGCAAGTCCGTTTTTTGGCATTTTTACGACAGGGTCCCCCCTTACGACATTTTAGCAAAAAATGTTTTTCTTAAAAAATGCATTTTCTTACATTTACGGGTTTAGTCGGGACTCCTGATGACGTTTTGAGACATCTCCTACAACTACAGCACCAGAATTGTGCTGCTGAAGCAAGTCTGTTTTTTGAATTTTTTTTTGTAAAATTTTTTTTTCCCAAAAAAAGCATTTTATGCCATTTTTAGGTTTTGTAGGGACTCCTGATGACGTTTTGACACATCTCCTACAACTACAGCAACAGAATTGTGCTGCTGAAGCAAGTCAGTTTTTTGGAATTTTTACGACAGGGTCCCCCCTTACGACATTTTAGCAAAAAATGTTTTTCGTAAAAAATGCATTTTCTTACATTTTCTTACATTTACGGGTTTAGTCGGGACTCCTGATGACGTTTTGAGACATCTCCTACAACTACAGCACCAGAATTGTACTGCTGAAGCAAGTCCGTTTTTACGACATTTTAGCAAAAAATGTTTTTCGTAAAAAATGCATTTTCTTACATTTTCTTACATTTACGGGTTTAGTCGGGACTCCTGATGACGTTTTGAGACATCTCCTACAACTACAGCACCAGAATTGTGCTGCTGAAGCAAGTCTGTTTTTTGAATTTTTTTTTGTAAAAATTTTTTTTCCCAAAAAAAGCATTTTATGCCATTTTTAGGTTTTGTAGGGACTCCTGATGACGTTTTGAGACATCTCCTACAACTACAGCACCAGAATTGTACTGCTGAAGCAAGTCGGTTTTTTGGCATTTTTACGACAGGGTCACCCCCTTACGACATTTTAGCAAAAAATGTTTTTCTTAAAAAATGCATTTTCTTACATTTTCTTACATTTACGGGTTTAGTCGGGACTCCTGATGACGTTTTGAGACATCTCCTACAACTACAGCACCAGAATTGTGCTGCTGAAGCAAGTCCGTTTTTTGGAAAAAAAATTTGTAAAAAAAAAGTTTTCCCAAAAAAAGCATTTTATGCCATTTTTAGGTTTTGTAGGGACTCCTGATGACGTTTTGAGACATCTCCTACAACTACAGCACCAGAATTGTACTGCTGAAGCAAGTCGGTTTTTTGGCATTTTTACGACAGGGTCTCCCCTTACGACATTTTAGCAAAAAAATGTTTTCGTAAAAAATGCATTTTCTTACATTTTCTTACATTTACGGGTTTAGTCGGGACTCCTGATGACGTTTTGAGACATCTCCTACAACTACAGCACCAGAATTGTGCTGCTGAAGCAAGTCCGTTTTTTGGAATTTTTTTTTTTTTAAAAAGTTTTCCCAAAAAAAGCATTTTATGCCATTTTTAGGTTTTGTAGGGACTCCTGATGACGTTTTGAGACATCTCCTACAACTACAGCACCAGAATTGTACTGCTGAAGCAAGTCCGTTTTTTGGCATTTTTAAGACAGGGTCCCCCCTTACGACATTTTAGCAAAAAATGTTTTTCTTAAAAAATGCATTTTCTTACATTTTCTTACATTTACGGGTTTAGTCGGGACTCCTGATGACGTTTTGAGACATCTCCTACAACTGCAGCACCAGAATTGTGCTGCTGAAGCAAGTCTGTTTTTTGAAAAAAATTTTGTAAAAAAAAAGTTTTCCCAAAAAAAGCATTTTATGCCATTTTTAGGTTTTGTAGGGACTCCTGATGACGTTTTGAGACATCTCCTACAACTACAGCACCAGAATTGTGCTGCTGAAGCAAGTCCGTTTTTTGGAATTTTTATGACAGGGTCCCCCCTTACGACATTTTAGCAAAAAATGTTTTTCTTAAAAAATGCATTTTCTTACATTTTCTTACATTTACGGGTTTAGTCGGGACTCCTGATGACGTTTTGAGACATCTCCTACAACTACAGCACCAGAATTGTGCTGCTGAAGCAAGTCTGTTTTTTGAAAAAAAATTTGGTAAAAAAAAAGTTTTCCCAAAAAAAGCATTTTATGCCATTTTTAGGTTTTGTAGGGACTCCTGATGACGTTTTGAGACATCTCCTACAACTACAGCACCAGAATTGTGCTGCTGAAGCAAGTCAGTTTTTTGGAATTTTTACGACAGGGTCCCCCCTTACGACATTTTAGTAAAAAATGCATTTTCTTACATTTTCTTACATTTACGGGTTTAGTCGGGACTCCTGATGACGTTTTGAGACATCTCCTACAACTACAGCACCAGAATTGTGCTGCTGAAGCAAGTCCGTTTTTTTGAATTTTTTTTACGACATTTTGCAAAATATTTTTTTTCCGTGAAATATGCATTTTCTTCTAATTTCTTCCATTTTCGGGTTTAGTCGGGACTCCTGATGACGTTTTGAGACATCTCCTACAACTACAGCACCAGAATTGTGCTGCTGAAGCAAGTCCGTTTTTTGGAATTTTTACGACAGGGTCCCCCCTTACGACATTTTAGCAAAAAATGTTTTTCGTAAAAAATGCATTTTCTTACATTTACGGGTTTAGTCGGGACTCCTGATGACGTTTTCAGACATGTCCTACAACTACAGCACCAGAATTGTGCTGCTGAAGCAAGTCTGTTTTTTGAAAAAAAATTTTGTAAAAAAAAAGTTTTCCCAAAAAAAGCATTTTATGCCATTTTTAGGTTTTGTAGGGACTCCTGATGACGTTTTGAGACATCTCCTACAACTACAGCACCAGAATTGTGCTGCTGAAGCAAGTCCGTTTTTTGGAATTTTTATGACAGGGTCCCCCCTTACGACATTTTAGCAAAAAATGTTTTTCTTAAAAAATGCATTTTCTTACATTTTCTTACATTTACGGGTTTAGTCGGGACTCCTGATGACGTTTTGAGACATCTCCTACAACTACAGCACCAGAATTGTGCTGCTGAAGCAAGTCCGTTTTTTGGAATTTTTATGACAGGGTCCCCCCTTACGACATTTTAGCAAAAAATGTTTTTCTTAAAAAATGCATTTTCTTACATTTTCTTACATTTACGGGTTTAGTCGGGACTCCTGATGACGTTTTGAGACATCTCCTACAACTACAGCACCAGAATTGTGCTGCTGAAGCAAGTCCGTTTTTTGGCATTTTTAAGACAGGGTCCCCCCTTACGACATTTTAGCAAAAAATGTTTTTCTTAAAAAATGCATTTTCTTACATTTACGGGTTTAGTCGGGACTCCTGATGACGTTTTGAGACATCTCCTACAACTACAGCACCAGAATTGTGCTGCTGAAGCAAGTCCGTTTTTTGGAATTTTTACGACAGGGTCCCCCCTTACGACATTTTAGCAAAAAATGTTTTTCTTAAAAAATGCATTTTCTTACATTTTCTTACATTTACGGGTTTAGTCGGGACTCCTGATGACGTTTTGAGACATCTCCTACAACTACAGCACCAGAATTGTGCTGCTGAAGCAAGTCTGTTTTTTGAAAAAAAATTTGGTAAAAAAAAAGTTTTCCCAAAAAAAGCATTTTATGCCATTTTTAGGTTTTGTAGGGACTCCTGATGACGTTTTGAGACATCTCCTACAACTACAGCACCAGAATTGTGCTGCTGAAGCAAGTCAGTTTTTTGGAATTTTTACGACAGGGTCCCCCCTTACGACATTTTAGTAAAAAATGCATTTTCTTACATTTTCTTACATTTACGGGTTTAGTCGGGACTCCTGATGACGTTTTGAGACATCTCCTACAACTACAGCACCAGAATTGTGCTGCTGAAGCAAGTCCGTTTTTTTGAATTTTTTTTACGACATTTTGCAAAATATTTTTTTTCCGTGAAATATGCATTTTCTTCTAATTTCTTCCATTTTCGGGTTTAGTCGGGACTCCTGATGACGTTTTGAGACATCTCCTACAACTACAGCACCAGAATTGTGCTGCTGAAGCAAGTCCGTTTTTTGGAATTTTTACGACAGGGTCCCCCCTTACGACATTTTAGCAAAAAATGTTTTTCGTAAAAAATGCATTTTCTTACATTTACGGGTTTAGTCGGGACTCCTGATGACGTTTTCAGACATGTCCTACAACTACAGCACCAGAATTGTGCTGCTGAAGCAAGTCTGTTTTTTGAAAAAAAATTTTGTAAAAAAAAAGTTTTCCCAAAAAAAGCATTTTATGCCATTTTTAGGTTTTGTAGGGACTCCTGATGACGTTTTGAGACATCTCCTACAACTACAGCACCAGAATTGTGCTGCTGAAGCAAGTCCGTTTTTTGGAATTTTTATGACAGGGTCCCCCCTTACGACATTTTAGCAAAAAATGTTTTTCTTAAAAAATGCATTTTCTTACATTTTCTTACATTTACGGGTTTAGTCGGGACTCCTGATGACGTTTTGAGACATCTCCTACAACTACAGCACCAGAATTGTGCTGCTGAAGCAAGTCCGTTTTTTGGAATTTTTATGACAGGGTCCCCCCTTACGACATTTTAGCAAAAAATGTTTTTCTTAAAAAATGCATTTTCTTACATTTTCTTACATTTACGGGTTTAGTCGGGACTCCTGATGACGTTTTGAGACATCTCCTACAACTACAGCACCAGAATTGTGCTGCTGAAGCAAGTCCGTTTTTTGGAATTTTTACGACAGGGTCCCCCCTTACGACATTTTAGCAAAAAATGTTTTTCTTAAAAAATGCATTTTCTTACATTTTCTTACATTTACGGGTTTAGTCGGGACTCCTGATGACGTTTTCAGACATCTCCTACAACTACAGCACCAGAATTGTGCTGCTGAAGCAAGTCTGTTTTTTTTAATTTTTTTTTGTAAAAAAAAAGTTTTCCCAAAAAAAGCATTTTATGCCATTTTTAGGTTTTGTAGGGACTCCTGATGACGTTTTGAGACATCTCCTACAACTACAGCACCAGAATTGTGCTGCTGAAGCAAGTCCGTTTTTTGGAATTTTTACGACAGGGTCCCCCCTTACGACATTTTAGCAAAAAATGTTTTTCTTAAAAAATGCATTTTCTTACATTTACGGGTTTAGTCGGGACTCCTGATGACGTTTTCAGACATCTCCTACAACTACAGCACCAGAATTGTGCTGCTGAAGCAAGTCTGTTTTTTGAATTTTTTTTTTGTAAAAAAAAAGTTTTCCCAAAAAAAGCATTTTATGCCATTTTTAGGTTTTGTAGGGACTCCTGATGACGTTTTGAGACATCTCCTACAACTACAGCACCAGAATTGTACTGCTGAAGCAAGTCCGTTTTTTGGCATTTTTTTGACATTTTAGCAAAAAAAAATTTTCTTAAAAAATGCATTTTCTTACATTTTCTTACATTTACGGGTTTAGTCGGGACTCCTGATGACGTTTTGAGACATCTCCTACAACTACAGCACCAGAATTGTGCTGCTGAAACAAGTCCGTTTTTTGAAATTTTTTTTGTAAAAAAAAAAGTTTTCCCAAAAAAAGCATTTTATGCCATTTTTAGGTTTTGTAGGGACTCCTGATGACGTTTTAAGACATCTCCTACAACTACAGCACCAGAATTGTGCTGCTGAATCAAGTCCGTTTTTTGGAATTTTTTGCAAGGGTCCCCCCTTACGACATTTTAGCAAAAAATGTTTTTCTTAAAAAATGCATTTTCTTACATTTTCTTACATTTACGGGTTTAGTCGGGACTCCTGATGACGTTTTCAGACATCTCCTACAACTACAGCACCAGAATTGTGCTGCTGAAGCAAGTCTGTTTTTTTAAAAAAAAAATTGTAAAAAAAAAGTTTTCCCAAAAAAAGCATTTTATGCAATTTTTAGGTTTTGTAGGGACTCCTGATGACGTTTTGAGACATCTCCTACAACTACAGCACCAGAATTGTACTGCTGAAGCAAGTCCGTTTTTTGGCATTTTTACGACAGGGTCCCCCCTTACGACATTTTAGCAAAAAATGTTTTTCTTAAAAAATGCATTTTCTTACATTTTCTTACATTTACGGGTTTAGTCGGGACTCCTGATGACGTTTTCAGACATCTCCTACAACTACAGCACCAGAATTGTGCTGCTGAAGCAAGTCTGTTTTTTTAAAAGAAAAATTGTAAAAAAAAAGTTTTCCCAAAAAAAGCATTTTATGCCATTTTTAGGTTTTGTAGGGACTCCTGATGACGTTTTGAGACATCTCCTACAACTACAGCACCAGAATTGTACTGCTGAAGCAAGTCCGTTTTTTGGCATTTTTACGACAGGGTCCCCCCTTACGACATTTTAGCAAAAAATGTTTTTCTTAAAAAATGCATTTTCTTACATTTTCTTACATTTACGGGTTTAGTCGGGACTCCTGATGACGTTTTCAGACATCTCCTACAACTACAGCACCAGAATTGTGCTGCTGAAGCAAGTCTGTTTTTTTAAAAGAAAAATTGTAAAAAAAAAGTTTTCCCAAAAAAAGCATTTTATGCCATTTTTAGGTTTTGTAGGGACTCCTGATGACGTTTTGAGACATCTCCTACAACTACAGCACCAGAATTGTACTGCTGAAGCAAGTCCGTTTTTTGGCATTTTTACGACAGGGTCCCCCCTTACGACATTTTAGCAAAAAATGTTTTTCTTAAAAAATGCATTTTCTTACATTTACGGGTTTAGTCGGGACTCCTGATGACGTTTTCAGACATCTCCTACAACTACAGCACCAGAATTGTGCTCCTGAAGCAAGTCTGTTTTTTGAATTTTTTTTTTGTAAAAAAAAAGTTTTCCCAAAAAAAGCATTTTATGCCATTTTTAGGTTTTGTAGGGACTCCTGATGACGTTTTGAGACATCTCCTACAACTACAGCACCAGAATTGTACTGCTGAAGCAAGTCCGTTTTTTGGCATTTTTACGACAGGGACCCCCTTACGACATTTTAGCAAAAAAAAATTTTCTTAAAAAATGCATTTTCTTACATTTTCTTACATTTACGGGTTTAGTCGGGACTCCTGATGACGTTTTGAGACATCTCCTACAACTACAGCACCAGAATTGTGCTGCTGAAGCAAGTCCGTTTTTTGGAATTTTTTTTTTTTTAAAAAGTTTTCCCAAAAAAAGCATTTTATGCCATTTTTAGGTTTTGTAGGGACTCCTGATGACGTTTTGAGACATCTCCTACAACTACAGCACCAGAATTGTACTGCTGAAGCAAGTCCGTTTTTTGGCATTTTTACGACAGGGTCCCCCCTTACGACATTTTAGCAAAAAATGTTTTTCGTAAAAAATGCATTTTCTTACATTTTCTTACATTTACGGGTTTAGTCGGGACTCCTGATGACGTTTTGAGACATCTCCTACAACTACAGCACCAGAATTGTGCTGCTGAAGCAAGTCCGTTTTTTGGAATTTTTTTTGTAAAAAAAAAGTTTTCCCAAAAAAAGCATTTTATGCCATTTTTAGGTTTTGTAGGGACTCCTGATGACGTTTTGAGACATCTCCTACAACTACAGCACCAGAATTGTACTGCTGAAGCAAGTCGGTTTTTTGGCATTTTTACGACAGGGTCCCCCCTTACGACATTTTAGCAAAATTTTTTTTTCTTAAAAAATGCATTTTCTTACATTTTCTTACATTTACGGGTTTAGTCGGGACTCCTGATGACGTTTTGAGACATCTCCTACAAATACAGCACCAGAATTGTGCTGCTGAAGCAAGTCTGTTTTTTGAAATTTTTTTTGTAAAAAAAAAGTTTTCCCAAAAAAAGCATTTTATGCCATTTTTAGGTTTTGTAGGGACTCCTGATGACGTTTTGAGACATCTCCTACAACTACAGCACCAGAATTGTGCTGCTGAATCAAGTCCGTTTTTTGGAATTTTTACGACAGGGTCCCCCCTTACGACATTTTAGCAAAAAATGTTTTTCTTAAAAAATGCATTTTCTTACATTTACGGGTTTAGTCGGGACTCCTGATGACGTTTTGAGACATCTCCTACAACTACAGCACCAGAAATGTGCTGCTCAAACAAGTCCGTTTTTTGAATTTCTTTTTGTAAAAAAAAAGTTTTCCCAAAAAAAGCATTTTATGCCATTTTTAGGTTTTGTAGGGACTCCTGATGACGTTTTAAGACATCTCCTACAACTACAGCACCAGAATTGTGCTGCTGAATCAAGTCCGTTTTTTGGAATTTTTACGACAGGGTCCCCCCTTACGACATTTTAGCAAAAAATGTTTTTCGTAAAAAATGCATTTTCTTACATTTTCTTACATTTACGGGTTTAGTCGGGACTCCTGATGACGTTTTGAGACATCTCCTACAACTACAACACCAGAATTGTGCTGCTGAAGCAAGTCTGTTTTTTGAAAATTTTTTTGTAAAAAAAAAGTTTTCCCAAAAAAAAGCATTTTATGCCATTTTTAGGTTTTGTAGGGACTCCTGATGATGTTTTAAGACATCTCCTACAACTACAGCACCAGAATTGTGCTGCTGAATCAAGTCCGTTTTTTGGAATTTTTACGACAGGGTCCCCCCTTACGACATTTTAGCAAAAAATGTTTTTCGTAAAAAATGCATTTTCTTACATTTTCTTACATTTACGGGTTTAGTCGGGACTCCTGATGACGTTTTGAGACATCTCCTACAACTACAGCACCAGAATTGTGCTGCTGAAGCAAGTCCGTTTTTTGGAATTTTTTTTTGTAAAAAAAAAGTTTTCCCAAAAAAAGCATTTTATGCCATTTTTAGGTTTTGTAGGGACTCCTGATGACGTTTTGAGACATCTCCTACAACTACAGCACCAGAATTGTACTGCTGAAGCAAGTCCGTTTTTTGGCATTTTTACGACAGGGTCCCCCCTTACGACATTTTAGCAAAAAATGTTTTTCTTAAAAAATGCATTTTCTTACATTTACGGGTTTAGTCGGGACTCCTGATGACGTTTTGAGACATCTCCTACAACTACAGCACCAGAATTGTGCTGCTGAAGCAAGTCTGTTTTTTGAATTTTTTTTTGTAAAATTTTTTTTTCCCAAAAAAAGCATTTTATGCCATTTTTAGGTTTTGTAGGGACTCCTGATGACGTTTTGACACATCTCCTACAACTACAGCAACAGAATTGTGCTGCTGAAGCAAGTCAGTTTTTTGGAATTTTTACGACAGGGTCCCCCCTTACGACATTTTAGCAAAAAATGTTTTTCGTAAAAAATGCATTTTCTTACATTTTCTTACATTTACGGGTTTAGTCGGGACTCCTGATGACGTTTTGAGACATCTCCTACAACTACAGCACCAGAATTGTGCTGCTGAAGCAAGTCTGTTTTTTGAATTTTTTTTTGTAAAAATTTTTTTTCCCAAAAAAAGCATTTTATGCCATTTTTAGGTTTTGTAGGGACTCCTGATGACGTTTTGAGACATCTCCTACAACTACAGCACCAGAATTGTACTGCTGAAGCAAGTCGGTTTTTTGGCATTTTTACGACAGGGTCACCCCCTTACGACATTTTAGCAAAAAATGTTTTTCTTAAAAAATGCATTTTCTTACATTTTCTTACATTTACGGGTTTAGTCGGGACTCCTGATGACGTTTTGAGACATCTCCTACAACTACAGCACCAGAATTGTGCTGCTGAAGCAAGTCCGTTTTTTGGAAAAAAAATTTGTAAAAAAAAAGTTTTCCCAAAAAAAGCATTTTATGCCATTTTTAGGTTTTGTAGGGACTCCTGATGACGTTTTGAGACATCTCCTACAACTACAGCACCAGAATTGTACTGCTGAAGCAAGTCGGTTTTTTGGCATTTTTACGACAGGGTCTCCCCTTACGACATTTTAGCAAAAAAATGTTTTCGTAAAAAATGCATTTTCTTACATTTTCTTACATTTACGGGTTTAGTCGGGACTCCTGATGACGTTTTGAGACATCTCCTACAACTACAGCACCAGAATTGTGCTGCTGAAGCAAGTCCGTTTTTTGGAATTTTTTTTTTTTTAAAAAGTTTTCCCAAAAAAAGCATTTTATGCCATTTTTAGGTTTTGTAGGGACTCCTGATGACGTTTTGAGACATCTCCTACAACTACAGCACCAGAATTGTACTGCTGAAGCAAGTCCGTTTTTTGGCATTTTTAAGACAGGGTCCCCCCTTACGACATTTTAGCAAAAAATGTTTTTCTTAAAAAATGCATTTTCTTACATTTACGGGTTTAGTCGGGACTCCTGATGACGTTTTGAGACATCTCCTACAACTACAGCACCAGAATTGTGCTGCTGAAGCAAGTCCGTTTTTTGGAATTTTTACGACAGGGTCCCCCCTTACGACATTTTAGCAAAAAATGTTTTTCTTAAAAAATGCATTTTCTTACATTTTCTTACATTTACGGGTTTAGTCGGGACTCCTGATGACGTTTTGAGACATCTCCTACAACTACAGCACCAGAATTGTGCTGCTGAAGCAAGTCTGTTTTTTGAATTTTTTTTTGTAAAAATTTTTTTTCCCAAAAAAAGCATTTTATGCCATTTTTAGGTTTTGTAGGGACTCCTGATGACGTTTTGAGACATCTCCTACAACTACAGCACCAGAATTGTACTGCTGAAGCAAGTCGGTTTTTTGGCATTTTTACGACAGGGTCACCCCCTTACGACATTTTAGCAAAAAATGTTTTTCTTAAAAAATGCATTTTCTTACATTTACGGGTTTAGTCGGGACTCCTGATGACGTTTTGAGACATCTCCTACAACTACAGCACCAGAATTGTGCTGCTGAAGCAAGTCCGTTTTTTGGAAAAAAATTTTGTAAAAAAAAAGTTTTCCCAAAAAAAGCATTTTATGCCATTTTTAGGTTTTGTAGGGACTCCTGATGACGTTTTGAGACATCTCCTACAACTACAGCACCAGAATTGTACTGCTGAAGCAAGTCGGTTTTTTGGCATTTTTACGACAGGGTCTCCCCTTACGACATTTTAGCAAAAAAATGTTTTCGTAAAAAATGCATTTTCTTACATTTTCTTACATTTACGGGTTTAGTCGGGACTCCTGATGACGTTTTGAGACATCTCCTACAACTACAGCACCAGAATTGTGCTGCTGAAGCAAGTCCGTTTTTTGGAATTTTTTTTTTTTTTTAAAAGTTTTCCCAAAAAAAGCATTTTATGCCATTTTTAGGTTTTGTAGGGACTCCTGATGACGTTTTGAGACATCTCCTACAACTACAGCACCAGAATTGTACTGCTGAAGCAAGTCCGTTTTTTGGCATTTTTAAGACAGGGTCCCCCCTTACGACATTTTAGCAAAAAATGTTTTTCTTAAAAAATGCATTTTCTTACATTTACGGGTTTAGTCGGGACTCCTGATGACGTTTTGAGACATCTCCTACAACTACAGCACCAGAATTGTGCTGCTGAAGCAAGTCCGTTTTTTGGAATTTTTACGACAGGGTCCCCCCTTACGACATTTTAGCAAAAAATGTTTTTCTTAAAACATGCATTTTCTTACATTTTCTTACATTTACGGGTTTAGTCGGGACTCCTGATGACGTTTTCAGACATCTCCTACAACTACAGCACCAGAATTGTGCTGCTGAAGCAAGTCTGTTTTTTTTTATTTTTTTTTGTAAAAAAAAAGTTTTCCCAAAAAAAGCATTTTATGCCATTTTTAGGTTTTGTAGGGACTCCTGATGACGTTTTGAGACATCTCCTACAACTACAGCACCAGAATTGTGCTGCTGAAGCAAGTCCGTTTTTTGGAATTTTTACGACAGGGTCCCCCCTTACGACATTTTAGCAAAAAATGTTTTTCTTAAAAAATGCATTTTCTTACATTTACGGGTTTAGTCGGGACTCCTGATGACGTTTTCAGACATCTCCTACAACTACAGCACCAGAATTGTGCTGCTGAAGCAAGTCTGTTTTTTGAATTTTTTTTTTTGTAAAAAAAAAGTTTTCCCAAAAAAAGCATTTTATGCCATTTTTAGGTTTTGTAGGGACTCCTGATGACGTTTTGAGACATCTCCTACAACTAC
The DNA here is from genome assembly GCF_033978785.1 of Entelurus aequoreus. NCBI lineage: Eukaryota > Metazoa > Chordata > Actinopteri > Syngnathiformes > Syngnathidae > Entelurus > Entelurus aequoreus. Next base: position 45,790,869 of record NC_084752.1, on the reverse strand, counting down.
AGCACCAGAATTGTACTGCTGAAGCAAGTCCGTTTTTTGGCATTTTTACGACAGGGTCCCCCCTTACGACATTTTAGCAAAAAATGTTTTTCGTAAAAAATGCATTTTCTTACATTTTCTTACATTTACGGGTTTAGTCGGGACTCCTGATGACGTTTTGAGACATCTCCTACAACTACAGCACCAGAATTGTGCTGCTGAAGCAAGTCCGTTTTTTGGAATTTTTTTTTGTAAAAAAAAAGTTTTCCCAAAAAAAGCATTTTATGCCATTTTTAGGTTTTGTAGGGACTCCTGATGACGTTTTGAGACATCTCCTACAACTACAGCACCAGAATTGTGCTGCTGAAGCAAGTCAGTTTTTTGGAATTTTTACGACAGGGTCCCCCCTTACGACATTTTAGTAAAAAATGCATTTTCTTACATTTTCTTACATTTACGGGTTTAGTCGGGACTCCTGATGACGTTTTGAGACATCTCCTACAACTACAGCACCAGAATTGTGCTGCTGAAGCAAGTCCGTTTTTTTGAATTTTTTTTACGACATTTTGCAAAATATTTTTTTTCCGTGAAATATGCATTTTCTTCTAATTTCTTCCATTTTCGGGTTTAGTCGGGACTCCTGATGACGTTTTGAGACATCTCCTACAACTACAGCACCAGAATTGTGCTGCTGAAGCAAGTCCGTTTTTTGGAATTTTTACGACAGGGTCCCCCCTTACGACATTTTAGCAAAAAATGTTTTTCGTAAAAAATGCATTTTCTTACATTTACGGGTTTAGTCGGGACTCCTGATGACGTTTTCAGACATGTCCTACAACTACAGCACCAGAATTGTGCTGCTGAAGCAAGTCTGTTTTTTGAAAAAAAATTTTGTAAAAAAAAAGTTTTCCCAAAAAAAGCATTTTATGCCATTTTTAGGTTTTGTAGGGACTCCTGATGACGTTTTGAGACATCTCCTACAACTACAGCACCAGAATTGTGCTGCTGAAGCAAGTCCGTTTTTTGGAATTTTTATGACAGGGTCCCCCCTTACGACATTTTAGCAAAAAATGTTTTTCTTAAAAAATGCATTTTCTTACATTTTCTTACATTTACGGGTTTAGTCGGGACTCCTGATGACGTTTTGAGACATCTCCTACAACTACAGCACCAGAATTGTGCTGCTGAAGCAAGTCCGTTTTTTGGAATTTTTACGACAGGGTCCCCCCTTACGACATTTTAGCAAAAAATGTTTTTCTTAAAAAATGCATTTTCTTACATTTTCTTACATTTACGGGTTTAGTCGGGACTCCTGATGACGTTTTCAGACATCTCCTACAACTACAGCACCAGAATTGTGCTGCTGAAGCAAGTCTGTTTTTTTTAATTTTTTTTTGTAAAAAAAAAGTTTTCCCAAAAAAAGCATTTTATGCCATTTTTAGGTTTTGTAGGGACTCCTGATGACGTTTTGAGACATCTCCTACAACTACAGCACCAGAATTGTGCTGCTGAAGCAAGTCGGTTTTTTGGCATTTTTACGACAGGGTCTCCCCTTACGACATTTTAGCAAAAAAATGTTTTCGTAAAAAATGCATTTTCTTACATTTTCTTACATTTACGGGTTTAGTCGGGACTCCTGATGACGTTTTGAGACATCTCCTACAACTACAGCACCAGAATTGTGCTGCTGAAGCAAGTCCGTTTTTTGGAATTTTTTTTTTTTAAAAAAGTTTTCCCAAAAAAAGCATTTTATGCCATTTTTAGGTTTCGTAGGGACTCCTGATGACGTTTTGAGACATCTCCTACAACTACAGCACCAGAATTGTACTGCTGAAGCAAGTCCGTTTTTTGGCATTTTTACGACAGGGTCCCCCCTTACGACATTTTAGCAAAAAATGTTTTTCTTAAAAAATGCATTTTCTTACATTTACGGGTTTAGTCGGGACTCCTGATGACGTTTTGAGACATCTCCTACAACTACAGCACCAGAATTGTGCTGCTGAAGCAAGTCCGTTTTTTGGAATTTTTACGACAGGGTCCCCCCTTACGACATTTTAGCAAAAAATGTTTTTCTTAAAAAATGCATTTTCTTACATTTTCTTACATTTACGGGTTTAGTCGGGACTCCTGATGACGTTTTCAGACATCTCCTACAACTACAGCACCAGAATTGTGCTGCTGAAGCAAGTCTGTTTTTTTTTATTTTTTTTTTGTAAAAAAAAAGTTTTCCCAAAAAAAGCATTTTATGCCATTTTTAGGTTTTGTAGGGACTCCTGATGACGTTTTGAGACATCTCCTACAACTACAGCACCAGAATTGTACTGCTGAAACAAGTCCGTTTTTTGGCATTTTTACGACAGGGACCCCCTTACAACATTTTAGCAAAAAAAATTTTTCTTAAAAAATGCATTTTCTTACATTTTGTTACATTTACGGGTTTAGTCGGGACTCCTGATGACGTTTTGAGACATCTCCTACAACTACAGCACCAGAATTGTGCTGCTGAAACAAGTCCGTTTTTTGAAATTTTTTTTGTAAAAAAAAAGTTTTCCCAAAAAAAGCATTTTATGCCATTTTTAGGTTTTGTAGGGACTCCTGATGACGTTTTAAGACATCTCCTACAACTACAGCACCAGAATTGTGCTGCTGAATCAAGTCCGTTTTTTGGAATTTTTTGCAAGGGTCCCCCCTTACGACATTTTAGCAAAAAATGTTTTTCTTAAAAAATGCATTTTCTTACATTTACGGGTTTAGTCGGGACTCCTGATGACGTTTTCAGACATCTCCTACAACTACAGCACCAGAATTGTGCTGCTGAAGCAAGTCTGTTTTTTTTTTTTTTAAATTGTAAAAAAAAAGTTTTCCCAAAAAAAGCATTTTATGCCATTTTTAGGTTTTGTAGGGACTCCTGATGACGTTTTGAGACATCTCCTACAACTACAGCACCAGAATTGTACTGCTGAAGCAAGTCCGTTTTTTGGCATTTTTACGACAGGGTCCCCCCTTACGACATTTTAGCAAAAAATGTTTTTCTTAAAAAATGCATTTTCTTACATTTTCTTACATTTACGGGTTTAGTCGGGACTCCTGATGACGTTTTCAGACATCTCCTACAACTACAGCACCAGAATTGTGCTGCTGAAGCAAGTCTGTTTTTTTAAAAGAAAAATTGTAAAAAAAAAGTTTTCCCAAAAAAAGCATTTTATGCCATTTTTAGGTTTTGTAGGGACTCCTGATGACGTTTTGAGACATCTCCTACAACTACAGCACCAGAATTGTACTGCTGAAGCAAGTCCGTTTTTTGGCATTTTTACGACAGGGTCCCCCCTTACGACATTTTAGCAAAAAATGTTTTTCTTAAAAAATGCATTTTCTTACATTTACGGGTTTAGTCGGGACTCCTGATGACGTTTTCAGACATCTCCTACAACTACAGCACCAGAATTGTGCTGCTGAAGCAAGTCTGTTTTTTGAATTTTTTTTTTGTAAAAAAAAAGTTTTCCCAAAAAAAGCATTTTATGCCATTTTTAGGTTTTGTAGGGACTCCTGATGACGTTTTGAGACATCTCCTACAACTACAGCACCAGAATTGTACTGCTGAAGCAAGTCCGTTTTTTGGCATTTTTACGACAGGGACCCCCTTACGACATTTTAGCAAAAAAAAATTTTCTTAAAAAATGCATTTTCTTACATTTTCTTACATTTACGGGTTTAGTCGGGACTCCTGATGACGTTTTGAGACATCTCCTACAACTACAGCACCAGAATTGTGCTGCTGAAGCAAGTCCGTTTTTTGGAATTTTTTTTTTTTTTTAAAGTTTTCCCAAAAAAAGCATTTTATGACATTTTTAGGTTTTGTAGGGACTCCTGATGACGTTTTGAGACATCTCCTACAACTACAGCACCAGAATTGTACTGCTGAAGCAAGTCCGTTTTTTGGCATTTTTACGACAGGGTCCCCCCTTACGACATTTTAGCAAAAAATGTTTTTCGTAAAAAATGCATTTTCTTACATTTTCTTACATTTACGGGTTTAGTCGGGACTCCTGATGACGTTTTGAGACATCTCCTACAACTACAGCACCAGAATTGTGCTGCTGAAGCAAGTCCGTTTTTTGGAATTTTTTTTTGTAAAAAAAAAGTTTTCCCAAAAAAAGCATTTTATGCCATTTTTAGGTTTTGTAGGGACTCCTGATGACGTTTTGAGACATCTCCTACAACTACAGCACCAGAATTGTACTGCTGAAGCAAGTCGGTTTTTTGGCATTTTTACGACAGGGTCCCCCCTTACGACATTTTAGCAAAATTTTTTTTTCTTAAAAAATGCATTTTCTTACATTTTCTTACATTTACGGGTTTAGTCGGGACTCCTGATGACGTTTTGAGACATCTCCTACAACTACAGCACCAGAATTGTGCTGCTGAAGCAAGTCTGTTTTTTGAAATTTTTTTTGTAAAAAAAAAGTTTTCCCAAAAAAAGCATTTTATGCCATTTTTAGGTTTTGTAGGGACTCCTGATGACGTTTTGAGACATCTCCTACAACTACAGCACCAGAATTGTGCTGCTGAATCAAGTCCGTTTTTTGGAATTTTTACGACAGGGTCCCCCCTTACGACATTTTAGCAAAAAATGTTTTTCGTAAAAAATGCATTTTCTTACATTTTCTTACATTTACGGGTTTAGTCGGGACTCCTGATGACGTTTTGAGACATCTCCTACAACTACAGCACCAGAATTGTGCTGCTGAAGCAAGTCCGTTTTTTGGAATTTTTTTTTGTAAAAAAAAAGTTTTCCCAAAAAAAGCATTTTATGCCATTTTTAGGTTTTGTAGGGACTCCTGATGACGTTTTGAGACATCTCCTACAACTACAGCACCAGAATTGTACTGCTGAAGCAAGTCCGTTTTTTGGCATTTTTACGACAGGGTCCCCCCTTACGACATTTTAGCAAAAAATGTTTTTCTTAAAAAATGCATTTTCTTACATTTTCTTACATTTACGGGTTTAGTCGGGACTCCTGATGACGTTTTGAGACATCTCCTACAACTACAGCACCAGAATTGTGCTGCTGAAGCAAGTCTGTTTTTTGAATTTTTTTTTGTAAACATTTTTTTTCCCAAAAAAAGCATTTTATGCCATTTTTAGGTTTTGTAGGGACTCCTGATGACGTTTTGACACATCTCCTACAACTACAGCAACAGAATTGTGCTGCTGAAGCAAGTCAGTTTTTTGGAATTTTTACGACAGGGTCCCCCCTTACGACATTTTAGCAAAAAATGTTTTTCGTAAAAAATGCATTTTCTTACATTTACGGGTTTAGTCGGGACTCCTGATGACGTTTTGAGACATCTCCTACAACTACAGCACCAGAATTGTGCTGCTGAAGCAAGTCTGTTTTTTGAATTTTTTTTTTGTAAAAAAAAAGTTTTCCCAAAAAAAGCATTTTATGCCATTTTTAGGTTTTGTAGGGACTCCTGATGACGTTTTGAGACATCTCCTACAACTACAGCACCAGAATTGTACTGCTGAAGCAAGTCCGTTTTTTGGCATTTTTACGACAGGGACCCCCTTACGACATTTTAGCAAAAAAATTTTTTCTTAAAAAATGCATTTTCTTACATTTTCTTACATTTACGGGTTTAGTCGGGACTCCTGATGACGTTTTGAGACATCTCCTACAACTACAGCACCAGAATTGTGCTGCTGAAACAAGTCCGTTTTTTGAAATTTTTTTTGTAAAAAAAAAGTTTTCCCAAAAAAAGCATTTTATGCCATTTTTAGGTTTTGTAGGGACTCCTGATGACGTTTTAAGACATCTCCTACAACTACAGCACCAGAATTGTGCTGCTGAATCAAGTCCGTTTTTTGGAATTTTTTGCAAGGGTCCCCCCTTACGACATTTTAGCAAAAAATGTTTTTCTTAAAAAATGCATTTTCTTACATTTTCTTACATTTACGGGTTTAGTCGGGACTCCTGATGACGTTTTCAGACATCTCCTACAACTACAGCACCAGAATTGTGCTGCTGAAGCAAGTCTGTTTTTTTTTTAAAAAAATTGTAAAAAAAAAGTTTTCCCAAAAAAAGCATTTTATGCCATTTTTAGGTTTTTTAGGGACTCCTGATGACGTTTTGAGACATCTCCTACAACTACAGCACCAGAATTGTACTGCTGAAGCAAGTCCGTTTTTTGGCATTTTTACGACAGGGTCCCCCCTTACGACATTTTAGCAAAAAATGTTTTTCTTAAAAAATGCATTTTCTTACATTTTCTTACATTTACGGGTTTAGTCGGGACTCCTGATGACGTTTTCAGACATCTCCTACAACTACAGCACCAGAATTGTGCTGCTGAAGCAAGTCTGTTTTTTTAAAAGAAAAATTGTAAAAAAAAAGTTTTCCCAAAAAAAGCATTTTATGCCATTTTTAGGTTTTGTAGGGACTCCTGATGACGTTTTGAGACATCTACAACTACAGCACCAGAATTGTACTGCTGAAGCAAGTCCGTTTTTTGGCATTTTTACGACAGGGTCCCCCCTTACGACATTTTAGCAAAAAATGTTTTTCTTAAAAAATGCATTTTCTTACATTTACGGGTTTAGTCGGGACTCCTGATGACGTTTTCAGACATCTCCTACAACTACAGCACCAGAATTGTGCTGCTGAAGCAAGTCTGTTTTTTGAAATTTTTTTTTGTAAAAAAAAAGTTTTCCCAAAAAAAGCATTTTATGCCATTTTTAGGTTTTGTAGGGACTCCTGATGACGTTTTGAGACATCTCCTACAACTACAGCACCAGAATTGTACTGCTGAAGCAAGTCCGTTTTTTGGCATTTTTACGACAGGGACCCCCTTACGACATTTTAGCAAAAAAAAATTTTCTTAAAAAATGCATTTTCTTACATTTTCTTACATTTACGGGTTTAGTCGGGACTCCTGATGACGTTTTGAGACATCTCCTACAACTACAGCACCAGAATTGTGCTGCTGAAGCAAGTCCGTTTTTTGGAATTTTTTTTTTTTTTTTAAAGTTTTCCCAAAAAAAGCATTTTATGCCATTTTTAGGTTTTGTAGGGACTCCTGATGACGTTTTGAGACATCTCCTACAACTACAGCACCAGAATTGTACTGCTGAAGCAAGTCGGTTTTTTGGCATTTTTACGACAGGGTCCCCCCTTACGACATTTTAGCAAAACAATTTTTTCTTAAAAAATGCATTTTCTTACATTTTCTTACATTTACGGGTTTAGTCGGGACTCCTGATGACGTTTTGAGACATCTCCTACAACTACAGCACCAGAATTGTGCTGCTGAATCAAGTCCGTTTTTTGGAATTTTTACGACAGGGTCCCCCCTTACGACATTTTAGCAAAAAATGTTTTTCGTAAAAAATGCATTTTCTTACATTTTCTTACATTTACGGGTTTAGTCGGGACTCCTGATGACGTTTTGAGACATCTCCTACAACTACAGCACCAGAATTGTGCTGCTGAAGCAAGTCCGTTTTTTGGAATTTTTTTTTTTTTTTTAAAGTTTTCCCAAAAAAAGCATTTTATGCCATTTTTAGGTTTTGTAGGGACTCCTGATGACGTTTTGAGACATCTCCTACAACTACAGCACCAGAATTGTACTGCTGAAGCAAGTCGGTTTTTTGGCATTTTTACGACAGGGTCCCCCCTTACGACATTTTAGCAAAACAATTTTTTCTTAAAAAATGCATTTTCTTACATTTTCTTACATTTACGGGTTTAGTCGGGACTCCTGATGACGTTTTGAGACATCTCCTACAACTACAGCACCAGAATTGTGCTGCTGAAGCAAGTCTGTTTTTTGAATTTTTTTTTGTAAAAAATTTTTTTCCCAAAAAAAGCATTTTATGCCATTTTTAGGTTTTGTAGGGACTCCTGATGACGTTTTGAGACATCTCCTACAACTACAGCAACAGAATTGTGCTGCTGAAGCAAGTCAGTTTTTTGGAATTTTTACGACAGGGTCCCCCCTTACGACATTTTAGCAAAAAATGTTTTTCGTAAAAAATGCATTTTCTTACATTTTCTTACATTTACGGGTTTAGTCGGGACTCCTGATGACGTTTTGAGACATCTCCTACAACTACAGCACCAGAATTGTACTGCTGAAGCAAGTCCGTTTTTACGACATTTTAGCAAAAAATGTTTTTCGTAAAAAATGCATTTTCTTACATTTTCTTACATTTACGGGTTTAGTCGGGACTCCTGATGACGTTTTGAGACATCTCCTACAACTACAGCACCAGAATTGTGCTGCTGAAGCAAGTCTGTTTTTTGAATTTTTTTTTGTAAAAAAATTTTTTCCCAAAAAAAGCATTTTATGCCATTTTTAGGTTTTGTAGGGACTCCTGATGACATTTTGAGACATCTCCTACAACTACAGCACCAGAATTGTACTGCTGAAGCAAGTCGGTTTTTTGGCATTTTTACGACAGGGTCCCCCTTACGACATTTTAGCAAAAAATGTTTTTCTTAAAAAATGCATTTTCTTACATTTTCTTACATTTACGGGTTTAGTCGGGACTCCTGATGACGTTTTGAGACATCTCCTACAACTACAGCACCAGAATTGTGCTGCTGAAGCAAGTCCGTTTTTTGGAAAAAAAATTTGTAAAAAAAAAGTTTTCCCAAAAAAAGCATTTTATGCCATTTTTAGGTTTTGTAGGGACTCCTGATGACGTTTTGAGACATCTCCTACAACTACAGCACCAGAATTGTACTGCTGAAGCAAGTCGGTTTTTTGGCATTTTTACGACAGGGTCTCCCCTTACGACATTTTAGCAAAAACATTTTTTCGTAAAAAATGCATTTTCTTACATTTTCTTACATTTACGGGTTTAGTCGGGACTCCTGATGACGTTTTGAGACATCTCCTACAACTACAGCACCAGAATTGTGCTGCTGAAGCAAGTCCGTTTTTTGGAATTTTTTTTTTTTTTAAAAAGTTTTCCCAAAAAAAGCATTTTATGCCATTTTTAGGTTTTGTAGGGACTCCTGATGACGTTTTGAGACATCTCCTACAACTACAGCACCAGAATTGTACTGCTGAAGCAAGTCCGTTTTTTGGCATTTTTACGACAGGGTCCCCCCTTACGACATTTTAGCAAAAAATGTTTTTCGTAAAAAATGCATTTTCTTACATTTTCTTACATTTACGGGTTTAGTCGGGACTCCTGATGACGTTTTGAGACATCTCCTACTACTACAGCACCAGAATTGTGCTGCTGAAGCAAGTCCGTTTTTTGGAATTTTTTTTTGTAAAAAAAAAGTTTTCCCAAAAAAAGCATTTTATGCCATTTTTAGGTTTTGTAGGGACTCCTGATGACGTTTTGAGACATCTCCTACAACTACAGCACCAGAATTGTACTGCTGAAGCAAGTCGTTTTTTTGGCATTTTTACGACAGGGTCCCCCCTTACGACATTTTAGCAAAAAATTTTTTTCGTAAAAAATGCATTTTCTTACATTTTCTTACATTTACGGGTTTAGTCGGGACTCCTGATGACGTTTTGAGACATCTCCTACAACTACAGCACCAGAATTGTGCTGCTGAAGCAAGTCTGTTTTTAAAAAAAATTTTTGTAAAAAAAAAGTTTTCCCAAAAAAAGCATTTTATGCCATTTTTAGGTTTTGTAGGGACTCCTGATGACGTTTTGAGACATCTCCTACAACTACAGCACCAGAATTGTGCTGCTGAAGCAAGTCAGTTTTTTGGCATTTCTACGACAGGGTCCCCCCTTACGACATTTTAGCAAAAAATGTTTTTCTTAAAAAATGCATTTTCTTACATTTTCTTACATTTACGGGTTTAGTCGGGACTCCTGATGACGTTTTGAGACATCTCCTACAACTACAGCACCAGAATTGTGCTGCTGAAGCAAGTCTGTTTTTTGAAAAAAATTTTGTAAAAAAAAAGTTTTCCCAAAAAAAGCATTTTATGCCATTTTTAGGTTTTGTAGGGACTCCTGATGACGTTTTGAGACATCTCCTACAACTACAGCACCAGAATTGTGCTGCTGAAGCAAGTCCGTTTTTTGGAATTTTTATGACAGGGTCCCCCCTTACGACATTTTAGCAAAAAATGTTTTTCTTAAAAAATGCATTTTCTTACATTTTCTTACATTTACGGGTTTAGTCGGGACTCCTGATGACGTTTTGAGACATCTCCTACAACTACAGCACCAGAATTGTGCTGCTGAAGCAAGTCAGTTTTTTGGAATTTTTACGACAGGGTCCCCCCTTACGACATTTTAGTAAAAAATGCATTTTCTTACATTTTCTTACATTTACGGGTTTAGTCGGGACTCCTGATGACGTTTTGAGACATCTCCTACAACTACAGCACCAGAATTGTGCTGCTGAAGCAAGTCCGTTTTTTTGAATTTTTTTTACGACATTTTGCAAAATATTTTTTTTCCGTGAAATATGCATTTTCTTCTAATTTCTTCCATTTTCGGGTTTAGTCGGGACTCCTGATGACGTTTTGAGACATCTCCTACAACTACAGCACCAGAATTGTGCTGCTGAAGCAAGTCCGTTTTTTGGAATTTTTACGACAGGGTCCCCCCTTACGACATTTTAGCAAAAAATGTTTTTCGTAAAAAATGCATTTTCTTACATTTACGGGTTTAGTCGGGACTCCTGATGACGTTTTGAGACATCTCCTACAACTACAGCACCAGAATTGTGCTGCTGAAGCAAGTCTGTTTTTTGAAAAAAATTTTTGTAAAAAAAAAGTTTTCCCAAAAAAAGCATTTTATGCCATTTTTAGGTTTTGTAGGGATTCCTGATGACGTTTTGAGACATCTCCTACAACTACAGCACCAGAATTGTGCTGCTGAAGCAAGTCCGTTTTTTGGAATTTTTACGACAGGGTCCCCCCTTACGACATTTTAGCAAAAAATGTTTTTCGTAAAAAATGCATTTTCTTACATTTTCTTACATTTACGGGTTTAGTCGGGACTCCTGATGACGTTTTGAGACATCTCCTACAACTACAGCACCAGAATTGTGCTGCTGAAGCAAGTCCGTTTTTTGGAATTTTTTGCAAGGGTCCCCCCTTACGACATTTTAGCAAAAACATTTTTTCGTAAAATATGCATTTTCTTACATTTTTTTACATTTACGGGTTTAGTCGGGACTCCTGATGACGTTTTGAGACATCTCCTACAACTACAGCACCAGAATTGTGCTGCTGAAGCAAGTCGGTTTTTTTGAATGTTTTTTACGACATTTTAGCAAAAAAAAAAAAGTTTCCGTAAAATATGTATTTTCTTACATTTACAGGTTTAATCGGGACTCCTGATGACGTTTTGAGACATCTCCTACAACTACAGCACCAGAATTGTGCTGCTGAAGCAAGTCGGTTTTTTTGAATGTTTTTTACGACATTTTAGCAAAAAAAAAAATGTTTCCGTAAAATATGTATTTTCTTACATTTACAGGTTTAATCGGGACTCCTGATGACGTTTTGAGACATCTCCTACAACTACAGCACCAGAATTGTGCTGCTGAAGCAAGTCCATTTTTTGGAATTTTTTTTAAGGGTCTCCCCTTACGACATTTTAGCAAAACTTTTTTTTTTTGTAATTTAGTGTTAAAAAGGTAATAATGTACTGTACTGTACATATTAATTTGCCACCGCCATCATCACCACCGTGCACCTACATTATGCGAGGGTGCTCTCGGTCCATTTGAACTTTTAATAGGATCCAAAGTGCACGACCTTTGACTGAACATCACACTGTGAAATTGGATTGTGGACTTTTTTTATGTTATTATCAAATCACACAGCATGTGAGAGTTAGCAGGCACACTTCCCCTTTTCCCACTGCTCTATATCTAAGGGTGACCAGATCCCAATTCAGCAGGGGCCTCGTGTTATGTTGTGCTTATTCACAAAAACCTGGCGTACGTCCTTTTTTCCATGGTAAAGATGAAAGGTATGGAGACCGAACTTGACGTTGAATTGTGCGCTGTTTCACTCCAGGTTCGTTCTTCACATACTCACATTTGCTTTGCCGACATTTCAACAATGAAAAATAGATCGCGGCGAGGACACACAATGCACTTTTTGGCTAATGCGTTTACCGTAATTTCCGGACTATAAGGCGCATTTAAAATCCTTTTTTATTTCTCAGTGCGCCTTACACAGTTGCGCCTAATGTAATGAACAAGTTTGGTTGAGCTTACCCACCTCGAGGCTATTTTATTTGGTACATGGTGTAATTATAAGTGTGAGCAGTAGATGGCAGTCAAACATAAGAGATACGTGTAGCCTGCACTATGATGGCTTTTAAGTAAACAACAGCAACATTTTAAATGTTCCGTTGAAAATATAGAACATTAGACACGGCGCTCAAAAATCTATCAAAATGTTTTAGCACGACTTTGGTCAGCTATGAAGCCGCACCGCTTGAAGGATTGTCGGCGCATTAAACATACCACTATTATTATGGTGTGTGTATAAGGTAAGACATTATCTGGCGTTTTGTTTCGCAATATTATGCAACTTTTCTTAACTTCTGGTACCTGCTGATCTGTATTTGGGATCTGCATGAGTCTTGAAAAATTGTGTGTCCGCCTTTGTAGTTAATAAGCTTCTTCTTTTTCTCTATCTTCTTGTTATGTGACATTCATCCTCCGCTGTTGCCATTTCTAATATAAAGTAGTGTCAAGTTCTCACTTATATCTGTCAGTAAACTTGCCATGAAAGCGCTAAAACATACCGGTGTAGTGAGTTTACATTATTCACCCAAGGAAGTTTAGTTATTAGAGAGTTCCGGTTGAACGGTTTTTCACGGGACACATTTCCGGTGTGGTTGTTTCCGGATGAGGAGATGCTGCTCCATTATTGATTTGATTTGATTTTGTGTAGACCGCAATATGACTCAAGTAAACAACACCAACATTGTATATGCTCCATTGAAAATATAGAACATTACACACGGCGCTCAAAAATCTATCAAAATGTTTTAGTAGGACTTTGGTCAGCTATGAAACTGCACCGCTTGATGGATTGTACTGTGCTTCAACATAGGAGTATTATTATGGTGTGTGTATAAGGTAAGACATATTTTCTGGTGTTTTGTTTCGCAATATTATGCAAAAGAAACTTTTCTTACCTTCTGGTACCTGAAAATTTGTGCAGGTCCGCCTTTGTAGTCCGTGCCGACACCGTAGTCGATAAGCTTCTTCTTTTTCTCCACCTTCTTGTTATGGGACATCCATCCTCTGCTGTTGCCATTTCTAATAAAAAGCAGTGTAAAGTTATTACTTATTTCAGTCAGTAAACTCGCCATGAAAGCCCTAAAACATACCGGTGTAGTGAGTTACCATTATTCACCCAAGGAACTTTAGTTATTAGAGTTCTGGTCGGACGGTTTTTCACGGGACACATTTCTGGTGTTGTTGTTTCTGGATGAGGAGATGCTGCTCCGTTATTGATTGAAGTAAAGTCTGAATGTCATTAAAACAGTTAGCTCCATCTTTTGACACTTCACAACAAAGATGACGGGGAGAAGACGCTGCCGAAGGTGAGCCACGTAAATAAGACCGCCCACAAAACGGCGCACCCGGAAGCGGCTGGAAGATGATGTGTAAAACATCATCTATGCAACATTTTGAGCAAAGAACCACCATTACATGTTATGTAGACCCCAAGGAAGTCTTTTACATTTAGAAAAAAATATATATATTATGACTCCTTTAATGCGCCTTATAATCCGGTGCGCCTTATATATGAAAAAAAGATCAAAAATAGACCATTCATCGGCAGTGCTCCTTATAATCCGGTGTGCCCTATGGTCCGGAAAATACGGTAATGCTTTATATCAATATTTGTGAGGATGTTTACCAATTTATCTAGGCCAGAGGTGTCAAACTCATTTTAGATCGGGGGCCACATTGAGAAAAATCTACTCCCAAGTGGGCCGGACTGGTAAAATCACGGCACGATAACTTAAAAATAAAGACAACTTCAGATTGTTTTCTTGGTTTAAAAATAGAATTTCTCAAAAATAAACAAATCATGTTGTTTTTTTACACTTACATGTTGCAGTTAATAGTGTTCTACCTTTAATTGTCGTTATTTATACTTTCTGAATAAATGACGTGATAATGTTCATCAGTCAACTCATTGGTGTTCATTTTCGACAAGATAAAAAAAAAAAATCAAAATCAAATTACAGGATGTTATTTATGTAGTTTGCTAATTTTCTTCGACTGTTGCACTAACATCATGTGTTTTATTTTTTTTGTACATACTGTATGTAGCATCATCTACAAAGATACAAAGAATTGCCATTGCCACATCTAGTGGACACATTTAAAACAGCAGTTTCTTTCATAGAAAAATTTCAGCTCATTTGTATACTTAGCAAATTCATCCGGATAGAACCTGTTCACGGGCCTGATCCCTTTCATCTCAGCGATCGTATTTGTCACGTTTCATGTGTCAGGTAAAGCGCAATGAATGACTCCGCTTCCTAGTGTAAGAGTGAGCTTTTATAAGTGTGCCATGACAGCAGACTCTCTAATCGGTGATTAAAAGAGCTGAAAAAAAATCAAGTCTTCCAGAGATGGGCACAGTCTACACTACCTGCTGTCTGAGGCGAGTGCACAGCATTCTGCGTGACCAACAACACCCTGCTCCTCACCTGCGGCCCTCAGGTAGAAGGAACAGGTCTATACGTGCCAGGACAACTTGCCAACAGCTCGTCTGTATCCTCAGGCAGTGACCCTCTCTCACATCCCACCCATGAACTGCAACGTCTAATTATCACTTCTATTGATCTGCCCTTTATACTGTACACTGCATCCGGAAAGTATTCACAGCGCTTCATTTTTTGCCACATTTTGCTATGTTACAGCCTTATTCTAAAATGGTATCAATTCATTTTCGTCCTCAAAACTCTGCGTTTCTGGGTGTTGTTGATAAATGCAACAACACCCAGAAACGCCGCTGGCTTCGCTCGGCCCGAGCTCATCTAAGATGGACTGATTGGTTGGAATCTGCGCTTTTGCATGATATACTAGTTACTACGGTAATCTTCTCAGAAAGCACGTAGTTTCAAAGTTGTATTTGTGTTGGTACTGCATCAAAAAGCGACATCAGTGTGTAAAGGATATCACCACATGGACTCAGGAACACTTCAGAAAACCACTGTCAGTAACTACAGTTGGTCGCTACATCTGTAAGTGCAAGTTAAAACTCTACAATGCAAAGCGAATGCCATTTATCAACAACACCCAGAAACGCCGCCGGCTTCGCTCGGCCCGAGCTCATCTAAGATGTACTGATGCAAACTGGAAAAGTGTTCTGTGGTCTGACAAGTCCACATTTCAAATTGTTTTTGGAAACTGTGGACGTCGTGTCCTCCGGTCCAAAGAGGAAAAGAACCATCCGGATTGTTCTAGGCGCAAAGTTGAAAACCCAGCGTCTGTAATTGTATGGAAAACTTGTTTTGTTTTGTTTTTAATGTATGTTTTTATTGTTTTGTTTTTTAATGTATTATATTCTGTTTTTATATGTTTAAATGGATCTCAAGGTCTGCAATAAAGATTGATGATATGGGGGTGTATTAGTGGGTAACTTACACGTTTGTGAAGGCACCATTAATGCTGAAAGGTACATACAGGTTTTGGAGCAAGAAAAGTTGCCATCCAAGCGACGTCTTTTTCATGGCCGCCCCTGCTTATTTCAGTAAGATATCGCCGAGCCACATTCTGCACGTGTTACAACAGCGTGGCTTCGTAGTAAAAGAGTGCGGGTACTAGACTGGCCTGCCTGTAGTACGAACTGTGCTCTGTAAATAAACTCGCCTTGCCGACCGTTTTCTGTCGTGGACAACGACAATTTCAATAAACCACAAGTTTAAAAAAAGGCATGAACATTTCCCTCTTTTGGGTATTGAAAAAATGTATGGAACGGCGCCGCTCAAGTACCGATCCATACCAGACTGTGAATTTTGTGCATCGTTCGTGGCACCCTTTGTGTTTACGCCGTGTTTCATGGGTCAGGATTGCACCACCTAACGCATTTTTGCTACATGGTTACTATGCAGTGTGTGTGTTATTCACTATGACAATGACAATAAATGCATTGAACTGAATAAAAATCATGTTAGAGTAAATGAATACTTCTCTGATTTGAGGGCGAAGGCTTGTTCATGTGTCCTGTGATGAACTGGCGGCCAGTCTAGGGTGTAGGCCGGGGGTCAGCAACCCGCGTCTCTTTAGCACCGCCCTCGTGGCTCCCTGGACCTCTTTCAGAGATGTGTGAAAATGGAAAAAGATGAAGAACATTTTTATTTGAATATATTTTCTGTAGGAGAACAAACATGACACAAACCTTCCTAATTGTTAGAAGTCCCACTGTTTATGTTAAACATGCTTCACTGATGAGAGGATTTAGCAAGCACTGTTTTGTCCTACTAATTTCAGCGATCCTTGAACTCATTGTTGTTTGTTTACATGTACAACTTTCTCCGACGCTGCCACAGAAAGACGTGTTTTATGCCACTTCTTCTTTGTCTCATTTTGTCCACCAAACGTTCTACGCTGTGCGCGAATGCACAAAAGGTGAGCTTTGTTGATGTTATTGACTTGTTGGAGTGCTAATCGGGCATATTTGGTCAGAGCATGACTGCAAGCTAATCAATGCTAACATGCTATTTAAGCTAGCTGTATGTACATATTGCATCATTATGACTCGTTTGTAGGAATATTTGAGCTCATTTAATTTCCTTTACTTATGTCCTCTGTGCATTTCATTTATATTTGCATGTCTCATGACACATTATCTGTACGTAATATTGGCTGCATTTCTGATAGTTGTTTGTGCGCCATGTTGTTCCAGACCACAGCAAACGTTACCCAGCTTGTAAAGATTGTAATAAATCCATTAGAAGAAGACAGCCTGCCTTTTCCTTGAACTTGGACACACACATTTATACCTTTGACCCTTATGAGCCAGTCATTTCCAGAAGTTATCTCATCATGTGAGAAGCCTCCATTTAAATAACATATTATTATTTGATCTTAATAGATTAAAAATGAACACCAATGAGTTGACTGATGAACATTATCACATCATTTAATCAGAAAGTATACATATCGACAAATAAAGGTAGAATACTATTAACCGCAACAAGTAAGTGTAAAAAAAAAACAACAACATTAGGATTTGTACATTTTCAGAATGTGCTTGCTCTATTTTTAACAAAGAAAAAAACAAACAATCTGAAGTTGTCTTTATTTTTAAGTTATCGTGCCTTGATTTTACCAGTCCGGCCCACTTGGGAGTAGATTTTTGTCCATGTGGCCCCCGATCTAAAATGAGTTTGACACCTCTACATTAGAACTTACGAATAATGGATTGGTAGGTTCATCGTAGCCAGCCTTGTGTATTATTCTAATGACCCTTTTTTCAAGTTGAATTATTGAGCCTGTGTTTGTTCTATAAACATTTCCCCAAAGTTCAACACAGTATGTTAGATATGGAAAAATAAAAGAATAATATAACTACAGCTGCAGCTATCGAATATTTTAGTAATCGAGTATTCTATCGAATATCCCGATCGATTAATCGAATAAATCATAATTTTGTTTAATTATACACGTTAAGATGTGCCCTCAATTATTGTGGTTGGCCTAATCGTCTTATTTCCTAAACGCCTGTTTTCATTATTGAAGGCTGACACGCACAGCTAAAAATGTGTATGTGCTAATAAAAACAGGTGCGCTCACAGCCCTATGTGCTGTGTGGTGTGACCGCATAAACAAAGTTCTTGTCTCTCGTGCGTTTTTGATGATTATCATACGGTGCCGTTTAAACATTTTCTAAACTGGAGCGTACTTAAAAGAGCGGTGTCGTGCAGTGCAAGGGGGGGATGATCTGTGACGTAAACACGCTGTGCAACACCTAAACAGTCTGTGCGAAACGTGAGCTTTGACTACTGTTTAGTGAACCAGGCAAAATGCCGTAAAAAAAAAAATGTACGACACCTCGAGGCAGCAACAATTCCTCGAATGTATTTTGTAATCGAATTACTCAAGGAATCATGTGCAGATATTTCTTATTCAGCATGTGTCTTACTTTATATAAAGAATAGCAATGGATTTGGATGTTTTTAGAATAGAATAGAATAGAAAGTACTTTATTGATCCCTCGGGGAAATTCAGCACCACAGTTCGCTCACAATAAAAATAAACACTAAGGTATTTTTTACATGTGAATAATATAAATACAGTCTATTATACAGCATTATTCACTTGTGAATAATATAAATACAGTCTATTATACACAGTGTTGGGTTAGTTACTGAAAACCAGTAACTAGTTACAGTTACTAGTTACTTTATTTCAAAAGCAACTCAGTTACTAACTCAGTTACTTACACCAAAAAGTAATGCGTTATTGTGAAAAGTAACTATTTAGTTACTTGTTTTTTTCTTCTTCTTTTTTTTAAAGCTACCATTAATGCCCTTTAAGCCTTCATTTAAGTACTGTTATTGCACTGGAGAATAATACAATCTGTTGATCAGCGCTAGGAATTTTCAAAATGGGGTCCCAGGGACCCCATCAAGTCATAAAAATGGGGTCCTACAGTAAATTTTTGGGGTCCCACGTTTGGTAAGCGTTTTGACAACAAAAAAGATAAACGTATGCATTATCCTGTTATATCTCACATTATATATTGTGTTTTGGAAAAAGGTTGTCATAAACGTTACTTAATTCATCAAAAAAAATAATAAAGAAATCAAACAAATTTGTATACATATGTAAATGTATTCAGTTATAAACATTCATTCACTTTCTTCTTTCCTTCATGGATCTAAACTTTACCGCTGCTGGTAGTTTTTTCTATGTTTTTATTGAATTGAGTTGTAGGTGTATTTATTTCAGTATAAAAGTGTAAAAAGTGTTTTGCTTGGGTCATGAAATGATGATAATGGTGTACCAGGGCATACAAACATTTTATATTTAACGCTTAAATCTCTGGAGTCTACATCAACTTCAGATCTATCCCTCATTTCAAAATGTTGTAGTTATGTTGTTTTTTTGTCTGTTTGTTTTCCGCCCTTTTTTGTCAAACAAAACTATGTTTTTAATGGCAAACACACAAAATATGCAAAATCTTCCACCAAAAATATTTTTCAAAGTGGAATATTTGATGTGAAGTAATGGGAACCTTGGATAGGTCAATAATTCATAATAACATTGATTTTGATTCAATATTATGTTTTGAGCAATGACAGTTTGAAATAAATTGATTAATGTGGACCCCGATTTAAACAAGTTGAAAAACTTATTCGGGTGTTACCATTTAGTGGTCAATTGTACGGAATATGTACTGTACTGTGCAATCTATTAATAAAAGTCTCAATCAATCAATCCACTCCCTCGCTCTCTCTGTCCCTCCCTCACGAATGCTGCACGAATTAGTTTTGTTTTCAACCCCATCTTAACCCTGAACGTACATTGAAAATATACGCAACCCTGCCGGACATTTGAGGCATTTAAGAAACTCCGCCCGGACAGCCCCGCAAAAGAAGACACATGGTCAGTCTAGAATATCTCCATGTTAAGAAACTCGGCTTCAGCTCCACCATGATGTCTTGTAAGTAAACACAGACACGCCCCCCGCCCCCCACCCCTCTTCACACCCACACACACACACACACACACACACACACACACACACACACACACACACACACACACACACACACAGCGCCTCTTCTCTTGTCCCCGTTGTGACACAGGAAGAATTAAGTTAAGTTAAAGTTAAAGTACCAATGATTGTCACACACACACCAGGTGTGGTGAAATTTGTCCTCTGCATTTGACCCATCCCCTTGGGGAGCAGTGGGCAGCAGCGGCGCCGCGCCCGGGAATCATTCAGAAGGACGACACTGCAACTCTCCAATAAAACACACTCAGATCTTCTGTTTTTAGCCGATACTACATAAGAAATGACATCAAATAACGCAGTAACGCATCATGTAGTAACGGTAACTGAGTTACTGAATATAAAAAATAAGGCGTTAGACTACTAGTTACTTTGTAACGCGTTAGTCCCAACACTGATTATACAGCATTATTCACATGTCAATAACATAAATACAGTCTATTATACAGCATCATTCACATTTGAATAATATAAATACATTTAAAGGCCTACTGAAATGAATTTTTTTTATTTAAACGGGGATAGCAGATCTATTCTATGTGTCATACTTGATCATTTCGCGATATTGCCATATTTTTGCTGAAAGGATTTAGTATAGAACAACGACGATAAAGATTGCAACTTTTGGTATCTGATAAAAAAAAGGCTTGCACCTACCGGAAGTAGCGTGACGTAGTCAGTTGAACATATACGCAAAGTTCCCTATTGTTTACAATGATGGCCGCATGAAGTGAGAGAGATTCGGACCGAGAAAGCGACAATTTCCCCATTAATTTGAGCGAGGATGAAAGATTTGTGGATGAGTAAAGTGCAAGTGAAGGACTAGTGGGGAGTTGAAGCTATTCAGATAGGGAAGATGCTGTGAGAGCCGAGGGTGACCTGATATTCAGCTGGGAATGACTACAACAGTAAATAAACACAAGACATATATATACTCTATTAGCCACAACACAACCAGGCTTATATTTAATATGCCACAAATTAATCCTGCATAAAAACACCTGCGTGTTTGTTATGCTAGCTCCTAGCTCCTCTGCTAGCTCCTAGCTCCATAGAACACGCCAATACAATTCAAACACCTGATCAACACACACAATCACTCAGCCCAAAAGACAGTTTACCTAACCCAAGGTTCATAAAGCTTATATATTTTTAAAAAGTTACGTACGTGACGCGCACATACGGTCAAGTTATCGAATGTTTAGCAGCCAAGGCTGCATACTCACGGTACCTGATATTCAGCTGGGAATGACTACAACAGTAAATAAACACAAGACATATATATACTCTATTAGCCACAACACAACCAGGCTTATATTTAATATGCCACAAATTAATCCTGCATAATAACACCTGCGTGTTTGTTATGCTAGCTCCTAGCTCCTCTGCTAGCTCCTAGCTCCATAGAACACGCCAATACAATTCAAACACCTGATCAACACACACAATCACTCAGCCCAAAAGACCGTTCACCTAACCCAAGGTTCATAAAGCTTATATATTTTTAAAAAGTTACGTACGTGACGCGCACGTACGGTACGGTACGTGTTATGCTAGCTCATAGCTCCTCTGCTAGCTCCTAGCTCCATAGAACACGCCAATACAATTCAAACACATGATCAACACACACAATCACTCAGCCCAAAAGACCGTTCACCTAACCCAAGGTTCATAAAGCTTATATATTTTAAAAAAGTTACGTACATACGCAAAAAAAAGCCAAAGCTGCATACTCACAGTAGCACGTCTGCGTCTTTGTCATCCAAATCAAAGTAATCCTGGTAAGAGTCTGTGTTGTCCCAGTTCTCTACAGGCGTCTGTGTATCCAAATCAAAAGTCCTCCTGGTTAGAGTCTCTGTTATCCGAGTTCTTCCATCTTGACTGCATCTTTCGGGAATGTAAACAAAGAAGCGCCGGCTGTGTACTGTTGTGGCTGACTACGTTCGAAAAATACGTCCATTTCGCACCGACAACTTTCTTCTTTGCTTGCTTGGCTTCCTTCTCCATAATGCAATGAACATGATTGAAACAGATTCACGAACACAGATGTCCAGAATACTGTGGAATTATGAAATGAAAACAGAGCTTTTTCGTATCGGCTTCAATGTGGAAGGCATACCCGTGTTCGCCGGGCTACGTCACGCGCATACGTCATCCGCAGAGGCGTTTCGAACCGGAAGTTTAGCGGCAAATTTAAAATGTCACTTTATAAGTTAACCCGGCCGTATTGGCATGTGTTATAATGTTAAGATTTCATCATTGATATATAAACTATCAGACTGCGTGGTCGGTAGTAGTGGGTTTCAGTAGGCCTTTAACCCTGAACGTACATTGAAAATATACGCAACCCTGCCGGACATTTGAGGCATTTAAGAAACTCCGCCCGGACAGCCCCGCAAAAGAAGACACATGGTCAGTCTAGAATATCTCCATGTTAAGAAACTCGGCTTCAGCTCCACCATGATGTCTTGTAAGTAAACACAGACACGCCCCCCCACCCCTCTCCACACCCACACACACACACACACACACACACACACACACACACACACACACACACACACACACACACACACACACACACACACACACACACACACAGCGCCTCTTCTCTTGTCCCCGTTGTGACACAGGAAGAATTAAGTTAAGTTCAAGTTAAAGTACCAATGATTGTCACACACACACACTAGGTGTGGTGAAATTTGTCCTCTGCATTTGACCCATCCCCTTGGGGAGCAGTGGGCAGCAGCGGCGCCGCGCCCGGGAATCATTCAGAAGGACGACACTGCAACTCTCCAATAAAACACACTCAGATCTTCTGTTTTTAGCCGATACTACATAAGAAATGACATCAAATAACGCAGTAACGCATCATGTAGTAACGGTAACTGAGTTACTGAATATAAAAAATAAGGCGTTAGACTACTAGTTACTTTGTAACGCGTTAGTCCCAACACTGATTATACAGCATTATTCACATGTCAATAACATAAATACAGTCTATTATACAGCATCATTCACATTTGAATAATATAAATACATTTAAGCACAGTTAAGTATTGTTTTCCCTTTAACATCACAAATGAGTTTGACATTTGAAGTTAATTGCTGACATGAATGGACTTTTCCAGCATATTATGTGTGTATGACTTTCACCTGTGTAATAGAATGACTTCATGCAACTTTTCTCGGAGGACAATTGAACACTCACCTACCGAAAATGCAAACTTCGTCGCTGCTCGGTGACCTTCGTCTAGCGGCAGAATGTCTCTCTCGTCGTGTTGATCTAAATGAGAAGGAATGAATGACATTGGAACAAATAACAGCGCTGACATGATAGGAGGCGTGTTAGCTAGCAACCTGTTGTATTCTGATGACGTGCTAGCGTCACTTCCGCTGGGACGAGACCGGAGCGGTTAAAAAACGTGACTTTCATTTATAATAATTGAATGGTGTGTGTTCAAATAACCCTCCTCGGCCTTATAATTGTTACAAGTCGCGCTGTTGACATCTTTTCTTGGGAAATGGAGTCGACTCCAGGGGGTCTTTCCGCGGGCTCTGCCATTTTGAAATATGACGTCACGACGCGACGTCATCACCACCCGGAAGTGTGGATCTTCTTCTTCTTCTTTTTTTTTTTATAGCAGGTTGGCAAGCAACCTTCTGGTGTGCATTACCGCCACCTACTGATATGGAGTGTGGACCACTTCTAGAGATCACCTTAGCACAGAGCTGGGCAAATGAACGTCCGGGGGCCACATGCGGCCCCTTAAGCTTTTCAATCTGAATAATATGAATAACATCATTAAAAGTTCAGTTAAAGTGCCAATGATTGTCACACACACACACTAGGTGTGGCGAAATTATTCTCTGCATTTGAACCATCACCCTTGATCACCCCCAGGGAGGTGAGGGGAGCAGTGAGCAGCAGCGGTGGCCGCGCCCGGGAATCATTTTGGTGATTCAACCCCCAATTCCAACCCTTGATGCTGAGTGCCAAGCAGGGAGGTAATGGCTCCCATTTTTATATAATAAAATACATGAATAAATCTTAGTCATACACTCTTATTCATACACTCTTATTCATATAATCTTATTCATATACTCTTATTCATGCATTCTTATTCATATAATCTTATTCATACACTCTTATTCATACACTCTTATTCATACACTCTTATTCATACACTCTTAGTCATATAATCTTATTCATACACTGTTATTCGTACATTCTTATTCATACACTCTTATTCATATACTCTTATTCATACACTCTTAGTCATATAATCTTATTCATACACTCTTAGTCATCCACTCTTATTCATATAATCTTATTCATACACTCTTATTCATGCATTCTTATTCATATAATCTTATTCATACACTCTTATTCGTACATTCTTATTCATACACTCTTATTCATACACTCTTATTCATACACTCTTATTCATACACTCTTATTCATATACTCTTATTCATACACTCTTATTCATATACTCTTATTCATGCATTCTTATTCATACACTGTTATTCATATAATCTTATTCATATACTCTTATTCATACACTCTTAGTCATCCACTCTTATTCATCCACTCTTATTCATACACTCTTATTCATATACTCTTATTCATCCACTCTTATTCATACACTCTTATTCATATACTCTTATTCATATACTCTTATTCATACACTGTTATTCATATACTCTTATTCATACATTCTTATTCATACACTGTTATTCATATAATCTTATTCATACACTCTTAGTCATACACTCTTAGTCATCCACTCTTATTCATACACTCCTATTCATATACTCTTATTCATACACTCTTATTCATATACTCTTATTCATACACTGTTATTCATATACTCTTATTCATACATTCTTATTCATACACTGTTATTCATATAATCTTATTCATATACTCTTATTCATATACTCTTAGTCATCCACTCTTATTCATACACTCTTATTCATACACTCTTATTCATACACTCTTAGTCATCCACTCTTATTCATACACTCTTAGTCATCCACTCTTATTCATACACTCTTATTCATACACTCTTATTCATACACTCTTATTCATACACTCTTAGTCATCCACTCTTATTCATACACTCTTAGTCATACACTCTTATTCATACACTGTTATTCATACACTCTTATTCATACACTCTTAGTCATCCACTCTTATTCATACACTCTTATTCATACACTCTTATTCATACACTCTTAGTCATCCACTCTTATTCATACACTCTTATTCATACACTCTTAGTCATCCACTCTTATTCATACACTCTTAGTCATCCACTCTTATTCATATACTCTTATTCATATACTCTTATTCATACACTGTTATTCATAAACTCTTATTCATACATTCTTATTCATACACTGTTATTCATATAATCTTATTCATATACTCTTATTCATACACTCTTAGTCATCCACTCTTATTCATACACTCTTATTCATACACTCTTATTCATACACTCTTAGTCATCCACTCTTATTCATACACTCTTATTCATATACTCTTATTCATACATTCTTATTCATACACTGTTATTCATATAATCTTATTCATACACTCTTAGTCATCCACTCTTATTCATACACTCTTATTCATATACTCTTATTCATACACTGTTATTCATATACTCTTATTCATACATTCTTATTCATACACTGTTATTCATATAATCTTATTCATACACTCTTAGTTATACACTCTTAGTCATCCACTCTTATTCATATACTCTTATTCATACATTCTTATTCATACACTCTTAGTCATACACTCTTAATCATCCACTCTTATTCATACACTCTTATTCATATACTCTTATTCATACACTGTTATTCATATACTCTTATTCATACATTCTTTTTCATACACTGTTATTCATATACTCTTATTCATACACTCTTAGTCATCCACTCTTATTCATACACTCTTATTCATATACTCTTATTCATACACTGTTATTCATATACTCTTATTCATACATTCTTATTCATACACTGTTATTCATATAATCTTATTCATACACTCTTAGTCATCCACTCTTATTCATCCACTCTTATTCATATACTCTTATTCATATACTCTTATTCATACACTCTTAGTCATCCACTCTTATTCATCCACTCTTATTCATATACTCTTATTCATACATTCTTATTCATACACTGTTATTCATATAATCTTATTCATACACTCTTATTCATACACTCTTAGTCATCCACTCTTATTCATACACTCTTATTCATATACTCTTATTCATATACTCTTATTCATACATTCTTATTCATACACTGTTATTCATATAATCTTATTCATATACTCTTATTCATACACTCTTATTCATATACTCTTAGTCATCCACTCTTATTCATACACTCTTATTCATATACTCTTATTCATATACTCTTAGTCATACACTGTTATTCATATACTCTTATTCATACATTCTTATTCATACACTGTTATTCATATAATCTTATTCATATACTCTTATTCATACACTCTTATTCATATACTCTTAGTCATCCACTCTTATTCATACACTCTTAGTCATCCACTCTTATTCATACACTCTTATTCATATACTCTTATTCATATACTCTTATTCATACACTCTTAGTCATCCACTCTTATTCATACACTCTTATTCATACACTCTTAGTCATCCACTCTTATTCATACACTCTTATTCATATACTCTTATTCATACACTCTTATTCATACACTGTTATTCATATACTCTTATTCATATACTCTTATTCATACACTCTTATTCATACAGTCTTAGTCATACACTCTTAGTCATCCACTCTTATTCATCCACTCTTATTCATATACTCTTATTCATACACTCTTATTCATACAGTCTTAGTCATACACTCTTAGTCATCCACTCTTATTCATCCACTCTTATTCATATACTCTTATTCATACACTCTTATTCATACACTGTTATTCATATACTCTTATTCATATACTCTTATTCATACACTCTTATTCATACAGTCTTAGTCATACACTCTTAGTCATCCACTCTTATTCATCCACTCTTATTCATACACTGTTATTCATATACTCTTATTTGTCAAGACTTGGTCTTTGGCGTGGTTTGCTCTCCCGTGGTGCAAAAGAATTGGAACGGACGTGGCGTGCAGGTAAAGACATAGTTTAATTATTACTATAAACTCAAACAAAAGGTACAAACAAAAGGCGCTCACAGCGGAGGTAAAAAACTTGACTAGAAAAACAAAGGGCGCGCACAATGGCGGAGAACTATGAACATTAAACAAACAAAAACTTACGTGACAAGAGATGAAACAAGAACTAACGTGACAAGGAACTGTGGACATGGCATGAATGGGTGCTGTCGCCAGGACGAACAACAGAAACAGAAAAGCCTATATAGTGACATGAAAAGTGAAAACAGGTGCGTGACTAACTGTGAACAGGTGCATGACATGACTGTGAAAACGTGAGACAGGTGTGTGTGAGTCCAAACGTGGAACAGGTGAAACTAATGGTTGCTATGGTGACAAACAAAACCAGGAAGTGAAACCAGGAACTAAGGAATTGTCCAAAAAACAAAACAGCACATGGCCAAACAAAAACATGAACACAGACATGACAGAACCCCCCCCTTACGGACAGATCCCAGATGTCCAAAAACAAAAAACAGGATCAAGAGTCATGGGAGGGGGGGAGGGGGACATGGCGGTGGATCGCCAGACCAGGTGTCCCCGAATCCACCGGGGCAGAGTCAGGTGGCGGCGGCGGGTAGACCGCCGCTGAACCTGACGAGGTGGGCGACCTGGGAATGGCCACATTCGTGGCAGACGAGGAGGTCGGCGCACCTGGCGTGGCGGACGCCCATGGAAAGGCCACATCCTTGGCCGACGAGGAGGTGGGCGCGTTGTCGTGGCAGGCGGCGAAGCTTGGCGTGGTGCGTCAGGCGGCGAAGCTTGGCGTGGTGCGTCAGGCGGCGAAGCTTGGCGTGGCGGGTCTTGACGAGGGTCTTGGTCTTGGCATGGGTCTTGGTCTTGGTCTTGGCGAGGGTCTGGGTCTTGGTCTTGGACTTGGTCTTGGCGTGGTTGGTCTTGGTCTTGGACTTGGCGTGGTTGGTCTTGGTCTTGGACTCGGCGTGGTTGGTCTTGGTCTTGGACTCGGCGTGGTTGGTCTTGGTCTTGGCGTAGTTGGTCTTGGACTTGGTCTTGGTGTAGCTGTGCTTGGACTTGGTCTTGGTTTGGGTCACTTGGCGGGTCTTGGTCTTGGTCACTTGGCGGGTCTTGGTCTTGGTCACTTGGCGGGTCTTGGTCTTGGTCACTTGGCGGGTCTTGGTCTTGGTCACTTGGCGGGTCTTGGTCTTGGTCACTTGGCGGGTCTTGGTCTTGGCTTTGGTCTTGGCGTGGGACAGCCACGGGCGGCACTTGGCGGCGTGGGGCAGCCACGGGCGGCACTTGGCGGCGTGGGGCAGCCACGGGCGGCACTTGGCGGCGTGGGGCAGCCACGGGCGGCACTTGGCGGCGTGGGGCTGCGACTGGCGGCACTTGGCGGCGTGGGGCAGCCACGGGCGGCACTTGGCGGCGTGGGGCAGCCACGGGCGGCACTTGGCGGCGTGGGGCAGCCACGGGCGGCACTTGGCGGCGTGGGGCAGCCACGGGCGGCACTTGGCGGCGTGGGGCAGCCACGGGCGGCACTTGGCGGCGTGGGGCAGCCACGGGCGGCACTTGGCGGCGTGGGGCAGCCACGGGCGGCACTTGGCGGCGTGGGGCAGCCACGGGCGGCACTTGGCGGCGTGGGGCTGCGACTGGCGG
>NC_084752.1:45672323-45757323 GCF_033978785.1 Entelurus aequoreus | reverse complement strand
ATATACATACATGTATGTGTAAATATATATATATATATACATGTGTATATATATACATGTATATACAGTACACTGTATATATATGTATATGCATATATATATACATGTATACTGTATACATACATATACACACATATAATGTAAAAAAAAAATTATATATATATCAATTGATTTTCAAAAATGATTAATTGATTTAGAATCGGAATGAATACATTTTGTCATTCGGGTGTGAATCTTTTTTTTTCCGTGAACCCCCGACTGTTTACTCCTCACTCGTTCATTTGGACTCAGTGACGTGTTAAAGCACTTTGTTTCTTGGTAAAAGATGATGGTGAAGACGTGTGATATCGAAGAAGAGACTTTTTGTAGTGTAATAAAAGGTGCTTGCAACAATTTGATATTTTGAGTTGAGAAACTGACGTTACTTTTAGAAGTCAAAAAACGAGAAGAAGATATGGCCATGACTAGGGAAGGTTGTTTGAACTGGGTCATATAAGTATATGCCACGTCAACTCATGATCATTGACCGGATGTACTCTCGTTGTCCACAAAATGGCGGCAAATTGGCATAAGTCAGATGTGTGAAAGCTGATTTGGAAGCACCCCGCGGGCCAGATTCATGACTAGACCCGTGACGCCTCGTAGTTTGGACACCTCTCAGTTAGGATGTGCCTCTAAAGCCAACCAGGGCCTGGCAGGATTATTTTGTTCTCATGTTTACTCTTCTTTTCACTCATTCACTTTGACTGTGTTACGTGTTAAAGATAAATGGTGGTGATTATCTAAGAAGGGACTTTTTTTTATAAAGTATTAAAATGAGAATGCAGCAATTGATATTTTACATTTAGAAACTAACATCACTGTCGTAGTAAAAAAAAAAAAAGGTATGTTTTTATGGACCCTGCCTGAAGGATAGACCCCCACCCCAGGCAGAGACAGAGTTCAATTTGGCTCAATGAGGAGAGACGTATTGGGCAGTACACTTAGTTACAGTTCCAACCTACGCTCTAAGGTACAGCCCACATGCTCCTCTATTTATTCGGGAGGTCCCTGGTTAACATCACTGAGGCTGCTTCTGAAGGAACGGGGGTCATTTCAGAAGCCCCAGTTAGACACAATATATGATTATTCAGAAATGGAAATGTGCTGACACTCGTCATATCGCCCTGTCTCTGCTTTGTCTGCGTCACGGTACTCGATGTTCGCCCTTGGCAGTCAGCAGGCCGGGTCTGGACACAAACACTGATACGAGACCACTCGCAATCCAAGATTGCGAGTTGTCCCTTTGCACAGATAGAAAAGTACAACTTCAGCACAATTGATAATAACTATAGCAACGGCCTTTAAGCATAAGAGTTGTGTGATAACTTATACATAATTATTCTAACAAACAAAAACACACAAAAGCGCCCAAGAACCATAATTAGTGGTTCATGGAAACGATAATGTCACGGCGCGGGCTCGAACCCGCTTTTCCCCGGCAGCGCACCCAGACACGTCCCCGCCCCCTGCCCACGCAGCGACAAGGCTGCAGTCAATCACGGATGAGCGCACCTGGACCTGCTTGGCACTCAGCATCAAGGCTTGGAATTGGGGGTTAAATCACCAAAAATGATTCCCGGGCGCGGCCACCGCTGCTGCTCACTGCTCCCCTCACCTCCCAGGGGGTGATCAAGGGTGATGGGTCAAATGCAGAGAATAATTTCACCACACCTAGTGTGTGTGTGTGACTATCATTGCTACTTTAACTGTTTTTTTGTTTTTTTTTACTTTATATCAAAGGAGCTAATGTGATGTGCTGCCACTCTTTGAGGCGCATCAAACAAAAAATATATATATTTATGATTTAAAAAAAAATAAAATGTTATGCTCCTTTTTGTAAAAAAAAACAACATTTTTATTATGGGGGAAAAAAAGCATAATTTTTTTCCATAAACAAGTTGTAAAGTGAAATACTTTAGATGAGTTATTTACTTTAATAAGTCAATAATTCATAACCTTATTATTTGACAGTTTCCCCCCCTTAAACTCACACTATCCCTCCTTAGCTGAAAAACAGACACGCTCAAAAAAGTGTTATAAGTAAGTCGTATTTTTATTTGTATTTTTTAACTTTGAGTGCTTTTTATTTATTTATTTTTTTACTTTGAATGCTTTAAATTAAAAATACAAAACATTTTTTATGGTGGGAAAAACACAAATTATGCATAATTTCCAAAAACGATTTGCAAAGTGGAATACTTTAGATGAGATAATTACAGCCTTTTAATAGGTCAATAATTCATAACACTGATTTTTATGCCTAATTTTTGGAACAATTACATTTCTCCCCCCAAAAACTCACACTATCCCTCCTTAACTGAATAATGGACATGCTCAAAAAAGTGTTAAAGGTAATATATTTTTTTAAATGTAATTATTTGACGCTTTAAATTTTTTCAACAGTTTCGGACCTACAGTATCTGTAGATATAAAGTTTTTATATATTCGTAATATTCATTTAAGGTTTTATGCTCTTTTAACATATTTTATGATGGGGGGAAAAACCCCAAAAATGCAAAAGTTGAATAACTGAGTTGCAAAGTGGAATACTTTAAATTAGGTAATTACAGCCTTTATTAGGTCAGTGATTAGAAACAACACTGATTTTGATGCATTATTATTTTTGTCGAAAAAAGGACAAACTCTAAAAAGTAAGTCATATATGATTTTTTTTATTTTTACATTTTTTAAGCGTTTCAAATTTTTCATCACTTTTAGACCATTTCTGTAGATATAAAGTTATTATTTTTTAATGTCTTTTATGTTTATTTCTTTTGTAAAGAAAAAAACCACATATATATTTGGAGATACATCTATATATATATAGAAACCAAACTATATAGCTATTCAGCATCTTTATATTCCCACCATGTGGATATTTAAACGGCACCATGAGTGAACGTAACCTTAAGCCTAAGAGCATTCAATTCTATTTTATTTACACTATGTAAACTCGTTACATCAAAATTCATTTTTAAGGTTTAATAGATAATAAGAGACTATAGAAAATGTTAGGAATGATCTACTCTTTAAGTTGTACTTGTACGAGTGGTCTTGTTTATAAACTTTTACAGAAAGTAATGTCTTTTTTTTTTTTAAGAAAAAAAACACTCAACAATTTCAGAAAACACAAAAACAAAAGACTATATACTTTACAATTACAGAAAACACAAAAATAAAAGACTTTTAATCACTGCTATGTTGAAATTGTTACTAATATTGATACTGTTGACACTAATATTGATACTGTTGGTACTGATAATATTAATTTTTGTTTCACTACTTTTAGATTGTTCCGTGTCATGTTTATGTGTCCTCAGTTGCTCTGTTTATTGCTATTCTGAGTGTTGCTGGGTCGGGTTTGGTTTTGGAATTGGATTGCATTGTTATGGTATTGCTGTGTATTGTTTTGTTGGATTGATTAATAAATTCATAAAAAACATAGAAAAATAATTAATAATAATAAAATTTTAAAAAATAAAAATAAATAAAAGACTAAAAACTTTACAATTACAGAAAACCCAAAACCAAAAGACTAAATACTAGGGATGTCGATATATGCGTTAAAATGTAATATCGGAAATTATCGGTATCGGTTTTTTTTATTATCGGTATCGGGTTTTTTTGTTTTGTTTTTTTTGTTGTTTTTTTTAATTAAATCCACATAAAAAACACAAGATACACTTACAATTAGTGCACCAACCCAAAAAACCTCCCTCCCCCATTTACACTCATTCACACAAAAGGGTTGTTTCTTTCTGTTATTAATATTCTGCTTCCTACATTATATATCAATATATATCAATACAATCTGCAAGGGATACAGTCCGTAAGCACACATGATTGTGCGTGCTGCTGCTCCACTAATAGTACTAACCTTTAACAGTTAATTTTACTAATTTTCATTCATTACTAGTTTCTATGTAACTGTTTTTATATTGTTGTACTTTCTTTTTTATTCAAGAAAATGTTTTTAATTTATTTATCTTATTTTACTAATTTTTAAAAAAAGTACCTTATCTTCACCATACCTGGTTGTCCAAATTAGGCATAATAATGTGTTAATTCCACGACCGCATATATCGGTTGATATCGGTATCGGTTGATATCGGTATCGGTTGATATCGGTATCTGTAATTAAAGAGTTGGACAATATCGGAATATCGGATATCAGCAAAAAGCCATTATCGGACATCCCTACTAAATACTTTACAATTACAGAAAACACAAAAACAAAAAACAAAATACTAAATACTTTAAAATTTCAGAAAACACAAAAACAAAATACTAAATACTTTACAATTTCAAATAACACAAAAACAAAAAACTAAATACTTTACAATTACAGAAAACACAAAAACAAAATACTAAATACTTTACAATTACAGAAAACACAAAAACAAAATACTAAATACTTAAAAATTACAGAAAACACAAAAACAAAATACTAAATACTTTACAATTACAGAAAACACAAAAACAAAATACTAAATACTTTACAATTTCAAATAACACAAAAACAAAAAACTAAATACTTTACAATTACAGAAAACACAAAAACAAAATAATAAATACTTTACAATTACAGAAAACACAAATACAAAATACTAAATACTTAAAAATTACAGAAAACACAAAAACAAAATACTAAATACATTACAATTACAGAAAGCACAAAAACAAAATACTAAATACTTTACAATTTCAGAAAACACAAAAACAAAATACTAAATACTTTACAATTACAGAAAACACAAAAACAAAATACTAAATACTTTACAATTTCAGAAAACACAAAAACAAAATACTAAATACTTTACAATTTCAGAAAACACAAAAACAAAATACTAAATACTTAAAAATTACAGAAAACACAAAAACAAAATACTAAATACTTAAAAATTTCAGAAAACACACAAAAAAAACTAAATACTTTAAAATTACAGAAAACACAAAAACAAAATACTAAATACTTAAAATTTTCAGAAAACACAAAAACAAAATACTTTACAATTACAGAAAACACAAAAACAAAAGACTAAATACTTTACAATTACAGAAAAGACAAAAACAAAAGACTAAATACTTTACAATGACAGAAAACACAAAAACAAAAGACTAAAAACTTTACAATGACAGAAAACCCAAAAGACGATACAACGATCCCAGATTGACAGCTGAATCAGCCAATCAGTGTTCATCTGAGTGCGTAAACAAAGACGTGGCGGATGTGGTCAGTGATTGGCTGATTTAGCTGTCAATCTGGGATTTGGGACATTCTGTTTCCGGTTTATGAAATTGTAAAATTGTTTGAATTTTGTTGTGTTTTCTGAAATTGTAAAGTGCTTAGTCTTTTGTCTTTCTGAAATTCTAAACTGCTTCGTCCTTTATTTAGTTTTCTTTAATTGCAGACCACCGTAGAACCGTAGATGATAGTTCTGTCATTATCGATCTTTGTTGTTGTTTTTATCCAATTGTTGTTTTGATTGTGTACGGTGTCCTAGAGTGCCCAGAAAGGCGCTTTATAAATAAAATGTATTATTATTATTATTAGTGGTCTTCAATTTGAAGTTGTTTGCATAAAATTAACTGAACAAAAAAACCACACAAACAGACCCCGATTGTTTGCGAAAGGCTGCGCGGGGTATTATTGTGTGGCACAAAAGCAAAGAAAGACTTTTGTCTACCACTTTCTGTTGCACATAAAAGACGCCCTGTTGCGTTGCCCTGCTGTCTGTTTCCACGTGTTCCAGGCACTTCTCAAAACCCCACCCCCTTTATTTCTTATCTGCTCTCCCATTGGTTTAGCACCCTGTCAGTCAAACATACGTTCCCAGAAATACGGGTGCCGCCCCCCCCTCTTGTGCTCGTCGTGACGTCACTCGTTCGTCCCAACACGGAAATGAGGATTACGGAGCGTCGCGGGGATGAGTTTAAAGTGTTCTAAAACATCAACATGTCCGCCTCTTGGGCCTGCAGACGGTCAGTTTGAGTGGACACCGACGTATGGACAACAAGGAATGGAGGAGGGACTCCACCTTTGAGTTGTGGTCGAGTTGAAAGCTGCCGTCGTCATGTTGCTGCTGCTGCTGAGTCTTCTCCTGGCGTGGAACAACCTGCAACTCTCACAGGTCAACTTTATGTCTACTTTCCTCTTTTTCTGCTCCTATTCTTTCTTTTCCAGCGTTTCACTGTCGCTATTTCAGCCTTCGCTGGCTTAAAAGTGACAAAACCTCTTAAAGCCCCAAGCTGTTTGTTTACATGCTTTTTTATTTATTTCTCTTTGCTATTTGGGCTTATTGGACCCTAATTAGAATAAAAACTAAGAATCATATTTTCATATGATGTACTTAGTCCATAAGTACACGAATGTGTACTTCGTGTTTAGTGACATGCTAATTCTTATTTTTACGCTTTTTTTTCTCCAAATATGTTATATTCTTCTGACACCACCAGATGACAGTATAAGTGTCCACATAAGTGGCCATAAGACCCCAATTCAGTAGTGTAATCATCAACTAAAAGTGCCCTCTTTGGGGATTGTAATAGAGATCCATCTGGATTTATGAACTTCATTCTAAACATTTCTTCACAAAAAAATAAATCTTTAACATCAATATTTATGGAACATGTCCACAAAAAATAAGTTAAAGTTAAAGTACCAATGATTGTCACACACACACTAGGTGTGGTGAAATTTGTCCTCTGCATTTGACCCATCCCCTTGTTCACCCTCTGGGAGGTGAGGGGAGCAGTGGGCAGCAGCGGTGCCGCGCCCGGGAATCATTTTGGTGATTTAACCCCCAATTCCAACCCTTGATGCTGAGTACCAAGCAGGGAGGTAATGGGTCCCATTTTTTTTTATAGTCTTTGGTATGACTCGGCCGGGGTTTGAACTCACAACCTACCCATCTCAGGGCGGACACTCTAACCACTAGGCCACTGAGTAGGTTATCTAGCTGTCAACATTGAATATTGCATTGTTGCATTTCTTTTCACAGTTCTTTTTGACAGACATTTTAGTTAGGGTCAAACCATCATGGCATGGGGGAAACTCTGGGTTTATGGTAATGATTTGTTGTTCAGTTTATGAACTTACATTCATATTTTGTTGAAGTATTTTTCAATAAATATATTTATAAAGGATTTTTGAATTGTTGCTATTTTTAGAATATTTAAAAAAAAATCTCACGTACCCCTTGGCATACTTTCAAGTACCCCCAGGGGTACGCGTACCCCCATTTGAGAACCACTGGTGTACACAATTGTAGAAATAAGAGCTAAAAGGTGCTGTCCACGCATGTGGCCACTAAGCCTTTAGAGCATGGCCTGGGCAATTATTTTACTCGGGTGGCCAGATTTAGATAAAAAAAAAGTGTGTCTGGGGGCCGGTATATCTATTTTTAGGAACACTAATACAAAACCTCACAATAATGATTGAAAGCTAAAAACGTTATGACAGACCGCCTTAAAAAACGGAATGGAATTTTTTTTTTTTTTTAACTGAATGAGACACCCAGAATGTACATGAAAATAATATGGGATTTACAATATTAACTATGAAGGATAAAACACTGAAAATTGACAACATATGAACGTCACACCCCCTCTCCATCCACATATTTTACAATCAAGCGAAACGCAACAAAAATGCAACAAACATAGCGAAATATGAACGCGAAAAAACAAAAGTAAACTCACCTACAATCTAATATATCTGATATATCACTAAGCTTTAGAACTTTGTTGTAAAAATCTCCTTCCGCGTCTGTCCCAGACAGGCCTGGCCCTAACCAATCTGGCGCCCTAGGCAAGATTTTAGGTGGCAAGACGAAAGTAAAACTGAACTGGCTACAAAGTAAACAGAAACAGAATGCTGGACGACAGCAAAAACTTACGGCGTCCGCAAAGTACATCCGCACATGACGTGACAATCAACAATGTCGACACAGAGAAGGGTAGCGACAACTTACATAGCCTTGCTTGCTAACACAAAGCAGGTGCGGGGAATAGCGCTCAAAGGAAGACACGAAACTGCTACAGGAAATCACCAACAAAACAGGAAGGGCCACCAAAATAACAGCGCATTTTGCCCAGGTCTGGTTTGAAAGGACAAAATGGATGGCATCATCATCACACAATTTGACACACTTCGTTGTTCATGACACTTGCCATCCGGTTATAGGTAAACATGAACACACGCACACACACACACACACACACACACACACACACATGCGTGTAATGTTTTAAGAAGGAGGGGTGTGTGGAAGGATATCCTGCTAAATGAGGAACTCGGTACACACACACACACTTACACACACACACACATTACACACACACACACTCTTGTTACCTTCTCGAGACCTGAGAAAAATGCCTCCCTCTTTAGGACCAGCCTTTCTAGATATATAAAGAAGTGTATTTACAACATTAATAATATATACATACTATGCAAATATATAAAAAAAGCTTGTTGTGAAAAATGAGTTGGAATTTCACCAGAAAAAGGTCACAATTTCACAAGAAAAACTTAGAAGTTTGGCAGTATTATAATAAAAGTCGTAATTTTACTCAATAACATTTACAACTTTACAAGAAAAGCTTAAAAAATTGGCAATTTGTTGAAAAATTGTATTTATACTATTCACATGTGAATAATGCTGTATAATAGACTGTATTTATATTATTCACATGTGAATAATGCTGTATAATAGACTGTATTTATATTATTCACATGTGAATAATGCTGTATAATAGACTGTATTTATATTATTCACATGTGAATAATGATGTATAATAGACTGTATTTATATTATTCACATGTGAATAATGCTGTATAATAGACTGTATTTATATTATTCACATGTGAATAATGATGTATAATAGACTGTATTTATGCTATTCACATGTGAATAATGCTGTATAATAGACTGTATTTATATTATTCACATGTGAATAATGCTGTATAATAGACTGTATTTATATTATTTACATGTGAATAATGCTGTATAATAGACTGTATTTATGCTATTCACATGTGAATAATGCTGTATAATAGACTGTATTTATATTATTCACATGTGAATAATGCTGTATAATAGACTGTATTTATATTATTTACGTGTAAACAATACCTTTTATTGTTTATTGTAAGCGAACTGTGGTGCTGAATTTCCCCCAGGGATCAATAAAGTACTTTCTATTCTATTCTATTCCAAAAGAGTCGTAATTTTACTCGACAAAAGTCACAATTTTATAAGAAAACTTTAAAACGTTGGCAATATTATACTAATAATCGGAAATTTACTTGGCAAAAATATGACAAAGGTCATAAATGTCACTATTTTTACAAGAACAACAAAAAAATTGGCGCTATTGTGATACAAGTCAGAATTTTATATGGCAAATGTCACCATTTTGCATTAAAAAGTAATAGTTTAACATAAAAAAGTAATAATTTTATGAAAATTATTACAGAAACAGAAAGAATATGAGAAATTGTTCCCATTTTTATAAGAAAAAAGTCGACAAATTGTGAGAAAAAGATTTATTTTAGTTCTTTTTTTTTTTTTTTTGTAATTGGTTTTTAATCTTAATTATTTACTTCAAGTTATTACAGTCCGTCTCTATATACATATTTATTTAATTTTTTTCTCTACATTTTGGCCAAAGGGGGCGCATTTCAATTTCTTACACACACTTGTTATTACATATGTTGGCCAGAGTGGGAGCACTTCCATTTTTTACACGCACTTGTTATTTCGTATGTTGACCAGAAAAAATCCCTCTTTTTTTGGGACCACCCTCATTTTGATAGATGTCACCAGCAGGGGTGCAAATGAAATCTCTACTTTTTGTTTTTTGTAATGTGCTTCAGGCCGATGACAAAGGAGTTAGGGACCACAGATGACAAAGGAGTTAGGGACCACAGATGACAAAGGAGTTAGGGACCACAGATGACAAAGGAGTTAGGGACCACAGATGACAAAGGACTTAGGGACCACAGATGACAAAGGAGTCAGGGACCACAGATGACAAAGGAGTTAGGGACCACAGATGACAAAGGAGTTAGGGACCACAGATGACAAAGGAGTTAGGGACCACAGATGACAAAGGAGTTAGGGACCACAGATGACAAAGGACTTAGGGACCACAGATGACAAAGGAGTTAGGGACCACAGATGACAAAGGAGTCAGGGACCACAGATGACAAAGGAGTCAGGGACCACAGATGGCCCCTGCGCCGGACTTTGGGCAACCCAGCTGTAGAAGCTAACTGTTAATGGCCACTATAGTCTTAGTAGCGTAGTGTATTTGTTCATCCTATGGTCCCATATGGGACACGGGTTGTCTTACGTCAGCACCAGAAGTGGTAAAATCAGCTGTTTACCTGGCGGGTTTTTTTCGGGGATGAATAGGGAAGTCCTTCTTTAGCTGCCGTCTTGTTTTATCATATATTGCTGCCTTCGCACCTGTCAATGTTTACTTTTGTATGCACATTAAATCAACAAAAAATCCTGACTTTGGAGCAATGTTCAAGGACTGTAGTATTTAGCCTGCACACACTGATGATTCTCTCTTTGTTGGACATCAGGTTGCAGGGGTCAAGGCCGTCACCCTCCCAGAATCCCTTCTGTTTGTTTCCACACTGGATGGAAGTCTGCACGCTGTCTCCAAACAGACCGGAGACATCAAATGGACTCTCAGAGAAGGTTTGAGTGTTACTAAAAGTTGCTTTTGTATATAGTGCAACCTCGAGCTAGGAACGTAATTGTATTGTAAATGGAAAATATGGTATAGTGAAGCATAGTTACCCATAAGAATGAATGTAGATGTGAATAATGTGTTCCAGCCTTGACAAAAGTCCCTATTTAGTGAAGGTTTGTTTATTTTGAATACATCACAACGTTCTTAACCTTTTTTGACCTCGAGACTCAACTTTTTTACTACAAATGGGCAGGGGCCTACTCAAATACACTGAATTAGTTATCATGCTCTTGTAAACACTTTTATGTTGTGCTCAAATAAATACAATTATTAGTGTTTCCTAACTCAACTGTCAATAAAAATAAAAGCTTGGGTGAAATTTCCAGATTAAAGGCCTACTGAAATGAATTTTTTTTATTTAAACGGGAATAGCAGATCCATTCTGTGTGTCATACTTGATCATTTCGCGATATTGCCATATTTTTGCTGAAAGGATTTAGTAGAGAAAATCGACGATAAAGTTCGCAACTTTTGCTCGCTGATAAAAAAAAGCCTTGCCTGTAGCGGAAGTAGCGTGACGTCACAGGAGCTAGTATTCCTCACAATTCCCCGTTGTTTACAATGGAGCGAGAGAGATTCGGACCGAGAAAGCGACGATTACCCCATTAATTTGAGCGAGGATAAAAGATTCGTAGATGAGGAACGTTACAGTGAAGGACTTGAGAGGCAGTGATGGACGTATCTTTTTTCGCTCTGACCGTAACTTAGGTACAAGCTGGCTCATTGGATTCCACACTCTCTCCTTTTTCTATTGTGGATCACGGATTTGTATTTTAAACCACCTCAGATACTATATCCTCTTGAAAATGAGAGTCGAGAACGCGAAATGGACATTCACAGTGACTGAACATGTAAATACACGATTAATACTTCAGCTTTGCGAAGCTAAAAAAATAGAAGCTAACCTAGCTGCGTAGCCAACGCGATAGCATAGCAGTCTCAAATGCAGATAGAAACTAAATTTTAAAAAAACCTGACTGGATGGATAGACAGAAGATCAATAATACTATTAAACCATGAACATGTAAATACACGATTAATAATATTCCGCTTGGCGAAGCTAAAAAAATAGAAGCTAACCTAGCTACGTAGCCAACGTGATAGCAGCAGTCTCAAATGCAGATAGAAACTAAATTAAAAAAAAAACCTGACTGGATGGATAGACAGAAGATCAATAATACTATTAAACCATGAACATGTAAATACACGATGAATAATATTCCGCTTGGCGAAGCTAAAAAAATAGAAGCTAACCTAGCTACGTAGCCAACGTGATAGCAGCAGTCTCAAATGCAGATAGAAACTAAATTAAAAAAAAACCCTGACTGGATGGATAGATAGAAGATCAATAATACTATTAAACCATGAACATGTAAATACACGATTAATAATATTCCGCTTGGCGAAGCTAAAAAAACAGAAGCTAACCTAGCTACGTAGCCAACGTGATAGCAGCAGTTTCAAATGCAGATAGAAACTAAATTTAAAAAAAAACCTGACTGGATGGATAGACAGAAGATCAATAATACTATTAAACCATGAACATGTAAATACACGATTAATAATATTCCGCTTGGCGAAGCTAAAAAAACAGAAGCTAACCTAGCTGCGTAGCCAACGTGATAGCATAGCAGTCTCAAATGCAGATAGAAACTAAATTTTTAAAAAAACCTGACTGGATGGATAGACAGAAGATCAATAATACTATTAAACCATGAACATGTAAATACACGATTAATAATATTCCGCTTGGCGAACCTAAAAAAACAGAAGCTAACCTAGCTGCGTAGCCATCGTGATAGCATAGCAGTCTCAAATGCAGATAGAAACTAAATTTAAAAAAACCCTGACTGGATGGATAGACAGAAGATCAATAATACTATTAAACCATGAACATGTAAATACACGATTAATAATATTCAGCTTTTCGAAGCTAAAAAAAATAGAAGCTAACCTAGCTACGTAGCCAACTTGATAGCATAGCAGTCTCAAATGCAGATAGAAACTAAATTTAAAAAAAACCTGACTGGATGGATAGACAGAAGATCAAAAATACTATTAAACCATGAACATGTAAATACACGATTAATAATATTCCGCTTGGCGAAGCTAAAAAACAGAAGCTAACCT
Organism: Entelurus aequoreus; assembly: GCF_033978785.1. Classification (NCBI taxonomy): domain Eukaryota; kingdom Metazoa; phylum Chordata; class Actinopteri; order Syngnathiformes; family Syngnathidae; genus Entelurus; species Entelurus aequoreus. The sequence goes on along the minus strand of NC_084752.1, from coordinate 45,744,381 downwards.
AGCTGCGTAGCTAACTTAGATGCGGCGGCGGGCGTTGTACGCTTTTGACGACACCCCGGCCGCCATCAGAGTCGGCAAGAAACATATATTTCCCCAAAGTTACGTACGTGACAGGCACATATCGACACGCACGTACGGGCAAGCGATCAAATGTTTGGAAGCCAAAGCTGTACTCACCGTAGTGCGTCTGTTATCCTGCTCAAAACACAACACAACCTCCTGGTGTTGGTGTTGCTGTAGTCCGCCGCTCCACCGATCGCACCTACAACTTTCTTATTTGCAGTCTCCATTGTCCATTAAACAAATTGCTCAATCGCTTTATTAACAAGCGGTAACTGGTTGTAGTTCAAAAAGTAACGCACACACATACACGAGCTGCTGTTAGCCACAAGTCACGCTCACACACACTCAAGTTCTCCGCCAACTCACTCGCCCTTAAAGACACAGTACACTAATGCAAATATCACAGATATTACAGTATTGTACTTAGCCGCTAAGACACCGATCGATCCCACCTACAACGTTCTTCTTTGCAGCCTCCATTGTCCATTAAACAAATTGCAAAAGATTCACCAACACAGATGTCCAGAATACTGTGGAATTTTGTCGAAGAAAACAAGAGGCTTTTCTATCGGGTCCGATGGGGTCCAACCACTTCCGTTGCTTTTGTGACGTCACGCGCATAAATCATATCCAAAGGAGTTTTTCAAGCGGAAGTGTGGCGGGAATTTTAAAATGTCACTTTATAAGTTAACCCGGCCGTATTGGCGTGTGTTGCAATGTTAAGATGTCATCATTGATATAAACTATCAGACTGCGTGGTTGGTAGTAGTGGCTTTCAGTAGGCCTTTAAGCTAAAATGCACTATCAACTTTACAGGTAAAACTTTTGAATGCACATGTCCAACTGTTAAATGTTTCACTCCTTTTTGTTCAATTGGAATTTGGTATGTGAACAGTCCTCTTCATTATACATTTGTTGACATCACAAGACCACAACAAACAATTAGGGGAAACAGGATGTTGTCAGTGAAGCAAGGGAGAACAAACTTTATCCAGCGAAGGCCGTATTTTGTACATTAAATATACTGAATCCAATACATTGTAGGTCAATAGCTGGGTCTAGGAGTGTCCAAAAAAAAAAGAAGATTTTTACTGAATCACAATTCTTATTTGCAATGATTCTTAATCGATTAAAAAAAAAAAGTTTTCTAAAAAAAAATATATAGTTTTTTAATAATTAATATATATATATTAGGGCTGCAACAACTAATCGATTAAATCGATTAAAATCGATTATAAGAATAGTTGCCGATTAATTTAGTCATCGATTCGTTGGATCTATGCTATGCGCATGCGCAAAGGCTTTTTTAAAAAAAAAAAAAAAAAAAAAAAAAAAAAAAATATTTTTTATTTTTTTTAAAAAATAAACCTTTATTTATAAACTGCAACATGTACAAACAGCTGAGAAACAATAATCAAAATAAGTATGGTGCCAGTATGCTGTTTTTTTCAATAAAATACTGGAAAGGATAGAAATGTAGTTTGTCTCTTTTATCCGATTATTAATCAATTAATCGAAGTAATAATCGACAGATTAATCGATTATCAAATTAATCGTTAGTTGCAGCCCTAATATATATATATATATATATATATATATATATATATATATATATATATATATATATATATATATATATATATATATATATTATAATAATTTATATATTACTGTCATGTCCAGTTATATAGTTGATATAGGTGCCCATATCTGCTGTACACGTTTACTTTACAAAAGAGAAGTGTTGGATACTTGCATTGTTGCCCTATTTGGATTTGACTTTATTACATGTTTAGATAGAATTTGACTAAACATAAACAGTTTTCTTTTAAGTAATATAAAAATTCATCAGAGCTGTTTATCTATTTCAGTGTTTTCATCAACCACTAGTGTGCCGTGAGATACAGTCTGGTGTGCCGTGGGAGATTATCTAATTTCACCTATTTGGGTTAAAAATATTTTTTGCAAACCAGTAATTATAATCCCCCAAAAATGTGCCGTTTTTGAGTGTCTGTACTGTCTGGAGATCGGCAGATTTACCACGTTATACTCTTCCATATCAGTAGGTGGCAGCAGGTAGCTAATTGCTTTGTAGATGTCGGGAACAGCGGAAGGCAGGGTGCAGGTAAAAAGGTATCTAATGCTTAAACCAAAAATAAGCAAGAGGTGAGTGTCCCTAAGAAAAGGCATTGAAGTTAAGGGAAGGCTATGCAGAATGAAACTAAAACTGAACTGGTTACAAAGTAAACAAAAACAGAATGCTGGACGACAGCAAAGACTTACTGTGGAGCAAAGACGGCGTCCACAAAGTACGCCCGGACATGACAATCAACAATGTCCCCACAAAGAAGGATAAAATCAACTGAAATAGTCTTGATTGCTAAAACAAAGCAGGTGTGGGGAAGACATGAAACTGCTACAGGAAAATACCAAAAAAAAGAGAAAAAGCCACCAAAATAGGAGAGCAAGACAAGAAGTAAAACACTACACACAGGAAAAGAGCAAAAAAGTCCAAATAAGTCAGGGTGTGATGTGACAGGTGACAGTACACCTACTTTGAGACAAGAGCTATATTGATCCATGCTTGGTTATGCTTTAAAGTCATATCCAACAATTGCGACAACGACTTTTTACTGTTTTTAATGATTTCTGCTGGTGGTGTGCCTCCGCATTTTGTCAACGCAAAAAGTGTGCCTTGGCTCAAAAAAGGTTGAAAAACACTGCTCTATTTTATAGAGGAATGCAGTTAATCATAGAACTGGCACCCAATGTTAGTAAAAAAAAGTATTGATTTTGAATCAAGAATCGTTTTTGAATTGAGAATCGATTCTCAATTGAATCATTACCCCCAATAATTGAATCGAATCATTAATTTATTAATTTTTTTTTCTTTTTTCCCCCGAATCATTAATTGAAAAGTTGTGCTTGTTTTTCCAGACCCCATTATTCAAGTGCCTCTCTACCTAACTGAGTGCGTCTCTCACACACACACATTTGCAACATTTCTTATCAATCCTCCCCTCTAATAAGTATGTTATTGCCTTCTCTGTGGTTCTAGACCAGGTTTTCTCCCAGACCCCAACGATGGCAGCTTATACATTCTCGGTGGGAAGCACAAAGAAGGTCTAATGGTAAGCATCAAGGTTTATTGATTGATTGATTGAAACTTTTATTAGTAGATTGCACAGTACAGTACATATTCCGTACAATTGACCACTAAATGGTAACACCCCAATAAGTTTTTCAACTTGTTTAAGTCGGGGTCCACTTAAATCGATTCATGATACAGATATATACTATCATCATAATACAGTCATCACACAAGATAATAATCAGAGTATATACATTGAAGTATTTACATTATTTACAATCCAGGGTGTGGGATGTGGTGGTGGTGGTGGTGGGGGCTGGGTTAGGTTTGGTTGGTATCAACACTTCAGTCATCAACAATTGCATCATCAGATAAATGGACATTGGAACAGTATAGGACTGACTTGGTAGGATATGTACAGCAAGTAGTGGACATAGAGAGAGAGATCAGAAAGCATAAGAATAAGTATCTACATTTGATTATTTACATTTGATTATTTACTATCCGGGGAGGTAGGATGTGGAGGGGAGGGTGTTAGTTTAGGGTTGAAGTTGTCTGGAGGTGTTCTTTTATTGCGGTTTTGAAGGAGGATAGAGATGCCCTTTCTTTTACACCTGTTGGGAGTGCATTCCATATTGATGTGGCATAGAAAGAGAATGAGTTAAGACTAGGGATGTCCGATAATGGCTTTTTGCCGATATCCGATATTCTGATATTGTCCAACTCTTTAATTACCGATATCAACCGATACCGATATCAACCGATATATGCAGTCGTGGAATTAACACATTATTATGCCTAATTTGGACAACCAGGTGTGGTGAAGATAAGGTACTTTTAAAAAAAAAATAAATAAAATAAGATAAATAAATTAAAAACATTTTCTTGAATAAAAAAGAAAGTAAAACAATATAAAAACAGTTACATAGAAACTAGTAATTAATGAAAATGAGTAAAATTAACTGTTAAAGGTTAGTACTATTAGTGGACCAGCAGCACGCACAATCATGTGTGCTTACGGACTGTATCCCTTGCAGACTGTATTGATATATATTGATATATAATGTAGGAAGCAGAATATTGATAACAGAAAGAAATGGGGGGAGGGAGGTTTTTTGGGTTGGTGCACTAATTGTAAGTGTATCTTGTGTTTTTTATGTTGATTTAATTAAAAAACAAAACAAAAAAAAAACGATACAGATAATAAAAAAAAAAACGATACCGATAATTTCCGATATTACATTTTAACGCATTTATCGACATCCCTAGTTAAGACCTTTGTTAGTTCGGAATCTGGGTTTAACGTGGTTACTGGAGCTCCCCCTGGTGTTGTGGTTATGGCGGTCATTTACGTTAAGGAAGTAGTTTGACATGTACTTCGGTATCAGGGAGGTGTAGCGGATTTTATAGACCAGGCTCAGTGCAAGTTGTTTGACTCTGTCCTCCACCCTGAGCCAGCCCACTTTGGAGAAGTGGGTAGGAGTGAGGTGGGATCTGGGGTGGAGGTCTAGAAGTAACCTGACTAGCTTGTTCTGGGATGTTTGGAGTTTAGATTTGAGGGTTTTGGAGGTGCTAGGGTACCAGGAGGTGCATGCGTAATCGAAAAAGGGTGGAATGAGAGTTCCCGCTAGAATCTTCATGGTGCTAATATATTTAATATCTCCTTGTGTTCAGTTTGTAACTTCCTGATTGTGAATCTTTTCCAGAAACTTCCATTCACCATCCCAGAGCTCGTTCAGTCAGCTCCGTGCAGGAGTTCTGATGGTGTCCTCTATACAGGTAGAATGCACGTAACCAACACATATTTCGCTCATCCGACCAATCCAAACCACACTTTTCTCCATTCATGCAGCCGTCTACCTATTCACAACCACCCACCACCAGCTGTGCACCCAACATACCCATCATATCAGATTCCAGCAGAACCATCGACAATTGAATTGTCTTCATCAGTGCAATGGGCCACACAATAGGGCTGCACGATTATGAGAAAAAACACCATTGTGATTTTTGTTAGATTTTTATATTTTGTATATATATATAAATGCAAAAAAAATGCGAAAATAACAAGTGAAGGAAGACATGTTACTTTTAGACTGTCAATCAACATATTATTGTCTCAAGGCGCCACACATTAGAACAGGGGTCACCAACCTTTTTGAAAGCAAGAGCTACTTCTTGGGTAGTGATTAATGCGAAGGGCTACCAGTTTGATACACACTTAAATAAATTGCCAGAAATAGCCAATTTGCTCAATTTACCTTTAACTCTGTTATTATTAATAATTAATGATATTTACACTTAATTGAACGGTTTAAAAGAGGAGAAAACACGAAAAAAATGACAATTAAATTTTGAAACATAGTTTATCTTCAATCTCGACTCTTTAAAATTCAACCGAAAAAAAGAAGAGAAAAAATAGCTAATTCGAATCTTTTGGAAAAAATTAAAAAAAGAATTTATGGAACATCATTAGTAATTTTTCCTGATTAAGATTAATTTTAGAATTTTGATGACATGTTTTAAATAGGTTAAAATCCAATCTGCACTTTGTTAGAATATATAACAAATTGGACCAAGCTATATTTCTAACAAAGACTAATCATTATTTCTTCTAGATTTTCCAGAACAAAAATTTTAAAAGAAATTCAAAAGACTTTGAAATAAGATTTAAATTTGATTCTACAGATTTTCTAGATTTGCCAGAATAATTTTTTTGAATTTTAATCATAATAAGTTTGAAGAAATATTTCACAAATATTCTTCGTCGAAAAAACAGAAGCTAAAATGAAGAATTAAATTAAAATGTATTTATTATTCTTTACAATAAAAAAAATAAATTACTTGAACATTGATTTAAATTGTCAGGAAAGAAGAGGAAGGAATTTAAAAGGTAAAAAGGTATATGTGTTTAAAAATCCTAAAATAATTTTTAAGGTTGTATTTTTTCTCTAAAATTGTCTTTCTGAAAGTTATAAGAAGCTAAGTAAAAAAATTCATGAATTCATTTAAACAAGTGAAGACCAAGTCTTTAAATATTTTCTTGGATTTTCAAATTCTATATGAGTTTTGTCTCTCTTAGAATTAAAAATGTTGAGCAAAGCGAGACCAGCTTGCTGGTAAATAAATAAAATTTAAAAAATAGAGGCAGCTCACTGGTAAGTGCTGCTATTTGAGCTATTTTTAGAACAGGCCAGCGGGCTACTCATCTGGTCCTTACGGGCTACCTGGTGCCCGCGGGCACCGCGTTGGTGACCCCTGCATTAGAGCGATATGCAATAATTTGCTTTGGAATATATTTGGCTTGATGCAAACAGACTCGGAGCTTTTGTCTACATCAGAGTTCTCCACACTTTTTCAGCAGGCGTGCTACTTTTTAAACGACCAAGTCGAGGTAATCTATCTCATCTCTACATATATATATATATATACATACAGTCGCCATCCAAAGTGTACATACACTTGTAAAGAACATCATGTCATGGCTGTCTTGAGTTTCCAATCATTTCTACAACTCTTATTTTTTGGTGATGTAGTGATTGGAGCACATACTTGTTGCTCACAAAAAACATTCATGAAGTTTGCTTCTTTTATGAATTTATTATGTGTCTACTGGAAATGTGAGGGTCAAAAGTATACATACAGCAATGTTAATATTTGCTTACATGTCCCTTGGCAAGTTTACCTGCAATAAGGCACTTTTGGTAGCCATCCACAAGCTTCTGCTTGACCACTTGACCACTAAATTGCTGCAGTTCAGCTAAATGTGTTGCTTTTCTGACATGGACTTGTTTCTTCAGCATTGTCCACACTTTTAAGTCAAGACTTTGGTAAGGCCATTCTAAAACCTTCCTTCTAGCCTGATTTAGCCATTCCTTTACCACTTTTTGGGGTCATTGTCCTGTTGGAACACCCAACTGTGCCCAAGACCCAACCTCCGGGCTGATGATTTTAGCTTGTCCTGAAGAATTTGGAGCTAATCCTCCTTTTTTATTGTCCCATTGGCAGCAAAACAGGCCCAATACAGAGGACAAATGTCACCACACCTAGTGTGTGTGTGACAATCATTGGTACTTTAAAGGCCTACTGAAATGAATTTTTTTTTATTTAAAACGGGAATAGCAGATCCATTCTATGTGTCATACTTGATCATTTCGCAATATTGCCATATTTTTGCTGAAAGGATTTAGTAGAGAAAATCGACGATAAAGTTCGTAACTTTTGCTCGCTGATAAAAAAAAAACCTTGCCCCTACCGGAAGTAGCGTGACGTCACAAGCGGTAGTGCTGCTCACAATTCCCCGTTGTTTACAATGGAGCGAGAGATATTCGGAGTGAGAAAGCGACGATTACCCCATTAATTTGAGTGAGGATGAAAGATTCGTGGATGAGGAACGTTAGAGTGACGGACTAGAATGCAGTTCAAGAGATATCTTTTTTCGCTCTGACCGTAACTTAGGTACAAGCTGGCTCATTGGAATCCACACTCTCTCCTTTTTCTATTGTGGATCACGGATTTGTATTTCAAACCACCTCGGATACTATATCCTCTTGAAAATGAGAGTCGAGAAGGCGAAATGGACATTCACAGTGACTTTTATCTCCACGACAATACATCGACGAAGCTCTTTAGCATGAGCTAACGTGATAGCATCTGTCTCAAATGCAGATAGAAACAAAATAAATAAATCCCTGACTGGAAGGATAGACAGCAGATCAACAATACTACTATCAGGAGACACCGAACCAAACACTGGACATGTAAATACACGGTTAATGCTGTGCCGCCTGTCGAAGCCTGGCAATGCTGTTGCTAACGACGCTAACTTAGCAACGGGACCTCGTCAGAGCTATGATAAAAACATTAGCGCTCCACCTACGCCAGCCAGCCCTCATCTGCTCATCAACACCCGTGCTCACCTGCGTTCCAGCGATCGACGATGCGGTCGGCGGCCCGGAGACGTAGGAAGTCAAGGTGAGGTCGCCGGCGCTAGCGTCTGCTATCCAACAAAGTCCTCCTTGTTGTGTTGCTACAGCCAGCCGCTAATACACCGATCCCACCTACAATGTTCTTCTTTGCAGCCTCCATTGTTCATTAAACAAATTGCAAAAGATTCACCAACACAGATGTCCAGAATACTGTGGAATTTTGTCGAAGAAAACAGAGCTCTGTGTATTGTGTCCAATAGGGTCCAAACACTTCCGTGGACCTCGCGACGTCACGCGCATACGTCATCCTCCAAAGGCGTTTTGAACCGGAAGATCCCCGGGAAATTTAAAATGTCACTTTATAAGTTAACCCGGCCGTATTGGCATGTGTTGCAATGTTAAGATGTCATCATTGATATATAAACTATCAGACTGCGTGGTCGCTAGTAGTGGCTTTCAGTAGGCCTTTAACTTTAGTGATGTCCGAAGGCTGATGCAGGCCCCGCCCACAAGTTGGAGCGAAAAGTTGGCGTTCCAAAATATGCAGGCACTCGTTAAAAAAAATCTGTTTTGGGGATCATTTTACCCGGAGTCCAGAATGATGAAATAAAAGCCAATGTTGTCAGCATTAGAAGGGCCTGTAACACAATCCTGTGTGTTTACAGGGAAAAAGCAAGATGTGTGGTTTGTGGTGGATCCTGAGACCGGTGAGAAGCAAACCAGCCTAACCACATCTTCGTCCGATTCCATATGTCCCAACACTCCCCTTCTCTACATTGGACGTACAGGTATGACACACATCATCACGGCAACACAGACACGCACGCGTCCTCCATTAGCTTGTCTTCTCTTCTGTAGAGTATGTAGTTACAATGTTCGATACCAAGACACAGGAGCTGCGATGGAACGCCACATACAATGACTACTCGGCTCCGCCCTATGATGAGAAACAAGACTATAGTAAGTAACTCAAGTGTCAAACGTCTTTTGTCTTGTCTGATTACGAGAGGACTGCATTACTGAGAAACACATGTTCAGATCATGTTATGATTCTTTGATATTTCCACCCCAGAGATGGCTCACCTTTTGTCCAGTGGGGATGGCCTTGTGGTTACAGTCGACAGAGAGTCAGGTAAGGACAGCGTTTCAAATAACCGCGTGATACGATAAGGCCGTTAGTAACGCCGTTACTTTTACTAGTAACAAGTAATTTAGTTAAATACTTTTATGTCCGTTACTACGCCGTCCACGAGACGTTTGGTGTGTTGGAAGCACAGCAAGTTCAATGCAGGAAATTAGAGATGTCCGATAATGGCTATTTTGCCAATGTCCGATATTCCGATATTGTCCAACTCCTTACAAAAAATTCAAAAAAACGGATTCGCTTCAGCAGCACAATTTTGGTGCTGTAGTTGTAGGAGATGTCTCAAAACGTCATCAGGAGTCCCGACAAAACCCGTAAATGTAAGAAAATGGAAGAAAATGCATATTTTACAAAAAAAAATTTTAGCAAAAAAGTCGTAAGGGGGGACCCTTACAAAAAATTCAAAAAAACGGATTCGCTTCAGCAGCACAATTTTGGTGCTGTAGTTGTAGGAGATGTCTCAAAACGTCATCAGGAGTCCCGACAAAATCTAAAAATGGCAGAAAATGCTTTTTTTGTGAAAACTTTTTTTCACAAAAAAAATTCAAAAAACAGACTTGCTTCAGCAGCACAATTCTGGTGCTGTAGTTGTAGGAGATGTCTCAAAACGTCATCAGGAGTCCCGACTAAACCCGTAAATGTAAGAAAATGGAAGAAAATGCATATTTTACGAAAAAAATATTTTTCAAAAAAGTCGTAAGGGGGGACCCTTACAAAAAATTCAAAAAAACGGATTCGCTTCAGCAGCACAATTTTGGTGCTGTAGTTGTAGGAGATGTCTCAAAACGTCATCAGGAGTCCCGACAAAACCCGTAAATGGAAGAAAATGCATATTTTACGAAAAAAATTTTTAGCAAAAAAGTCGTAAGGGGGGACCCTTACAAAAAATTCAAAAAACGGATTCGCTTCAGCAGCACAATTCTGGTGCTGTAGTTGTAGGAGATGTCTCAAAACGTCATCAGGACTCCCGACAAAACCTAAAAATGGCAGAAAATGCTTTTTTTGGGAAAACTTTTTTTCACAAAAAAAAAATCAAAAAACAGACTTGCTTCAGCAGCACAATTCTGATGCTGTAGTTGTAGGAGATGTCTCAAAACGTCATCAGGAGTCCCGACAAACCCCGTAAATGGAAGAAAATGCATATTTTACGAAAAAAAATGTTTGCAAAAAAGTCGTAAGGGGGGACCCTTACAAAAAATTCAAAAAAACGGATTCGCTTCAGCAGCACAATTTTGGTGCTGTAGTTGTAGGAGATGTCTCAAAACGTCATCAGGAGTCCCGACAAAACCCGTAAATGTAAGAAAATGGAAGAAAATGCATATTTTACGAAAAAAAATTTTTGCAAAAAAGTCGTAAGGGGGGACCCTTACAAAAAATTCAAAAAAACGGATTCGCTTCAGCAGCACAATTTTGGTGCTGTAGTTGTAGGAGATGTCTTAAAACGTCATCAGGACTCCCGACAAAACCTAAAAATGGCAGAAAATGCTTTTTTTGGGAAAACTTTTTTTCACAAAAAAAAATTCAAAAAACAGACTTGCTTTAGCAGCACAATTCTGATGCTGTAGTTGTAGGAGATGTCTCAAAACGTCATCAGGAGTCCCGACAAACCCCGTAAATGGAAGAAAATGCATATTTTATGAAAAATTTTTTTTGCAAAAAAGTCGTAAGGGGGGACCCTTACAAAAAATTCAAAAAAACGGATTCGCTTCAGCAGCACAATTCTGGTGCTGTAGTTGTAGGAGATGTCTCAAGACGTCATCAGGAGTCCCGACAAAACCCGTAAATGGAAGAAAATGCATATTTTACGAAAAAAAAAATTTTCAAAAAAGTCGAAAGGGGGCACCCTTACAAAAAATTCAAAAAAACGGACTTGCTTCAGCAGCACAATTCTGGTGCTGTAGTTGTAGGAGATGTCTCAAAACGTCATCAGGAGTCCCGACAAACCCCGTAAATGGAAGAAAATGGAAGAAAATGCATATTTTACGAAAAAAAATGTTTGCAAAAAAGTCGTAAGGGGGGACCCTTACAAAAAATTCAAAAAAACGGATTCGCTTCAGCAGCACAATTTTGGTGCTGTAGTTGTAGGAGATGTCTCAAAACGTCATCAGGAGTCCCGACAAAACCCGTAAATGTAAGAAAATGGAAGAAAATGCATATTTTAAGAAAACATTTTTTTGCAAAAAAGTCGTAAGGGGGCACCCTTACCAAAAATTCCAAAAAACGGATTCGCTTCAGCAGCACAATTTTGGTGCTGTAGTTGTAGGAGATGTCTCAAAACGTCATCAGGAGTCCCGACAAAACCCGTAAATGGAAGAAAATGCATATTTTACGAAAACATTTTTTTGCAAAAAAGTCGTAAGGGGGGACCCTTACCAAAAATTCCAAAAAACGGATTCGCTTCAGCAGCACAATTTTGGTGCTGTAGTTGTAGGAGATGTCTCAAAACGTCATCAGGAGTCCCGACAAAACCCGTAAATGGAAGAAAATGGATGAAAATGCATATTTTCCGAAAAAAAATTTTAGCAAAAAAGTTGTAAAAAATTGAAAAAAACGCATTCGCTTCAGCAGCACAATTCTGGTGCTGTAGTTGTAGGAGATGTCTTAAAACGTCATCAGAAGTCCCGACAAAACCCGTAAATGTAAGAAAATGGAAGAAAATGCATATTTTACGAAAAAAATTTTTAGCAAAAAAGTCGTAAGGGGGGATCCTTACAAAAAATTGAAAAAAACGCATTCGCTTCAGCAGCACAATTTTGGTGCTGTAGTTGTAGGAGATGTCTCAAAACGTCATCAGGAGTCCCGACAAACCCCGTAAATGGAAGAAAATGTATATTTTACGAAAAAAATTTTTTGCAAAAAAGTCGTAAGGGGGGACCCTTACAAAAAATTCAAAAAAACGGATTCGCTTCAGCAGCACAATTTTGGTGCTGTAGTTGTAGGAGATGTCTCAAAACGTCATCAGGAGTCCCGACAAAACCCGTAAATGTAAGAAAATGGAAGAAAATGCATATTTTACGAAAAAAATTTTTTGCAAAAAAGTCGTAGGGGGGGACCCTTACAAAAAATTCAAAAAAACGGATTCGCTTCAGCAGCACAATTTTGGTGCTGTAGTTGTAGGAGATGTCTTAAAACGTCATCAGGAGTCCCGACAAAATCTAAAAATGGCAGAAAATGCTTTTTTTGGGAAAACTTTTTTTCACAAAAAAAAATTCAAAAAACAGACTTGCTTTAGCAGCACAATTCTGATGCTGTAGTTGTAGGAGATGTCTCAAAACGTCATCAGGAGTCCCGACAAACCCCGTAAATGGAAGAAAATGCATATTTTATGAAAAAATTTTTTTGCAAAAAAGTCGTAAGGGGGGACCCTTACAAAAAATTCAAAAAAACGGATTCGCTTCAGCAGCACAATTCTGGTGCTGTAGTTGTAGGAGATGTCTCAAGACGTCATCAGGAGTCCCGACAAAACCCGTAAATGGAAGAAAATGCATATTTTACGAAAAAAAAATTTTTCAAAAAAGTCGAAAGGGGGCACCCTTACAAAAAATTCAAAAAAACGGACTTGCTTCAGCAGCACAATTCTGGTGCTGTAGTTGTAGGAGATGTCTCAAAACGTCATCAGGAGTCCCGACAAACCCCGTAAATGGAAGAAAATGGAAGAAAATGCATATTTTACGAAAAAAAATGTTTGCAAAAAAGTCGTAAGGGGGGACCCTTACAAAAAATTCAAAAAAACGGATTCGCTTCAGCAGCACAATTTTGGTGCTGTAGTTGTAGGAGATGTCTCAAAACGTCATCAGGAGTCCCGACAAAACCCGTAAATGTAAGAAAATGGAAGAAAATGCATATTTTAAGAAAACATTTTTTTGCAAAAAAGTCGTAAGGGGGCACCCTTACCAAAAATTCCAAAAAACGGATTCGCTTCAGCAGCACAATTTTGGTGCTGTAGTTGTAGGAGATGTCTCAAAACGTCATCAGGAGTCCCGACAAAACCCGTAAATGGAAGAAAATGCATATTTTACGAAAACATTTTTTTGCAAAAAAGTCGTAAGGGGGGACCCTTACCAAAAATTCCAAAAAACGGATTCGCTTCAGCAGCACAATTTTGGTGCTGTAGTTGTAGGAGATGTCTCAAAACGTCATCAGGAGTCCCGACAAAACCCGTAAATGGAAGAAAATGGATGAAAATGCATATTTTCCGAAAAAAAATTTTAGCAAAAAAGTTGTAAAAAATTGAAAAAAACGCATTCGCTTCAGCAGTACAATTCTGGTGCTGTAGTTGTAGGAGATGTCTTAAAACGTCATCAGAAGTCCCGACAAAACCCGTAAATGTAAGAAAATGGAAGAAAATGCATATTTTACGAAAAAAAATTTTAGCAAAAAAGTCGTAAGGGGGGATCCTTACAAAAAATTGAAAAAAACGCATTCGCTTCAGCAGCACAATTTTGGTGCTGTAGTTGTAGGAGATGTCTCAAAACGTCATCAGGAGTCCCGACAAACCCCGTAAATGGAAGAAAATGTATATTTTACGAAAAAAATTTTTTGCAAAAAAGTCGTAAGGGGGGACCCTTACAAAAAATTCAAAAAAACGGATTCGCTTCAGCAGCACAATTTTGGTGCTGTAGTTGTAGGAGATGTCTCAAAACGTCATCAGGAGTCCCGACAAAACCCGTAAATGTAAGAAAATGGAAGAAAATGCATATTTTACGAAAAAAAAATTTTGCAAAAAAGTCGTAGGGGGGGACCCTTACAAAAAATTCAAAAAAACGGATTCGCTTCAGCAGCACAATTTTGGTGCTGTAGTTGTAGGAGATGTCTTAAAACGTCATCAGGAGTCCCGACAAAATCTAAAAATGGCAGAAAATGCTTTTTTTGGGAAAACTTTTTTTCACAAAAAAAAATTCAAAAAACAGACTTGCTTTAGCAGCACAATTCTGATGCTGTAGTTGTAGGAGATGTCTCAAAACGTCATCAGGAGTCCCGACAAACCCCGTAAATGGAAGAAAATGCATATTTTATGAAAAAATTTTTTTGCAAAAAAGTCGTAAGGGGGGACCCTTACAAAAAATTCAAAAAAACGGACTTGCTTCAGCAGCACAATTCTGGTGCTGTAGTTGTAGGAGATGTCTCAAAACGTCATCAGGAGTCCCGACAAAACCCGTAAATGTAAGAAAATGGAAGAAAATGCATATTTTAAGAAAACATTTTTTTGCAAATAAGTCGTAAGGGGGGGATCCTTACAAAAAAATTCAAAAAAACGGATTCGCTTCAGCAGCACAATTTTGGTGCTGTAGTTGTAGGAGATGTCTCAAAACGTCATCAGGAGTCCCGACAAAATCTAAAAATGGCAGAAAATGCTTTTTTTGGGAAAACTTTTTTTCACAAAAAAAAATTCAAAAAACAGACTTGCTTCAGCAGCACAATTCTGGTGCTGTAGTTGTAGGAGATGTCTCAAAACGTCATCAGGAGTCCCGACAAAACCCGTAAATGTAAGAAAATGGAAGAAAATGCATATTTTACGAAAAAAAAATTTTGCAAAAAAGTCGAAAGGGGGCACCCTTACAAAAAATTAAAAAAAACGGACTTGCTTCAGCAGCACAATTCTGGTGCTGTAGTTGTAGGAGATGTCTCAAAACGTCATCAGGAGTCCCGACAAAACCCGTAAATGGAAGAAAATGCATATTTTACGAAAAAAAATTTTTGCAAAAAAGTCGTAAGGGGGGACCCTTACAAAAAATTCAAAAAAACGGACTTGCTTCAGCAGCACAATTCTGGTGTTGTTGTTGTAGGAGATGTCTCAAAACGTCATCAGGAGTCCCGACAAAACCCGTAAATGTAAGAAAATGTAAGAAAATGCATATTTTAAGAAAACATTTTTTTGCAAAAAAGTCGTAAGGGGGGACCCTTACAAAAAATTCAAAAAAATGGATTTGTTTCAGCAGCACAATTCTGGTGCTGTAGTTGTAGGAGATGTCTCAAAACGTCATCAGGAGTCCCGAAAAAACCCGTAAATGGAAGAAAATGGAAGAAAATGCATATTTTACGAAAAAAATTTTTTGCAAAAAAGTCGTAAGGGGGCACCCTTACAAAAAATTCAAAAAAACGGATTCGCTTCAGCAGCACAATTTTGGTGCTGTAGTTGTAGGAGATGTCTCAAAACGTCATCAGGAGTCCCGACAAAACCCGTAAATGGAAGAAAATGGAAGAAAATGCATATTTTACGAAAAAATTTTTTGCAAAAAAGTCGTAAGGGGGTACCCTTACAAAAAATTCAAAAAAACGGATTCGCTTCAGCAGCACAATTTTGGTGCTGTAGTTGTAGGAGATGTCTCAAAACGTCATCAAGAGTCCCGACAAAACCTAAAAATGGCAGAAATTCTTTTTTTGGGAAGACTTTTTTTCACAAAATTTAAAAAAAAAAACAGACTTGCTTCAGCAGCACAATTCTGGTGCTGTAGTTGTAGGAGATGTCTCAAAACGTCATCAGGAGTCCCGACAAAACCCGTAAATGTAAGAAAATGGAAGAAAATGTATATTTTACGGAAAATTTTTTTTGCAAAAAAGTCGTAAGGGGGGACCCTTACAAAAAATTCAAAAAAACGGACTTGCTTCAGCAGCACAATTCTGGTGCTGTAGTTGTAGGAGATGTCTCAAAACGTCATCAGGAGTCCCGACAAAACCTAAAAATGGCAGAAAATGCTTTTTTTGGGAAAACTTTTTTTCACAGAAAAAAATTCAAAAAACAGACTTGCTTCAGCAGCACAATTCTGGTGCTGTAGTTGTAGGAGATGTCTCAAAACGTCATCAGGAGTCCCGACAAAACCCGTAAATGTAAGAAAATGGAAGAAAATCCATATTTTACGAAAAAAAAATTTTGCAAAAAAGTCGTAAGGGGGGACCCTTACAAAAAATTCAAAAAAACGGATTCGCTTCAGCAGCACAATTTTGGTGCTGTAGTTGTAGGAGATGTCTCAAAACGTCATCAGGAGTCCCGACAAAACCCGTAAATGGAAGAAAATGCATATTTTACGAAAACATTTTTTTGCAAAAAAGTCGTAAGGGGGGACCCTTACAAAAAATTCAAAAAAACGGATTCGCTTCAGCAGCACAATTTTGGTGCTGTAGTTGTAGGAGATGTCTCAAAACGTCATCAGGAGTCCCGACAAAACCTAAAAATGGCAGAAAATGCTTTTTTTGGGAAAACTTTTTTTCACAAAAAAAAATTTCAAAAAACAGACTTGCTTCAGCAGCACAATTCTGGTGCTGTAGTTGTAGGAGATGTCTCAAAACGTCATCAGGAGTCCCGACAAAACCCGTAAATGGAAGAAAATGGATGAAAATGCATATTTTCCGAAAAAAAATTTTAGCAAAAAAGTCGTAAAAAATTGAAAAAAACGCATTCGCTTCAGCAGCACAATTTTGGTGCTGTAGTTGTAGGAGATGTCTCAAAACGTCATCAGAAGTCCCGACAAAACCCGTAAATGTAAGAAAATGGAAGAAAATGCATATTTTACGAAAAAAATTTTTAGCAAAAAAGTCGTAAGGGGGGACCCTTACAAAAAATTGAAAAAAACGCATTCGCTTCAGCAGCACAATTTTGGTGCTGTAGTTGTAGGAGATGTCTCAAAACGTCATCAAGAGTCCCGACAAAACCTAAAAATGGCAGAAAATGCTTTTTTTGGGAAGACTTTTTTTCACAAAATTAAAAAAAAAAAACAGACTTGCTTCAGCAGCACAATTCTGGTGCTGTAGTTGTAGGAGATGTCTCAAAACGTCATCAGGAGTCCCGACAAAACCCGTAAATGTAAGAAAATGTAAGAAAATGCATATTTTAAGAAAAAATTTTTTTGCAAAAAAGTCGTAAGGGGGGACCCTTACAAAAAATTCAAAAAAACTGATTCGCTTCAGCAGCACAATTTTGGTGCTGTAGTTGTAGGAGATGTCTCAAAACGTCATCAGGAGTCCCGACAAAACCCGTAAATGTAAGAAAATGGAAGAAAATGTATATTTTACGAAAAAAAAATTTTGCAAAAAAGTCGTAAGGGGACCCTTACAAAAAATTCAAAAAAATGGATTTGTTTCAGCAGCACAATTCTGGTGCTGTAGTTGTAGGAGATGTCTCAAAACGTCATCAGGAGTCCCGACAAAACCCGTAAATGGAAGAAAATTGAAGAAAATGCATATTTTACGAAAAAAAAATTTGCAAAAAAGTCGTAAGGGGGGACCCTTACAAAAAATTCAAAAAAACGGATTCGCTTCAGCAGCACAATTTTGGTGCTGTAGTTGTAGGAGATGTCTCAAAACGTCATCAAGAGTCCCGACAAAACCTAAAAATGGCAGAAAATGCTTTTTTTTGGAAGACTTTTTTTCACAAAATTAAAAAAAAAAAACAGACTTGCTTCAGCAGCACAATTCTGGTGCTGTAGTTGTAGGAGATGTCTCAAAACGTCATCAGGAGTCCCGACAAAACCCGTAAATGGAAGAAAATGTAAGAAAATGCATATTTTAAGAAAACATTTTTTTGCAAAAAAGTCGTAAGGGGGGACCCTTACAAAAAATTCAAAAAAACGGATTCGCTTCAGCAGCACAATTTTGGTGCTGTAGTTGTAGGAGATGTCTCAAAACGTCATCAGGAGTCCCGACAAAACCTAAAAATGGCAGAAAATGCTTTTTTTGGGAAAACTTTTTTTCACAAAAATTTTTTCAAAAAACAGACTTGCTTCAGCAGCACAATTCTGGTGCTGTAGTTGTAGGAGATGTCTCAAAACGTCATCAGGAGTCCCGACAAAACCCGTAAATGTAAGAAAATGGAAGAAAATGCATATTTTACGGAAAAATTTTTTTGCAAAAAAGTCGTAAGGGGGGACCCTTACAAAAAATTCAAAAAAACGGATTCGCTTCAGCAGCACAATTTTGGTGCTGTAGTTGTAGGAGATGTCTCAAAACGTCATCAGGAGTCCCGACAAAACCTAAAAATGGCAGAAAATGCTTTTTTTGGGAAAACTTTTTTCCACAAAATTTTTTTCAAAAAACAGACTTGCTTCAGCAGCACAATTCTGGTGCTGTAGTTGTAGGAGATGTCTCAAAACGTCACCAGGAGTCCCGACAAAACCTAAAAATGGCAGAAAATGATTTTTTTGGGAAAACTTTTTTTCACAGAAAAAAATTCAAAAAACAGACTTGCTTCAGCAGCACAATTCTGGTGCTGTAGTTGTAGGAGATGTCTCAAAACGTCATCAGGAGTCCCGACAAAACCCGTAAATGTAAGAAAATGGAAGAAAATCCATATTTTACGAAAAAAAAATTTTGCAAAAAAGTCGTAAGGGGGGACCCTTACAAAAAATTCAAAAAAACGGATTCGCTTCAGCAGCACAATTTTGGTGCTGTAGTTGTAGGAGATGTCTCAAAACGTCATCAGGAGTCCCGACAAAACCCGTAAATGGAAGAAAATGGAAGAAAATGCATATTTTAAGAAAACATTTTTTTGCAAAAAAGTCGTAAGGGGGGACCCTTACCAAAAATTCCAAAAAACGGATTCGCTTCAGCAGCACAATTTTGGTGCTGTAGTTGTAGGAGATGTCTCAAAACGTCATCAGGAGTCCCGACAAAACCCGTAAATGGAAGAAAATGCATATTTTACGAAAACATTTTTTTGCAAAAAAGTCGTAAGGGGGGACCCTTACCAAAAATTCCAAAAAACGGATTCGCTTCAGCAGCACAATTTTGGTGCTGTAGTTGTAGGAGATGTCTCAAAACGTCATCAGGAGTCCCGACAAAACCCGTAAATGGAAGAAAATGGATGAAAATGCATATTTTCCGAAAAAAATTTTTAGCAAAAAAGTTGTAAAAAATTGAAAAAAACGCATTCGCTTCAGCAGCACAATTCTGGTGCTGTAGTTGTAGGAGATGTCTTAAAACGTCATCAGAAGTCCCGACAAAACCCGTAAATGTAAGAAAATGGAAGAAAATGCATATTTTACGAAAAAAATTTTTAGCAAAAAAGTCGTAAGGGGGGATCCTTACAAAAAATTGAAAAAAACGCATTCGCTTCAGCAGCACAATTTTGGTGCTGTAGTTGTAGGAGATGTCTCAAAACGTCATCAGGAGTCCCGACAAACCCCGTAAATGGAAGAAAATGTATATTTTACGAAAAAAATTTTTTGCAAAAAAGTCGTAAGGGGGGACCCTTACAAAAAATTCAAAAAAACGGATTCGCTTCAGCAGCACAATTTTGGTGCTGTAGTTGTAGGAGATGTCTCAAAACGTCATCAGGAGTCCCGACAAAATCTAAAAATGGCAGAAAATGCTTTTTTTGGGAAAACTTTTTTTCACAAAAAAAAATTCAAAAAACAGACTTGCTTTAGCAGCACAATTCTGATGCTGTAGTTGTAGGAGATGTCTCAAAACGTCATCAGGAGTCCCGACAAACCCCGTAAATGGAAGAAAATGCATATTTTACGAAAAAAATTTTTTGCACAAAAGTCGTAAGGGGGGACCCTTACAAAAAATTCAAAAAAACGGATTCGCTTCAGCAGCACAATTTTGGTGCTGTAGTTGTAGGAGATGTCTCAAAACGTCATCAAGAGTCCCGACAAAACCTAAAAATGGCAGAAATTCTTTTTTTGGGAAGACTTTTTTTCACAAAATTTAAAAAAAAAACCAGACTTGCTTCAGCAGCACAATTCTGGTGCTGTAGTTGTAGGAGATGTCTCAAAACGTCATCAGGAGTCCCGACAAAACCCGTAAATGTAAGAAAATGGAAGAAAATGCATATTTTACGGAAACATTTTTTTGCAAAAAAGTCGTAAGGGGGGACCCTTACAAAAAATTCAAAAAAACGGACTTGCTTCAGCAGCACAATTCTGGTGCTGTAGTTGTAGGAGATGTCTCAAAACGTCATCAGGAGTCCCGACTAAACCTAAAAATGGCAGAAAATGCTTTTTTTGGGAAAACTTTTTTTCACAAAAAAAATTTCAAAAAACAGACTTGCTTCAGCAGCACAATTCTGGTACTGTAGTTGTAGGAGATGTCTCAAAACGTCACCAGGAGTCCCGACAAAACCTAAAAATGGCAGAAAATGATTTTTTTGGGAAAACTTTTTTTCACAGAAAAAAATTCAAAAAACAGACTTGCTTCAGCAGCACAATTCTGGTGCTGTAGTTGTAGGAGATGTCTCAAAACGTCATCAGGAGTCCCGACAAAACCCGTAAATGTAAGAAAATGGAAGAAAATGCATATTTTACGAAAAAAAAATTTTGCAAAAAAGTCGTAAGGGGGGACCCTTACAAAAAATTCAAAAAAACGGATTCGCTTCAGCAGCACAATTCTGGTGCTGTAGTTGTAGGAGATGTCTCAAGACGTCATCAGGAGTCCCGACAAAACCCGTAAATGGAAGAAAATGCATATTTTACGAAAAAAAATTTTTGCAAAAAAGTCGAAAGGGGGCACCCTTACAAAAAATTCAAAAAAACGGACTTGCTTCAGCAGCACAATTCTGGTGCTGTAGTTGTAGGAGATGTCTCAAAACGTCATCAGGAGTCCCGACAAACCCCGTAAATGGAAGAAAATGGAAGAAAATGCATATTTTACGAAAAAAAATGTTTGCAAAAAAGTCGTAAGGGGGGACCCTTACAAAAAATTCAAAAAAACGGATTCGCTTCAGCAGCACAATTTTGGTGCTGTAGTTGTAGGAGATGTCTCAAAACGTCATCAGGAGTCCCGACAAAACCCGTAAATGTAAGAAAATGGAAGAAAATGCATATTTTAAGAAAACATTTTTTTGCAAAAAAGTCGTAAGGGGGGACCCTTACCAAAAATTCCAAAAAACGGATTCGCTTCAGCAGCACAATTTTGGTGCTGTAGTTGTAGGAGATGTCTCAAAACGTCATCAGGAGTCCCGACAAAACCCGTAAATGGAAGAAAATGCATATTTTACGAAAACATTTTTTTGCAAAAAAGTCGTAAGGGGGGACCCTTACCAAAAATTCCAAAAAACGGATTCGCTTCAGCAGCACAATTTTGGTGCTGTAGTTGTAGGAGATGTCTCAAAACGTCATCAGGAGTCCCGACAAAACCCGTAAATGGAAGAAAATGGATGAAAATGCATATTTTCCGAAAAAAAATTTTAGCAAAAAAGTTGTAAAAAATTGAAAAAAACGCATTCGCTTCAGCAGCACAATTCTGGTGCTGTAGTTGTAGGAGATGTCTTAAAACGTCATCAGAAGTCCCGACAAAACCCGTAAATGTAAGAAAATGGAAGAAAATGCATATTTTACGAAAAAAATTTTTAGCAAAAAAGTCGTAAGGGGGGATCCTTACAAAAAATTGAAAAAAACGCATTCGCTTCAGCAGCACAATTTTGGTGCTGTAGTTGTAGGAGATGTCTCAAAACGTCATCAGGAGTCCCGACAAACCCCGTAAATGGAAGAAAATGTATATTTTACGAAAAAAAATTTTTGCAAAAAAGTCGTAAGGGGGGACCCTTACAAAAAATTCAAAAAAACGGATTCGCTTCAGCAGCACAATTTTGGTGCTGTAGTTGTAGGAGATGTCTCAAAACGTCATCAGGAGTCCCGACAAAACCCGTAAATGTAAGAAAATGGAAGAAAATGCATATTTTACGAAAAAATTTTTTTGCAAAAAAGTCGTAGGGGGGGACCCTTACAAAAAATTCAAAAAAACGGATTCGCTTCAGCAGCACAATTTTGGTGCTGTAGTTGTAGGAGATGTCTTAAAACGTCATCAGGAGTCCCGACAAAATCTAAAAATGGCAGAAAATGCTTTTTTTGGGAAAACTTTTTTTCACAAAAAAAAAATCAAAAAACAGACTTGCTTCAGCAGCACAATTCTGATGCTGTAGTTGTAGGAGATGTCTCAAAACGTCATCAGGAGTCCCGACAAACCCCGTAAATGGAAGAAAATGCATATTTTACGAAAAAAAATGTTTGCAAAAAAGTCGTAAGGGGGGACCCTTACAAAAAATTCAAAAAAACGGATTCGCTTCAGCAGCACAATTTTGGTGCTGTAGTTGTAGGAGATGTCTCAAAACGTCATCAGGAGTCCCGACAAAACCCGTAAATGTAAGAAAATGGAAGAAAATGCATATTTTACGAAAAAAAATTTTTGCAAAAAAGTCGTAAGGGGGGACCCTTACAAAAAATTCAAAAAAACGGATTCGCTTCAGCAGCACAATTTTGGTGCTGTAGTTGTAGGAGATGTCTTAAAACGTCATCAGGACTCCCGACAAAACCTAAAAATGGCAGAAAATGCTTTTTTTGGGAAAACTTTTTTTCACAAAAAAAAATTCAAAAAACAGACTTGCTTTAGCAGCACAATTCTGATGCTGTAGTTGTAGGAGATGTCTCAAAACGTCATCAGGAGTCCCGACAAACCCCGTAAATGGAAGAAAATGCATATTTTATGAAAAATTTTTTTTGCAAAAAAGTCGTAAGGGGGGACCCTTACAAAAAATTCAAAAAAACGGATTCGCTTCAGCAGCACAATTCTGGTGCTGTAGTTGTAGGAGATGTCTCAAGACGTCATCAGGAGTCCCGACAAAACCCGTAAATGGAAGAAAATGCATATTTTACGAAAAAAAATTTTTTCAAAAAAGTCGAAAGGGGGCACCCTTACAAAAAATTCAAAAAAACGGACTTGCTTCAGCAGCACAAT
The DNA here is from genome assembly GCF_033978785.1 of Entelurus aequoreus. NCBI lineage: Eukaryota > Metazoa > Chordata > Actinopteri > Syngnathiformes > Syngnathidae > Entelurus > Entelurus aequoreus. The sequence goes on along the minus strand of NC_084752.1, from coordinate 45,721,487 downwards.
TCTGGTGCTGTAGTTGTAGGAGATGTCTCAAAACGTCATCAGGAGTCCCGACAAACCCCGTAAATGGAAGAAAATGGAAGAAAATGCATATTTTACGAAAAAAAATGTTTGCAAAAAAGTCGTAAGGGGGGACCCTTACAAAAAATTCAAAAAAACGGATTCGCTTCAGCAGCACAATTTTGGTGCTGTAGTTGTAGGAGATGTCTCAAAACGTCATCAGGAGTCCCGACAAAACCCGTAAATGTAAGAAAATGGAAGAAAATGCATATTTTAAGAAAACATTTTTTTGCAAAAAAGTCGTAAGGGGGCACCCTTACCAAAAATTCCAAAAAACGGATTCGCTTCAGCAGCACAATTTTGGTGCTGTAGTTGTAGGAGATGTCTCAAAACGTCATCAGGAGTCCCGACAAAACCCGTAAATGGAAGAAAATGCATATTTTACGAAAACATTTTTTTGCAAAAAAGTCGTAAGGGGGGACCCTTACCAAAAATTCCAAAAAACGGATTCGCTTCAGCAGCACAATTTTGGTGCTGTAGTTGTAGGAGATGTCTCAAAACGTCATCAGGAGTCCCGACAAAACCCGTAAATGGAAGAAAATGGATGAAAATGCATATTTTCCGAAAAAAAATTTTAGCAAAAAAGTTGTAAAAAATTGAAAAAAACGCATTCGCTTCAGCAGCACAATTCTGGTGCTGTAGTTGTAGGAGATGTCTTAAAACGTCATCAGAAGTCCCGACAAAACCCGTAAATGTAAGAAAATGGAAGAAAATGCATATTTTACGAAAAAAATTTTTAGCAAAAAAGTCGTAAGGGGGGATCCTTACAAAAAATTGAAAAAAACGCATTCGCTTCAGCAGCACAATTTTGGTGCTGTAGTTGTAGGAGATGTCTCAAAACGTCATCAGGAGTCCCGACAAACCCCGTAAATGGAAGAAAATGTATATTTTACGAAAAAAATTTTTTGCAAAAAAGTCGTAAGGGGGGACCCTTACAAAAAATTCAAAAAAACGGATTCGCTTCAGCAGCACAATTTTGGTGCTGTAGTTGTAGGAGATGTCTCAAAACGTCATCAGGAGTCCCGACAAAACCCGTAAATGTAAGAAAATGGAAGAAAATGCATATTTTACGAAAAAAATTTTTTGCAAAAAAGTCGTAGGGGGGGACCCTTACAAAAAATTCAAAAAAACGGATTCGCTTCAGCAGCACAATTTTGGTGCTGTAGTTGTAGGAGATGTCTTAAAACGTCATCAGGAGTCCCGACAAAATCTAAAAATGGCAGAAAATGCTTTTTTTGGGAAAACTTTTTTTCACAAAAAAAAATTCAAAAAACAGACTTGCTTTAGCAGCACAATTCTGATGCTGTAGTTGTAGGAGATGTCTCAAAACGTCATCAGGAGTCCCGACAAACCCCGTAAATGGAAGAAAATGCATATTTTATGAAAAAATTTTTTTGCAAAAAAGTCGTAAGGGGGGACCCTTACAAAAAATTCAAAAAAACGGATTCGCTTCAGCAGCACAATTCTGGTGCTGTAGTTGTAGGAGATGTCTCAAGACGTCATCAGGAGTCCCGACAAAACCCGTAAATGGAAGAAAATGCATATTTTACGAAAAAAAATTTTTTCAAAAAAGTCGAAAGGGGGCACCCTTACAAAAAATTCAAAAAAACGGACTTGCTTCAGCAGCACAATTCTGGTGCTGTAGTTGTAGGAGATGTCTCAAAACGTCATCAGGAGTCCCGACAAACCCCGTAAATGGAAGAAAATGGAAGAAAATGCATATTTTACGAAAAAAAATGTTTGCAAAAAAGTCGTAAGGGGGGACCCTTACAAAAAATTCAAAAAAACGGATTCGCTTCAGCAGCACAATTTTGGTGCTGTAGTTGTAGGAGATGTCTCAAAACGTCATCAGGAGTCCCGACAAAACCCGTAAATGTAAGAAAATGGAAGAAAATGCATATTTTAAGAAAACATTTTTTTGCAAAAAAGTCGTAAGGGGGCACCCTTACCAAAAATTCCAAAAAACGGATTCGCTTCAGCAGCACAATTTTGGTGCTGTAGTTGTAGGAGATGTCTCAAAACGTCATCAGGAGTCCCGACAAAACCCGTAAATGGAAGAAAATGCATATTTTACGAAAACATTTTTTTGCAAAAAAGTCGTAAGGGGGGACCCTTACCAAAAATTCCAAAAAACGGATTCGCTTCAGCAGCACAATTTTGGTGCTGTAGTTGTAGGAGATGTCTCAAAACGTCATCAGGAGTCCCGACAAAACCCGTAAATGGAAGAAAATGGATGAAAATGCATATTTTCCGAAAAAAAATTTTAGCAAAAAAGTTGTAAAAAATTGAAAAAAACGCATTCGCTTCAGCAGCACAATTCTGGTGCTGTAGTTGTAGGAGATGTCTTAAAACGTCATCAGAAGTCCCGACAAAACCCGTAAATGTAAGAAAATGGAAGAAAATGCATATTTTACGAAAAAAAATTTTAGCAAAAAAGTCGTAAGGGGGGATCCTTACAAAAAATTGAAAAAAACGCATTCGCTTCAGCAGCACAATTTTGGTGCTGTAGTTGTAGGAGATGTCTCAAAACGTCATCAGGAGTCCCGACAAACCCCGTAAATGGAAGAAAATGTATATTTTACGAAAAAAATTTTTTGCAAAAAAGTCGTAAGGGGGGACCCTTACAAAAAATTCAAAAAAACGGATTCGCTTCAGCAGCACAATTTTGGTGCTGTAGTTGTAGGAGATGTCTCAAAACGTCATCAGGAGTCCCGACAAAACCCGTAAATGTAAGAAAATGGAAGAAAATGCATATTTTACGAAAAAAAAATTTTGCAAAAAAGTCGTAGGGGGGGACCCTTACAAAAAATTCAAAAAAACGGATTCGCTTCAGCAGCACAATTTTGGTGCTGTAGTTGTAGGAGATGTCTTAAAACGTCATCAGGAGTCCCGACAAAATCTAAAAATGGCAGAAAATGCTTTTTTTGGGAAAACTTTTTTTCACAAAAAAAAATTCAAAAAACAGACTTGCTTTAGCAGCACAATTCTGATGCTGTAGTTGTAGGAGATGTCTCAAAACGTCATCAGGAGTCCCGACAAACCCCGTAAATGGAAGAAAATGCATATTTTATGAAAAAATTTTTTTGCAAAAAAGTCGTAAGGGGGGACCCTTACAAAAAATTCAAAAAAACGGACTTGCTTCAGCAGCACAATTCTGGTGCTGTAGTTGTAGGAGATGTCTCAAAACGTCATCAGGAGTCCCGACAAAACCCGTAAATGTAAGAAAATGGAAGAAAATGCATATTTTAAGAAAACATTTTTTTGCAAATAAGTCGTAAGGGGGGGATCCTTACAAAAAAATTCAAAAAAACGGATTCGCTTCAGCAGCACAATTTTGGTGCTGTAGTTGTAGGAGATGTCTCAAAACGTCATCAGGAGTCCCGACAAAATCTAAAAATGGCAGAAAATGCTTTTTTTGGGAAAACTTTTTTTCACAAAAAAAAATTCAAAAAACAGACTTGCTTCAGCAGCACAATTCTGGTGCTGTAGTTGTAGGAGATGTCTCAAAACGTCATCAGGAGTCCCGACAAAACCCGTAAATGTAAGAAAATGGAAGAAAATGCATATTTTACGAAAAAAAAATTTTGCAAAAAAGTCGAAAGGGGGCACCCTTACAAAAAATTAAAAAAAACGGACTTGCTTCAGCAGCACAATTCTGGTGCTGTAGTTGTAGGAGATGTCTCAAAACGTCATCAGGAGTCCCGACAAAACCCGTAAATGGAAGAAAATGCATATTTTACGAAAAAAAATTTTTGCAAAAAAGTCGTAAGGGGGGACCCTTACAAAAAATTCAAAAAAACGGACTTGCTTCAGCAGCACAATTCTGGTGTTGTTGTTGTAGGAGATGTCTCAAAACGTCATCAGGAGTCCCGACAAAACCCGTAAATGTAAGAAAATGTAAGAAAATGCATATTTTAAGAAAACATTTTTTTGCAAAAAAGTCGTAAGGGGGGACCCTTACAAAAAATTCAAAAAAATGGATTTGTTTCAGCAGCACAATTCTGGTGCTGTAGTTGTAGGAGATGTCTCAAAACGTCATCAGGAGTCCCGAAAAAACCCGTAAATGGAAGAAAATGGAAGAAAATGCATATTTTACGAAAAAAATTTTTTGCAAAAAAGTCGTAAGGGGGCACCCTTACAAAAAATTCAAAAAAACGGATTCGCTTCAGCAGCACAATTTTGGTGCTGTAGTTGTAGGAGATGTCTCAAAACGTCATCAGGAGTCCCGACAAAACCCGTAAATGGAAGAAAATGGAAGAAAATGCATATTTTACGAAAAAATTTTTTGCAAAAAAGTCGTAAGGGGGTACCCTTACAAAAAATTCAAAAAAACGGATTCGCTTCAGCAGCACAATTTTGGTGCTGTAGTTGTAGGAGATGTCTCAAAACGTCATCAAGAGTCCCGACAAAACCTAAAAATGGCAGAAATTCTTTTTTTGGGAAGACTTTTTTTCACAAAATTTAAAAAAAAAAACAGACTTGCTTCAGCAGCACAATTCTGGTGCTGTAGTTGTAGGAGATGTCTCAAAACGTCATCAGGAGTCCCGACAAAACCCGTAAATGTAAGAAAATGGAAGAAAATGTATATTTTACGGAAAATTTTTTTTGCAAAAAAGTCGTAAGGGGGGACCCTTACAAAAAATTCAAAAAAACGGACTTGCTTCAGCAGCACAATTCTGGTGCTGTAGTTGTAGGAGATGTCTCAAAACGTCATCAGGAGTCCCGACAAAACCTAAAAATGGCAGAAAATGCTTTTTTTGGGAAAACTTTTTTTCACAGAAAAAAATTCAAAAAACAGACTTGCTTCAGCAGCACAATTCTGGTGCTGTAGTTGTAGGAGATGTCTCAAAACGTCATCAGGAGTCCCGACAAAACCCGTAAATGTAAGAAAATGGAAGAAAATCCATATTTTACGAAAAAAAAATTTTGCAAAAAAGTCGTAAGGGGGGACCCTTACAAAAAATTCAAAAAAACGGATTCGCTTCAGCAGCACAATTTTGGTGCTGTAGTTGTAGGAGATGTCTCAAAACGTCATCAGGAGTCCCGACAAAACCCGTAAATGGAAGAAAATGCATATTTTACGAAAACATTTTTTTGCAAAAAAGTCGTAAGGGGGGACCCTTACAAAAAATTCAAAAAAACGGATTCGCTTCAGCAGCACAATTTTGGTGCTGTAGTTGTAGGAGATGTCTCAAAACGTCATCAGGAGTCCCGACAAAACCTAAAAATGGCAGAAAATGCTTTTTTTGGGAAAACTTTTTTTCACAAAAAAAAATTTCAAAAAACAGACTTGCTTCAGCAGCACAATTCTGGTGCTGTAGTTGTAGGAGATGTCTCAAAACGTCATCAGGAGTCCCGACAAAACCCGTAAATGGAAGAAAATGGATGAAAATGCATATTTTCCGAAAAAAAATTTTAGCAAAAAAGTCGTAAAAAATTGAAAAAAACGCATTCGCTTCAGCAGCACAATTTTGGTGCTGTAGTTGTAGGAGATGTCTCAAAACGTCATCAGAAGTCCCGACAAAACCCGTAAATGTAAGAAAATGGAAGAAAATGCATATTTTACGAAAAAAATTTTTAGCAAAAAAGTCGTAAGGGGGGACCCTTACAAAAAATTGAAAAAAACGCATTCGCTTCAGCAGCACAATTTTGGTGCTGTAGTTGTAGGAGATGTCTCAAAACGTCATCAAGAGTCCCGACAAAACCTAAAAATGGCAGAAAATGCTTTTTTTGGGAAGACTTTTTTTCACAAAATTAAAAAAAAAAAACAGACTTGCTTCAGCAGCACAATTCTGGTGCTGTAGTTGTAGGAGATGTCTCAAAACGTCATCAGGAGTCCCGACAAAACCCGTAAATGTAAGAAAATGTAAGAAAATGCATATTTTAAGAAAAAATTTTTTTGCAAAAAAGTCGTAAGGGGGGACCCTTACAAAAAATTCAAAAAAACTGATTCGCTTCAGCAGCACAATTTTGGTGCTGTAGTTGTAGGAGATGTCTCAAAACGTCATCAGGAGTCCCGACAAAACCCGTAAATGTAAGAAAATGGAAGAAAATGTATATTTTACGAAAAAAAAATTTTGCAAAAAAGTCGTAAGGGGACCCTTACAAAAAATTCAAAAAAATGGATTTGTTTCAGCAGCACAATTCTGGTGCTGTAGTTGTAGGAGATGTCTCAAAACGTCATCAGGAGTCCCGACAAAACCCGTAAATGGAAGAAAATTGAAGAAAATGCATATTTTACGAAAAAAAAATTTGCAAAAAAGTCGTAAGGGGGGACCCTTACAAAAAATTCAAAAAAACGGATTCGCTTCAGCAGCACAATTTTGGTGCTGTAGTTGTAGGAGATGTCTCAAAACGTCATCAAGAGTCCCGACAAAACCTAAAAATGGCAGAAAATGCTTTTTTTTGGAAGACTTTTTTTCACAAAATTAAAAAAAAAAAACAGACTTGCTTCAGCAGCACAATTCTGGTGCTGTAGTTGTAGGAGATGTCTCAAAACGTCATCAGGAGTCCCGACAAAACCCGTAAATGGAAGAAAATGTAAGAAAATGCATATTTTAAGAAAACATTTTTTTGCAAAAAAGTCGTAAGGGGGGACCCTTACAAAAAATTCAAAAAAACGGATTCGCTTCAGCAGCACAATTTTGGTGCTGTAGTTGTAGGAGATGTCTCAAAACGTCATCAGGAGTCCCGACAAAACCTAAAAATGGCAGAAAATGCTTTTTTTGGGAAAACTTTTTTTCACAAAAATTTTTTCAAAAAACAGACTTGCTTCAGCAGCACAATTCTGGTGCTGTAGTTGTAGGAGATGTCTCAAAACGTCATCAGGAGTCCCGACAAAACCCGTAAATGTAAGAAAATGGAAGAAAATGCATATTTTACGGAAAAATTTTTTTGCAAAAAAGTCGTAAGGGGGGACCCTTACAAAAAATTCAAAAAAACGGATTCGCTTCAGCAGCACAATTTTGGTGCTGTAGTTGTAGGAGATGTCTCAAAACGTCATCAGGAGTCCCGACAAAACCTAAAAATGGCAGAAAATGCTTTTTTTGGGAAAACTTTTTTCCACAAAATTTTTTTCAAAAAACAGACTTGCTTCAGCAGCACAATTCTGGTGCTGTAGTTGTAGGAGATGTCTCAAAACGTCACCAGGAGTCCCGACAAAACCTAAAAATGGCAGAAAATGATTTTTTTGGGAAAACTTTTTTTCACAGAAAAAAATTCAAAAAACAGACTTGCTTCAGCAGCACAATTCTGGTGCTGTAGTTGTAGGAGATGTCTCAAAACGTCATCAGGAGTCCCGACAAAACCCGTAAATGTAAGAAAATGGAAGAAAATCCATATTTTACGAAAAAAAAATTTTGCAAAAAAGTCGTAAGGGGGGACCCTTACAAAAAATTCAAAAAAACGGATTCGCTTCAGCAGCACAATTTTGGTGCTGTAGTTGTAGGAGATGTCTCAAAACGTCATCAGGAGTCCCGACAAAACCCGTAAATGGAAGAAAATGGAAGAAAATGCATATTTTAAGAAAACATTTTTTTGCAAAAAAGTCGTAAGGGGGGACCCTTACCAAAAATTCCAAAAAACGGATTCGCTTCAGCAGCACAATTTTGGTGCTGTAGTTGTAGGAGATGTCTCAAAACGTCATCAGGAGTCCCGACAAAACCCGTAAATGGAAGAAAATGCATATTTTACGAAAACATTTTTTTGCAAAAAAGTCGTAAGGGGGGACCCTTACCAAAAATTCCAAAAAACGGATTCGCTTCAGCAGCACAATTTTGGTGCTGTAGTTGTAGGAGATGTCTCAAAACGTCATCAGGAGTCCCGACAAAACCCGTAAATGGAAGAAAATGGATGAAAATGCATATTTTCCGAAAAAATTTTTTAGCAAAAAAGTTGTAAAAAATTGAAAAAAACGCATTCGCTTCAGCAGCACAATTCTGGTGCTGTAGTTGTAGGAGATGTCTTAAAACGTCATCAGAAGTCCCGACAAAACCCGTAAATGTAAGAAAATGGAAGAAAATGCATATTTTACGAAAAATTTTTTTAGCAAAAAAGTCGTAAGGGGGGATCCTTACAAAAAATTGAAAAAAACGCATTCGCTTCAGCAGCACAATTTTGGTGCTGTAGTTGTAGGAGATGTCTCAAAACGTCATCAGGAGTCCCGACAAACCCCGTAAATGGAAGAAAATGTATATTTTACGAAAAAAATTTTTTGCAAAAAAGTCGTAAGGGGGGACCCTTACAAAAAATTCAAAAAAACGGATTCGCTTCAGCAGCACAATTTTGGTGCTGTAGTTGTAGGAGATGTCTCAAAACGTCATCAGGAGTCCCGACAAAATCTAAAAATGGCAGAAAATGCTTTTTTTGGGAAAACTTTTTTTCACAAAAAAAAATTCAAAAAACAGACTTGCTTTAGCAGCACAATTCTGATGCTGTAGTTGTAGGAGATGTCTCAAAACGTCATCAGGAGTCCCGACAAACCCCGTAAATGGAAGAAAATGCATATTTTACGAAAAAAATTTTTTGCACAAAAGTCGTAAGGGGGGACCCTTACAAAAAATTCAAAAAAACGGATTCGCTTCAGCAGCACAATTTTGGTGCTGTAGTTGTAGGAGATGTCTCAAAACGTCATCAAGAGTCCCGACAAAACCTAAAAATGGCAGAAATTCTTTTTTTGGGAAGACTTTTTTTCACAAAATTTAAAAAAAAAACCAGACTTGCTTCAGCAGCACAATTCTGGTGCTGTAGTTGTAGGAGATGTCTCAAAACGTCATCAGGAGTCCCGACAAAACCCGTAAATGTAAGAAAATGGAAGAAAATGCATATTTTACGGAAACATTTTTTTGCAAAAAAGTCGTAAGGGGGGACCCTTACAAAAAATTCAAAAAAACGGACTTGCTTCAGCAGCACAATTCTGGTGCTGTAGTTGTAGGAGATGTCTCAAAACGTCATCAGGAGTCCCGACTAAACCTAAAAATGGCAGAAAATGCTTTTTTTGGGAAAACTTTTTTTCACAAAAAAAATTTCAAAAAACAGACTTGCTTCAGCAGCACAATTCTGGTACTGTAGTTGTAGGAGATGTCTCAAAACGTCACCAGGAGTCCCGACAAAACCTAAAAATGGCAGAAAATGATTTTTTTGGGAAAACTTTTTTTCACAGAAAAAAATTCAAAAAACAGACTTGCTTCAGCAGCACAATTCTGGTGCTGTAGTTGTAGGAGATGTCTCAAAACGTCATCAGGAGTCCCGACAAAACCCGTAAATGTAAGAAAATGGAAGAAAATGCATATTTTACGAAAAAAAAATTTTGCAAAAAAGTCGTAAGGGGGGACCCTTACAAAAAATTCAAAAAAACGGATTCGCTTCAGCAGCACAATTCTGGTGCTGTAGTTGTAGGAGATGTCTCAAGACGTCATCAGGAGTCCCGACAAAACCCGTAAATGGAAGAAAATGCATATTTTACGAAAAAAAATTTTTGCAAAAAAGTCGAAAGGGGGCACCCTTACAAAAAATTCAAAAAAACGGACTTGCTTCAGCAGCACAATTCTGGTGCTGTAGTTGTAGGAGATGTCTCAAAACGTCATCAGGAGTCCCGACAAACCCCGTAAATGGAAGAAAATGGAAGAAAATGCATATTTTACGAAAAAAAATGTTTGCAAAAAAGTCGTAAGGGGGGACCCTTACAAAAAATTCAAAAAAACGGATTCGCTTCAGCAGCACAATTTTGGTGCTGTAGTTGTAGGAGATGTCTCAAAACGTCATCAGGAGTCCCGACAAAACCCGTAAATGTAAGAAAATGGAAGAAAATGCATATTTTAAGAAAACATTTTTTTGCAAAAAAGTCGTAAGGGGGGACCCTTACCAAAAATTCCAAAAAACGGATTCGCTTCAGCAGCACAATTTTGGTGCTGTAGTTGTAGGAGATGTCTCAAAACGTCATCAGGAGTCCCGACAAAACCCGTAAATGGAAGAAAATGCATATTTTACGAAAACATTTTTTTGCAAAAAAGTCGTAAGGGGGGACCCTTACCAAAAATTCCAAAAAACGGATTCGCTTCAGCAGCACAATTTTGGTGCTGTAGTTGTAGGAGATGTCTCAAAACGTCATCAGGAGTCCCGACAAAACCCGTAAATGGAAGAAAATGGATGAAAATGCATATTTTCCGAAAAAAAATTTTAGCAAAAAAGTTGTAAAAAATTGAAAAAAACGCATTCGCTTCAGCAGCACAATTCTGGTGCTGTAGTTGTAGGAGATGTCTTAAAACGTCATCAGAAGTCCCGACAAAACCCGTAAATGTAAGAAAATGGAAGAAAATGCATATTTTACGAAAAAAATTTTTAGCAAAAAAGTCGTAAGGGGGGATCCTTACAAAAAATTGAAAAAAACGCATTCGCTTCAGCAGCACAATTTTGGTGCTGTAGTTGTAGGAGATGTCTCAAAACGTCATCAGGAGTCCCGACAAACCCCGTAAATGGAAGAAAATGTATATTTTACGAAAAAAAATTTTTGCAAAAAAGTCGTAAGGGGGGACCCTTACAAAAAATTCAAAAAAACGGATTCGCTTCAGCAGCACAATTTTGGTGCTGTAGTTGTAGGAGATGTCTCAAAACGTCATCAGGAGTCCCGACAAAACCCGTAAATGTAAGAAAATGGAAGAAAATGCATATTTTACGAAAAAATTTTTTTGCAAAAAAGTCGTAGGGGGGGACCCTTACAAAAAATTCAAAAAAACGGATTCGCTTCAGCAGCACAATTTTGGTGCTGTAGTTGTAGGAGATGTCTTAAAACGTCATCAGGAGTCCCGACAAAATCTAAAAATGGCAGAAAATGCTTTTTTTGGGAAAACTTTTTTTCACAAAAAAAAATTCAAAAAACAGACTTGCTTTAGCAGCACAATTCTGATGCTGTAGTTGTAGGAGATGTCTCAAAACGTCATCAGGAGTCCCGACAAACCCCGTAAATGGAAGAAAATGCATATTTTATGAAAAAAATTTTTTGCAAAAAAGTCGTAAGGGGGGACCCTTACAAAAAATTCAAAAAAACGGATTCGCTTCAGCAGCACAATTCTGGTGCTGTAGTTGTAGGAGATGTCTCAAGACGTCATCAGGAGTCCCGACAAAACCCGTAAATGGAAGAAAATGCATATTTTACGAAAAAAATTTTTTGCAAAAAAGTCGAAAGGGGGCACCCTTACAAAAAATTCAAAAAAACGGACTTGCTTCAGCAGCACAATTCTGGTGCTGTAGTTGTAGGAGATGTCTCAAAACGTCATCAGGAGTCCCGACAAAACCCGTAAATGTAAGAAAATGGAAGAAAATGCATATTTTAAGAAAACATTTTTTTGCAAATAAGTCGTAAGGGGGGGATCCTTACAAAAAAATTCAAAAAAACGGATTCGCTTCAGCAGCACAATTTTGGTGCTGTAGTTGTAGGAGATGTCTCAAAACGTCATCAGGAGTCCCGACAAAATCTAAAAATGGCAGAAAATGCTTTTTTTGGGAAAACTTTTTTTCACAAAAAAAAATTCAAAAAACAGACTTGCTTCAGCAGCACAATTCTGGTGCTGTAGTTGTAGGAGATGTCTCAAAACGTCATCAGGAGTCCCGACAAAACCCGTAAATGTAAGAAAATGGAAGAAAATGCATATTTTACGAAAAAAAAATTTTGCAAAAAAGTCGAAAGGGGGCACCCTTACAAAAAATTAAAAAAAACGGACTTGCTTCAGCAGCACAATTCTGGTGCTGTAGTTGTAGGAGATGTCTCAAAACGTCATCAGGAGTCCCGACAAAACCCGTAAATGGAAGAAAATGCATATTTTACGAAAAAAAAATTTTGCAAAAAAGTCGTAAGGGGGGACCCTTACAAAAAATTCAAAAAAACGGACTTGCTTCAGCAGCACAATTCTGGTGTTGTTGTTGTAGGAGATGTCTCAAAACGTCATCAGGAGTCCCGACAAAACCCGTAAATGTAAGAAAATGTAAGAAAATGCATATTTTAAGAAAACATTTTTTTGCAAAAAAGTCGTAAGGGGGGACCCTTACAAAAAATTCAAAAAAATGGATTTGTTTCAGCAGCACAATTCTGGTGCTGTAGTTGTAGGAGATGTCTCAAAACGTCATCAGGAGTCCCGAAAAAACCCGTAAATGGAAGAAAATGGAAGAAAATGCATATTTTACGAAAAAAAAATTTTGCAAAAAAGTCGTAAGGGGGCACCCTTACAAAAAATTAAAAAAAACGGATTCGCTTCAGCAGCACAATTTTGGTGCTGTAGTTGTAGGAGATGTCTCAAAACGTCATCAGGAGTCCCGACAAAACCCGTAAATGGAAGAAAATGGAAGAAAATGCATATTTTACGAAAACATTTTTTGCAAAAAAGTCGTAAGGGGGTACCCTTACAAAAAATTCAAAAAAACGGATTCGCTTCAGCAGCACAATTTTGGTGCTGTAGTTGTAGGAGATGTCTCAAAACGTCATCAGGAGTCCCGACAAAACCCGTAAATGTAAGAAAATGTAAGAAAATGCATATTTTAAGAAAACATTTTTTTGCAAAAAAGTCGTAAGGGGGGACCCTTACAAAAAATTCAAAAAAATGGATTTGTTTCAGCAGCACAATTCTGGTGCTGTAGTTGTAGGAGATGTCTCAAAACGTCATCAGGAGTCCCGAAAAAACCCGTAAATGGAAGAAAATGGAAGAAAATGCATATTTTACGAAAAAAATTTTTTGCAAAAAAGTCGTAAGGGGGCACCCTTACAAAAAATTCAAAAAAACGGATTCGCTTCAGCAGCACAATTTTGGTGCTGTAGTTGTAGGAGATGTCTCAAAACGTCATCAGGAGTCCCGACAAAACCCGTAAATGGAAGAAAATGGAAGAAAATGCATATTTTACGAAAAAATTTTTTGCAAAAAAGTCGTAAGGGGGTACCCTTACAAAAAATTCAAAAAAACGGATTCGCTTCAGCAGCACAATTTTGGTGCTGTAGTTGTAGGAGATGTCTCAAAACGTCATCAAGAGTCCCGACAAAACCTAAAAATGGCAGAAATTCTTTTTTTGGGAAGACTTTTTTTCACAAAATTTAAAAAAAAAAACAGACTTGCTTCAGCAGCACAATTCTGGTGCTGTAGTTGTAGGAGATGTCTCAAAACGTCATCAGGAGTCCCGACAAAACCCGTAAATGTAAGAAAATGGAAGAAAATGTATATTTTACGGAAATTTTTTTTTGCAAAAAAGTCGTAAGGGGGGACCCTTACAAAAAATTCAAAAAAACGGACTTGCTTCAGCAGCACAATTCTGGTGCTGTAGTTGTAGGAGATGTCTCAAAACGTCATCAGGAGTCCCGACAAAACCTAAAAATGGCAGAAAATGCTTTTTTTGGGAAAACTTTTTTTCACAGAAAAAAATTCAAAAAACAGACTTGCTTCAGCAGCACAATTCTGGTGCTGTAGTTGTAGGAGATGTCTCAAAACGTCATCAGGAGTCCCGACAAAACCCGTAAATGTAAGAAAATGGAAGAAAATCCATATTTTACGAAAAAAAATTTTTGCAAAAAAGTCGTAAGGGGGGACCCTTACAAAAAATTCAAAAAAACGGATTCGCTTCAGCAGCACAATTTTGGTGCTGTAGTTGTAGGAGATGTCTCAAAACGTCATCAGGAGTCCCGACAAAACCCGTAAATGGAAGAAAATGCATATTTTACGAAAACATTTTTTTGCAAAAAAGTCGTAAGGGGGGACCCTTACAAAAAATTCAAAAAAACGGATTCGCTTCAGCAGCACAATTTTGGTGCTGTAGTTGTAGGAGATGTCTCAAAACGTCATCAGGAGTCCCGACAAAACCTAAAAATGGCAGAAAATGCTTTTTTTGGGAAAACTTTTTTTCACAAAAAAAAATTTCAAAAAACAGACTTGCTTCAGCAGCACAATTCTGGTGCTGTAGTTGTAGGAGATGTCTCAAAACGTCATCAGGAGTCCCGACAAAACCCGTAAATGGAAGAAAATGGATGAAAATGCATATTTTCCGAAAAAAATTTTTAGCAAAAAAGTCGTAAAAAATTGAAAAAAACGCATTCGCTTCAGCAGCACAATTTTGGTGCTGTAGTTGTAGGAGATGTCTCAAAACGTCATCAGAAGTCCCGACAAAACCCGTAAATGTAAGAAAATGGAAGAAAATGCATATTTTACGAAAAAATTTTTTAGCAAAAAAGTCGTAAGGGGGGACCCTTACAAAAAATTGAAAAAAACGCATTCGCTTCAGCAGCACAATTTTGGTGCTGTAGTTGTAGGAGATGTCTCAAAACGTCATCAAGAGTCCCGACAAAACCTAAAAATGGCAGAAAATGCTTTTTTTGGGAAGACTTTTTTTCACAAAATTAAAAAAAAAAAACAGACTTGCTTCAGCAGCACAATTCTGGTGCTGTAGTTGTAGGAGATGTCTCAAAACGTCATCAGGAGTCCCGACAAAACCCGTAAATGTAAGAAAATGTAAGAAAATGCATATTTTAAGAAAACATTTTTTTGCAAAAAAGTCGTAAGGGGGGACCCTTACAAAAAATTCAAAAAAACTGATTCGCTTCAGCAGCACAATTTTGGTGCTGTAGTTGTAGGAGATGTCTCAAAACGTCATCAGGAGTCCCGACAAAACCCGTAAATGTAAGAAAATGGAAGAAAATGTATATTTTACGAAAAAAAAATTTTGCAAAAAAGTCGTAAGGGGACCCTTACAAAAAATTCAAAAAAATGGATTTGTTTCAGCAGCACAATTCTGGTGCTGTAGTTGTAGGAGATGTCTCAAAACGTCATCAGGAGTCCCGACAAAACCCGTAAATGGAAGAAAATTGAAGAAAATGCATATTTTACGAAAAAAAAATTTGCAAAAAAGTCGTAAGGGGGGACCCTTACAAAAAATTCAAAAAAACGGATTCGCTTCAGCAGCACAATTTTGGTGCTGTAGTTGTAGGAGATGTCTCAAAACGTCATCAAGAGTCCCGACAAAACCTAAAAATGGCAGAAAATGCTTTTTTTGGGAAGACTTTTTTTCACAAAATTAAAAAAAAAAAACAGACTTGCTTCAGCAGCACAATTCTGGTGCTGTAGTTGTAGGAGATGTCTCAAAACGTCATCAGGAGTCCCGACAAAACCCGTAAATGGAAGAAAATGTAAGAAAATGCATATTTTAAGAAAACATTTTTTTGCAAAAAAGTCGTAAGGGGGGACCCTTACAAAAAATTCAAAAAAACGGATTCGCTTCAGCAGCACAATTTTGGTGCTGTAGTTGTAGGAGATTTCTCAAAACGTCATCAGGAGTCCCGACAAAACCTAAAAATGGCAGAAAATGCTTTTTTTGGGAAAACTTTTTTTCACAAAAATTTTTTCAAAAAACAGACTTGCTTCAGCAGCACAATTCTGGTGCTGTAGTTGTAGGAGATGTCTCAAAACGTCATCAGGAGTCCCGACAAAACCCGTAAATGTAAGAAAATGGAAGAAAATGCATATTTTACGGAAAAATTTTTTTGCAAAAAAGTCGTAAGGGGGGACCCTTACAAAAAATTCAAAAAAACGGATTCGCTTCAGCAGCACAATTTTGGTGCTGTAGTTGTAGGAGATGTCTCAAAACGTCATCAGGAGTCCCGACAAAACCTAAAAATGGCAGAAAATGCTTTTTTTGGGAAAACTTTTTTCCACAAAAATTTTTTCAAAAAACAGACTTGCTTCAGCAGCACAATTCTGGTGCTGTAGTTGTAGGAGATGTCTCAAAACGTCACCAGGAGTCCCGACAAAACCTAAAAATGGCAGAAAATGATTTTTTTGGGAAAACTTTTTTTCACAGAAAAAAATTCAAAAAACAGACTTGCTTCAGCAGCACAATTCTGGTGCTGTAGTTGTAGGAGATGTCTCAAAACGTCATCAGGAGTCCCGACAAAACCCGTAAATGTAAGAAAATGGAAGAAAATCCATATTTTACGAAAAAAAATTTTTGCAAAAAAGTCGTAAGGGGGGACCCTTACAAAAAATTCAAAAAAACGGATTCGCTTCAGCAGCACAATTTTGGTGCTGTAGTTGTAGGAGATGTCTCAAAACGTCATCAGGAGTCCCGACAAAACCCGTAAATGGAAGAAAATGGAAGAAAATGCATATTTTAAGAAAACATTTTTTTGCAAAAAAGTCGTAAGGGGGGACCCTTACCAAAAATTCCAAAAAACGGATTCGCTTCAGCAGCACAATTTTGGTGCTGTAGTTGTAGGAGATGTCTCAAAACGTCATCAGGAGTCCCGACAAAACCCGTAAATGGAAGAAAATGCATATTTTACGAAAACATTTTTTTGCAAAAAAGTCGTAAGGGGGGACCCTTACAAAAAATTCAAAAAAACGGACTTGCTTCAGCAGCACAATTCTGGTGTTGTTGTTGTAGGAGATGTCTCAAAACGTCATCAGGAGTCCCGACAAAACCCGTAAATGTAAGAAAATGTAAGAAAATGCATATTTTAAGAAAACATTTTTTTTCAAAAAAGTCGTAAGGGGGGACCCTTACAAAAAATTCAAAAAAATGGATTTGTTTCAGCAGCACAATTCTGGTGCTGTAGTTGTAGGAGATGTCTCAAAACGTCATCAGGAGTCCCGAAAAAACCCGTAAATGGAAGAAAATGGAAGAAAATGCATATTTTACGAAAAAAAATTTTTGCAAAAAAGTCGTAAGGGGGCACCCTTACAAAAAATTCAAAAAAACGGATTCGCTTCAGCAGCACAATTTTGGTGCTGTAGTTGTAGGAGATGTCTCAAAACGTCATCAGGAGTCCCGACAAAACCCGTAAATGGAAGAAAATGGAAGAAAATGCATATTTTACGAAAACATTTTTTGCAAAAAAGTCGTAAGGGGGTACCCTTACAAAAAATTCAAAAAAACGGATTCGCTTCAGCAGCACAATTTTGGTGCTGTAGTTGTAGGAGATGTCTCAAAACGTCATCAAGAGTCCCGACAAAACCTAAAAATGGCAGAAATTCTTTTTTTGGGAAGACTTTTTTTCACAAAATTTAAAAAAAAAAACAGACTTGCTTCAGCAGCACAATTCTGGTGCTGTAGTTGTAGGAGATGTCTCAAAACGTCATCAGGAGTCCCGACAAAACCCGTAAATGTAAGAAAATGGAAGAAAATGTATATTTTACGGAAATTTTTTTTTGCAAAAAAGTCGTAAGGGGGGACCCTTACAAAAAATTCAAAAAAACGGACTTGCTTCAGCAGCACAATTCTGGTGCTGTAGTTGTAGGAGATGTCTCAAAACGTCATCAGGAGTCCCGACAAAACCTAAAAATGGCAGAAAATGCTTTTTTTGGGAAAACTTTTTTTCACAGAAAAAAATTCAAAAAACAGACTTGCTTCAGCAGCACAATTCTGGTGCTGTAGTTGTAGGAGATGTCTCAAAACGTCATCAGGAGTCCCGACAAAACCCGTAAATGTAAGAAAATGGAAGAAAATCCATATTTTACGAAAAAAAATTTTTGCAAAAAAGTCGTAAGGGGGGACCCTTACAAAAAATTCAAAAAAACGGATTCGCTTCAGCAGCACAATTTTGGTGCTGTAGTTGTAGGAGATGTCTCAAAACGTCATCAGGAGTCCCGACAAAACCCGTAAATGGAAGAAAATGCATATTTTACGAAAACATTTTTTTGCAAAAAAGTCGTAAGGGGGGACCCTTACAAAAAATTCAAAAAAACGGATTCGCTTCAGCAGCACAATTTTGGTGCTGTAGTTGTAGGAGATGTCTCAAAACGTCATCAGGAGTCCCGACAAAACCTAAAAATGGCAGAAAATGCTTTTTTTGGGAAAACTTTTTTTCACAAAAAAAAATTTCAAAAAACAGACTTGCTTCAGCAGCACAATTCTGGTGCTGTAGTTGTAGGAGATGTCTCAAAACGTCATCAGGAGTCCCGACAAAACCCGTAAATGGAAGAAAATGGATGAAAATGCATATTTTCCGAAAAATTTTTTTAGCAAAAAAGTCGTAAAAAATTGAAAAAAACGCATTCGCTTCAGCAGCACAATTTTGGTGCTGTAGTTGTAGGAGATGTCTCAAAACGTCATCAGAAGTCCCGACAAAACCCGTAAATGTAAGAAAATGGAAGAAAATGCATATTTTACGAAAAAAATTTTTAGCAAAAAAGTCGTAAGGGGGGACCCTTACAAAAAATTGAAAAAAACGCATTCGCTTCAGCAGCACAATTTTGGTGCTGTAGTTGTAGGAGATGTCTCAAAACGTCATCAAGAGTCCCGACAAAACCTAAAAATGGCAGAAAATGCTTTTTTTGGGAAGACTTTTTTTCACAAAATTAAAAAAAAAAAACAGACTTGCTTCAGCAGCACAATTCTGGTGCTGTAGTTGTAGGAGATGTCTCAAAACGTCATCAGGAGTCCCGACAAAACCCGTAAATGTAAGAAAATGTAAGAAAATGCATATTTTAAGAAAACATTTTTTTGCAAAAAAGTCGTAAGGGGGGACCCTTACAAAAAATTCAAAAAAACTGATTCGCTTCAGCAGCACAATTTTGGTGCTGTAGTTGTAGGAGATGTCTCAAAACGTCATCAGGAGTCCCGACAAAACCCGTAAATGTAAGAAAATGGAAGAAAATGTATATTTTACGAAAAAAAAATTTTGCAAAAAAGTCGTAAGGGGACCCTTACAAAAAATTCAAAAAAATGGATTTGTTTCAGCAGCACAATTCTGGTGCTGTAGTTGTAGGAGATGTCTCAAAACGTCATCAGGAGTCCCGACAAAACCCGTAAATGGAAGAAAATTGAAGAAAATGCATATTTTACGAAAAAAAAATTTGCAAAAAAGTCGTAAGGGGGGACCCTTACAAAAAATTCAAAAAAACGGATTCGCTTCAGCAGCACAATTTTGGTGCTGTAGTTGTAGGAGATGTCTCAAAACGTCATCAAGAGTCCCGACAAAACCTAAAAATGGCAGAAAATGCTTTTTTTGGGAAGACTTTTTTTCACAAAATTAAAAAAAAAAAACAGACTTGCTTCAGCAGCACAATTCTGGTGCTGTAGTTGTAGGAGATGTCTCAAAACGTCATCAGGAGTCCCGACAAAACCCGTAAATGGAAGAAAATGTAAGAAAATGCATATTTTAAGAAAACATTTTTTTGCAAAAAAGTCGTAAGGGGGGACCCTTACAAAAAATTCAAAAAAACGGATTCGCTTCAGCAGCACAATTTTGGTGCTGTAGTTGTAGGAGATTTCTCAAAACGTCATCAGGAGTCCCGACAAAACCTAAAAATGGCAGAAAATGCTTTTTTTGGGAAAACTTTTTTTCACAAAAATTTTTTCAAAAAACAGACTTGCTTCAGCAGCACAATTCTGGTGCTGTAGTTGTAGGAGATGTCTCAAAACGTCATCAGGAGTCCCGACAAAACCCGTAAATGTAAGAAAATGGAAGAAAATGCATATTTTACGGAAACATTTTTTTGCAAAAAAGTCGTAAGGGGGGACCCTTACAAAAAATTCAAAAAAACGGACTTGCTTCAGCAGCACAATTCTGGTGCTGTAGTTGTAGGAGATGTCTCAAAACGTCATCAGGAGTCCCGACTAAACCTAAAAATGGCAGAAAATGCTTTTTTTGGGAAAACTTTTTTTCACAAAAAAAATTTCAAAAAACAGACTTGCTTCAGCAGCACAATTCTGGTACTGTAGTTGTAGGAGATGTCTCAAAACGTCACCAGGAGTCCCGACAAAACCTAAAAATGGCAGAAAATGATTTTTTTGGGAAAACTTTTTTTCACAGAAAAAAATTCAAAAAACAGACTTGCTTCAGCAGCACAATTCTGGTGCTGTAGTTGTAGGAGATGTCTCAAAACGTCATCAGGAGTCCCGACAAAACCCGTAAATGTAAGAAAATGGAAGAAAATGCATATTTTACGAAAAAAAAATTTTGCAAAAAAGTCGTAAGGGGGGACCCTTACAAAAAATTCAAAAAAACGGATTCGCTTCAGCAGCACAATTCTGGTGCTGTAGTTGTAGGAGATGTCTCAAGACGTCATCAGGAGTCCCGACAAAACCCGTAAATGGAAGAAAATGCATATTTTACGAAAAAAATTTTTTGCAAAAAAGTCGAAAGGGGGCACCCTTACAAAAAATTCAAAAAAACGGACTTGCTTCAGCAGCACAATTCTGGTGCTGTAGTTGTAGGAGATGTCTCAAAACGTCATCAGGAGTCCCGACAAACCCCGTAAATGGAAGAAAATGGAAGAAAATGCATATTTTACGAAAAAAAATGTTTGCAAAAAAGTCGTAAGGGGGGACCCTTACAAAAAATTCAAAAAAACGGATTCGCTTCAGCAGCACAATTTTGGTGCTGTAGTTGTAGGAGATGTCTCAAAACGTCATCAGGAGTCCCGACAAAACCCGTAAATGTAAGAAAATGGATATTTTAAGAAAACATTTTTTTGCAAAAAAGTCGTAAGGGGGCACCCTTACCAAAAATTCCAAAAAACGGATTCGCTTCAGCAGCACAATTTTGGTGCTGTAGTTGTAGGAGATGTCTCAAAACGTCATCAGGAGTCCCGACAAAACCCGTAAATGGAAGAAAATGGATGAAAATGCATATTTTCCGAAAAAAAATTTTAGCAAAAAAGTTGTAAAAAATTGAAAAAAACGCATTCGCTTCAGCAGCACAATTCTGGTGCTGTAGTTGTAGGAGATGTCTTAAAACGTCATCAGAAGTCCCGACAAAACCCGTAAATGTAAGAAAATGGAAGAAAATGCATATTTTACGAAAAAAATTTTTAGCAAAAAAGTCGTAAGGGGGGATCCTTACAAAAAATTGAAAAAAACGCATTCGCTTCAGCAGCACAATTTTGGTGCTGTAGTTGTAGGAGATGTCTCAAAACGTCATCAGGAGTCCCGACAAACCCCGTAAATGGAAGAAAATGTATATTTTACGAAAAAAAATTTTTGCAAAAAAGTCGTAAGGGGGGACCCTTACAAAAAATTCAAAAAAACGGATTCGCTTCAGCAGCACAATTTTGGTGCTGTAGTTGTAGGAGATGTCTCAAAACGTCATCAGGAGTCCCGACAAAACCCGTAAATGTAAGAAAATGGAAGAAAATGCATATTTTACGAAAAAAAATTTTTGCAAAAAAGTCGTAGGGGGGGACCCTTACAAAAAATTCAAAAAAACGGATTCGCTTCAGCACAATTTTGGTGCTGTAGTTGTAGGAGATGTCTTAAAACGTCATCAGGAGTCCCGACAAAATCTAAAAATGGCAGAAAATGCTTTTTTTGGGAAAACTTTTTTTCACAAAAAAAAATTCAAAAAACAGACTTGCTTCAGCAGCACAATTCTGATGCTGTAGTTGTAGGAGATGTCTCAAAACGTCATCAGGAGTCCCGACAAACCCCGTAAATGGAAGAAAATGCATATTTTATGAAAAAAAATTTTTGCAAAAAAGTCGTAAGGGGGGACCCTTACAAAAAATTCAAAAAAACGGATTCGCTTCAGCAGCACAATTCTGGTGCTGTAGTTGTAGGAGATGTCTCAAGACGTCATCAGGAGTCCCGACAAAACCCGTAAATGGAAGAAAATGCATATTTTACGAAAAAAAATTTTTGCAAAAAAGTCGAAAGGGGGCACCCTTACAAAAAATTCAAAAAAACGGACTTGCTTCAGCAGCACAATTCTGGTGCTGTAGTTGTAGGAGATGTCTCAAAACGTCATCAGGAGTCCCGACAAAACCCGTAAATGTAAGAAAATGGAAGAAAATGCATATTTTAAGAAAACATTTTTTTGCAAATAAGTCGTAAGGGGGGGATCCTTACAAAAAAATTCAAAAAAACGGATTCGCTTCAGCAGCACAATTTTGGTGCTGTAGTTGTAGGAGATGTCTCAAAACGTCATCAGGAGTCCCGACAAAATCTAAAAATGGCAGAAAATGCTTTTTTTGGGAAAACTTTTTTTCACAAAAAAAAATTCAAAAAACAGACTTGCTTCAGCAGCACAATTCTGGTGCTGTAGTTGTAGGAGATGTCTCAAAACGTCATCAGGAGTCCCGACAAAACCCGTAAATGTAAGAAAATGGAAGAAAATGCATATTTTACGAAAAAAAAATTTTGCAAAAAAGTCGAAAGGGGGCACCCTTACAAAAAATTAAAAAAAACGGACTTGCTTCAGCAGCACAATTCTGGTGCTGTAGTTGTAGGAGATGTCTCAAAACGTCATCAGGAGTCCCGACAAAACCCGTAAATGGAAGAAAATGCATATTTTACGAAAAAAAATTTTTGCAAAAAAGTCGTAAGGGGGGACCCTTACAAAAAATTCAAAAAAACGGACTTGCTTCAGCAGCACAATTCTGGTGTTGTTGTTGTAGGAGATGTCTCAAAACGTCATCAGGAGTCCCGACAAAACCCGTAAATGTAAGAAAATGTAAGAAAATGCATATTTTAAGAAAACATTTTTTTTCAAAAAAGTCGTAAGGGGGGACCCTTACAAAAAATTCAAAAAAATGGATTTGTTTCAGCAGCACAATTCTGGTGCTGTAGTTGTAGGAGATGTCTCAAAACGTCATCAGGAGTCCCGAAAA
This sequence comes from Entelurus aequoreus, assembly GCF_033978785.1. Taxonomy (NCBI): domain Eukaryota; kingdom Metazoa; phylum Chordata; class Actinopteri; order Syngnathiformes; family Syngnathidae; genus Entelurus; species Entelurus aequoreus. The sequence continues at coordinate 45,698,859 of NC_084752.1, read as the reverse complement.
AACCCGTAAATGGAAGAAAATGGAAGAAAATGCATATTTTACGAAAAAAATTTTTTGCAAAAAAGTCGTAAGGGGGCACCCTTACAAAAAATTCAAAAAAACGGATTCGCTTCAGCAGCACAATTTTGGTGCTGTAGTTGTAGGAGATGTCTCAAAACGTCATCAGGAGTCCCGACAAAACCCGTAAATGGAAGAAAATGGAAGAAAATGCATATTTTACGAAAACATTTTTTGCAAAAAAGTCGTAAGGGGGTACCCTTACAAAAAATTCAAAAAAACGGATTCGCTTCAGCAGCACAATTTTGGTGCTGTAGTTGTAGGAGATGTCTCAAAACGTCATCAAGAGTCCCGACAAAACCTAAAAATGGCAGAAATTCTTTTTTTGGGAAGACTTTTTTTCACAAAATTTAAAAAAAAAAACAGACTTGCTTCAGCAGCACAATTCTGGTGCTGTAGTTGTAGGAGATGTCTCAAAACGTCATCAGGAGTCCCGACAAAACCCGTAAATGTAAGAAAATGGAAGAAAATGTATATTTTACGGAAATTTTTTTTTGCAAAAAAGTCGTAAGGGGGGACCCTTACAAAAAATTCAAAAAAACGGACTTGCTTCAGCAGCACAATTCTGGTGCTGTAGTTGTAGGAGATGTCTCAAAACGTCATCAGGAGTCCCGACAAAACCTAAAAATGGCAGAAAATGCTTTTTTTGGGAAAACTTTTTTTCACAGAAAAAAATTCAAAAAACAGACTTGCTTCAGCAGCACAATTCTGGTGCTGTAGTTGTAGGAGATGTCTCAAAACGTCATCAGGAGTCCCGACAAAACCCGTAAATGTAAGAAAATGGAAGAAAATCCATATTTTACGAAAAAAAATTTTTGCAAAAAAGTCGTAAGGGGGGACCCTTACAAAAAATTCAAAAAAACGGATTCGCTTCAGCAGCACAATTTTGGTGCTGTAGTTGTAGGAGATGTCTCAAAACGTCATCAGGAGTCCCGACAAAACCCGTAAATGGAAGAAAATGCATATTTTACGAAAACATTTTTTTGCAAAAAAGTCGTAAGGGGGGACCCTTACAAAAAATTCAAAAAAACGGACTTGCTTCAGCAGCACAATTCTGGTGCTGTAGTTGTAGGAGATGTCTCAAAACGTCATCAGGAGTCCCGACTAAACCTAAAAATGGCAGAAAATGCTTTTTTTGGGAAAACTTTTTTTCACAAAAAAAATTTCAAAAAACAGACTTGCTTCAGCAGCACAATTCTGGTACTGTAGTTGTAGGAGATGTCTCAAAACGTCACCAGGAGTCCCGACAAAACCTAAAAATGGCAGAAAATGATTTTTTTGGGAAAACTTTTTTTCACAGAAAAAAATTCAAAAAACAGACTTGCTTCAGCAGCACAATTCTGGTGCTGTAGTTGTAGGAGATGTCTCAAAACGTCATCAGGAGTCCCGACAAAACCCGTAAATGTAAGAAAATGGAAGAAAATGCATATTTTACGAAAAAAAAATTTTGCAAAAAAGTCGTAAGGGGGGACCCTTACAAAAAATTCAAAAAAACGGATTCGCTTCAGCAGCACAATTCTGGTGCTGTAGTTGTAGGAGATGTCTCAAGACGTCATCAGGAGTCCCGACAAAACCCGTAAATGGAAGAAAATGCATATTTTACGAAAAAAATTTTTTGCAAAAAAGTCGAAAGGGGGCACCCTTACAAAAAATTCAAAAAAACGGACTTGCTTCAGCAGCACAATTCTGGTGCTGTAGTTGTAGGAGATGTCTCAAAACGTCATCAGGAGTCCCGACAAACCCCGTAAATGGAAGAAAATGGAAGAAAATGCATATTTTACGAAAAAAAATGTTTGCAAAAAAGTCGTAAGGGGGGACCCTTACAAAAAATTCAAAAAAACGGATTCGCTTCAGCAGCACAATTTTGGTGCTGTAGTTGTAGGAGATGTCTCAAAACGTCATCAGGAGTCCCGACAAAACCCGTAAATGTAAGAAAATTGATATTTTAAGAAAACATTTTTTTGCAAAAAAGTCGTAAGGGGGCACCCTTACCAAAAATTCCAAAAAACGGATTCGCTTCAGCAGCACAATTTTGGTGCTGTAGTTGTAGGAGATGTCTCAAAACGTCATCAGGAGTCCCGACAAAACCCGTAAATGGAAGAAAATGCATATTTTACGAAAACATTTTTTTGCAAAAAAGTCGTAAGGGGGGACCCTTACCAAAAATTCCAAAAAACGGATTCGCTTCAGCAGCACAATTTTGGTGCTGTAGTTGTAGGAGATGTCTCAAAACGTCATCAGGAGTCCCGACAAAACCCGTAAATGGAAGAAAATGGATGAAAATGCATATTTTCCGAAAAAAATTTTTAGCAAAAAAGTTGTAAAAAATTGAAAAAAACGCATTCGCTTCAGCAGCACAATTCTGGTGCTGTAGTTGTAGGAGATGTCTTAAAACGTCATCAGAAGTCCCGACAAAACCCGTAAATGTAAGAAAATGGAAGAAAATGCATATTTTACGAAAAAAAATTTTAGCAAAAAAGTCGTAAGGGGGGATCCTTACAAAAAATTGAAAAAAACGCATTCGCTTCAGCAGCACAATTTTGGTGCTGTAGTTGTAGGAGATGTCTCAAAACGTCATCAGGAGTCCCGACAAACCCCGTAAATGGAAGAAAATGTATATTTTACGAAAAAAAAATTTTGCAAAAAAGTCGTAAGGGGGGACCCTTACAAAAAATTCAAAAAAACGGATTCGCTTCAGCAGCACAATTTTGGTGCTGTAGTTGTAGGAGATGTCTCAAAACGTCATCAGGAGTCCCGACAAAACCCGTAAATGTAAGAAAATGGAAGAAAATGCATATTTTACGAAAAAAATTTTTTGCAAAAAAGTCGTAGGGGGGGACCCTTACAAAAAATTCAAAAAAACGGATTCGCTTCAGCAGCACAATTTTGGTGCTGTAGTTGTAGGAGATGTCTTAAAACGTCATCAGGAGTCCCGACAAAATCTAAAAATGGCAGAAAATGCTTTTTTTGGGAAAACTTTTTTTCACAAAAAAAAATTCAAAAAACAGACTTGCTTTAGCAGCACAATTCTGATGCTGTAGTTGTAGGAGATGTCTCAAAACGTCATCAGGAGTCCCGACAAACCCCGTAAATGGAAGAAAATGCATATTTTATGAAAAAAAATTTTTGCAAAAAAGTCGTAAGGGGGGACCCTTACAAAAAATTCAAAAAAACGGATTCGCTTCAGCAGCACAATTCTGGTGCTGTAGTTGTAGGAGATGTCTCAAGACGTCATCAGGAGTCCCGACAAAACCCGTAAATGGAAGAAAATGCATATTTTACGAAAAAAAATTTTTGCAAAAAAGTCGAAAGGGGGCACCCTTACAAAAAATTCAAAAAAACGGACTTGCTTCAGCAGCACAATTCTGGTGCTGTAGTTGTAGGAGATGTCTCAAAACGTCATCAGGAGTCCCGACAAAACCCGTAAATGTAAGAAAATGGAAGAAAATGCATATTTTAAGAAAACATTTTTTTGCAAATAAGTCGTAAGGGGGGGATCCTTACAAAAAAATTCAAAAAAACGGATTCGCTTCAGCAGCACAATTTTGGTGCTGTAGTTGTAGGAGATGTCTCAAAACGTCATCAGGAGTCCCGACAAAATCTAAAAATGGCAGAAAATGCTTTTTTTGGGAAAACTTTTTTTCACAAAAAAAAATTCAAAAAACAGACTTGCTTCAGCAGCACAATTCTGGTGCTGTAGTTGTAGGAGATGTCTCAAAACGTCATCAGGAGTCCCGACAAAACCCGTAAATGTAAGAAAATGGAAGAAAATGCATATTTTACGAAAAAAAAATTTTGCAAAAAAGTCGAAAGGGGGCACCCTTACAAAAAATTAAAAAAAACGGACTTGCTTCAGCAGCACAATTCTGGTGCTGTAGTTGTAGGAGATGTCTCAAAACGTCATCAGGAGTCCCGACAAAACCCGTAAATGGAAGAAAATGCATATTTTACGAAAAAAATTTTTTGCAAAAAAGTCGTAAGGGGGGACCCTTACAAAAAATTCAAAAAAACGGACTTGCTTCAGCAGCACAATTCTGGTGTTGTTGTTGTAGGAGATGTCTCAAAACGTCATCAGGAGTCCCGACAAAACCCGTAAATGTAAGAAAATGTAAGAAAATGCATATTTTAAGAAAACATTTTTTTTCAAAAAAGTCGTAAGGGGGGACCCTTACAAAAAATTCAAAAAAATGGATTTGTTTCAGCAGCACAATTCTGGTGCTGTAGTTGTAGGAGATGTCTCAAAACGTCATCAGGAGTCCCGAAAAAACCCGTAAATGGAAGAAAATGGAAGAAAATGCATATTTTACGAAAAAAAATTTTTGCAAAAAAGTCGTAAGGGGGCACCCTTACAAAAAATTCAAAAAAACGGATTCGCTTCAGCAGCACAATTTTGGTGCTGTAGTTGTAGGAGATGTCTCAAAACGTCATCAGGAGTCCCGACAAAACCCGTAAATGGAAGAAAATGGAAGAAAATGCATATTTTACGAAAACATTTTTTGCAAAAAAGTCGTAAGGGGGTACCCTTACAAAAAATTCAAAAAAACGGATTCGCTTCAGCAGCACAATTTTGGTGCTGTAGTTGTAGGAGATGTCTCAAAACGTCATCAAGAGTCCCGACAAAACCTAAAAATGGCAGAAATTCTTTTTTTGGGAAGACTTTTTTTCACAAAATTTAAAAAAAAAAACAGACTTGCTTCAGCAGCACAATTCTGGTGCTGTAGTTGTAGGAGATGTCTCAAAACGTCATCAGGAGTCCCGACAAAACCCGTAAATGTAAGAAAATGGAAGAAAATGTATATTTTACGGAAATTTTTTTTTGCAAAAAAGTCGTAAGGGGGGACCCTTACAAAAAATTCAAAAAAACGGACTTGCTTCAGCAGCACAATTCTGGTGCTGTAGTTGTAGGAGATGTCTCAAAACGTCATCAGGAGTCCCGACAAAACCTAAAAATGGCAGAAAATGCTTTTTTTGGGAAAACTTTTTTTCACAGAAAAAAATTCAAAAAACAGACTTGCTTCAGCAGCACAATTCTGGTGCTGTAGTTGTAGGAGATGTCTCAAAACGTCATCAGGAGTCCCGACAAAACCCGTAAATGTAAGAAAATGGAAGAAAATCCATATTTTACGAAAAAAAAATTTTGCAAAAAAGTCGTAAGGGGGGACCCTTACAAAAAATTCAAAAAAACGGATTCGCTTCAGCAGCACAATTTTGGTGCTGTAGTTGTAGGAGATGTCTCAAAACGTCATCAGGAGTCCCGACAAAACCCGTAAATGGAAGAAAATGCATATTTTACGAAAACATTTTTTTGCAAAAAAGTCGTAAGGGGGGACCCTTACAAAAAATTCAAAAAAACGGATTCGCTTCAGCAGCACAATTTTGGTGCTGTAGTTGTAGGAGATGTCTCAAAACGTCATCAGGAGTCCCGACAAAACCCGTAAATGGAAGAAAATGGATGAAAATGCATATTTTCCGAAAAAAATTTTTAGCAAAAAAGTCGTAAAAAATTGAAAAAAACGCATTCGCTTCAGCAGCACAATTTTGGTGCTGTAGTTGTAGGAGATGTCTCAAAACGTCATCAGAAGTCCCGACAAAACCCGTAAATGTAAGAAAATGGAAGAAAATGCATATTTTACGAAAAAAAATTTTAGCAAAAAAGTCGTAAGGGGGGACCCTTACAAAAAATTGAAAAAAACGCATTCGCTTCAGCAGCACAATTTTGGTGCTGTAGTTGTAGGAGATGTCTCAAAACGTCATCAAGAGTCCCGACAAAACCTAAAAATGGCAGAAAATGCTTTTTTTGGGAAGACTTTTTTTCACAAAATTAAAAAAAAAAAACAGACTTGCTTCAGCAGCACAATTCTGGTGCTGTAGTTGTAGGAGATGTCTCAAAACGTCATCAGGAGTCCCGACAAAACCCGTAAATGTAAGAAAATGTAAGAAAATGCATATTTTAAGAAAACATTTTTTTGCAAAAAAGTCGTAAGGGGGGACCCTTACAAAAAATTCAAAAAAACTGATTCGCTTCAGCAGCACAATTTTGGTGCTGTAGTTGTAGGAGATGTCTCAAAACGTCATCAGGAGTCCCGACAAAACCCGTAAATGTAAGAAAATGGAAGAAAATGTATATTTTACGAAAAAAATTTTTTGCAAAAAAGTCGTAAGGGGACCCTTACAAAAAATTCAAAAAAATGGATTTGTTTCAGCAGCACAATTCTGGTGCTGTAGTTGTAGGAGATGTCTCAAAACGTCATCAGGAGTCCCGACAAAACCCGTAAATGGAAGAAAATTGAAGAAAATGCATATTTTACGAAAAAAAAATTTGCAAAAAAGTCGTAAGGGGGGACCCTTACAAAAAATTCAAAAAAACGGATTCGCTTCAGCAGCACAATTTTGGTGCTGTAGTTGTAGGAGATGTCTCAAAACGTCATCAAGAGTCCCGACAAAACCTAAAAATGGCAGAAAATGCTTTTTTTGGGAAGACTTTTTTTCACAAAATTAAAAAAAAAAAACAGACTTGCTTCAGCAGCACAATTCTGGTGCTGTAGTTGTAGGAGATGTCTCAAAACGTCATCAGGAGTCCCGACAAAACCCGTAAATGTAAGAAAATGGAAGAAAATGCATATTTTACGGAAAAATTTTTTTGCAAAAAAGTCGTAAGGGGGGACCCTTACAAAAAATTCAAAAAAACGGATTCGCTTCAGCAGCACAATTTTGGTGCTGTAGTTGTAGGAGATGTCTCAAAACGTCATCAGGAGTCCCGACAAAACCTAAAAATGGCAGAAAATGCTTTTTTTGGGAAAACTTTTTTCCACAAAAATTTTTTCAAAAAACAGACTTGCTTCAGCAGCACAATTCTGGTGCTGTAGTTGTAGGAGATGTCTCAAAACGTCACCAGGAGTCCCGACAAAACCTAAAAATGGCAGAAAATGATTTTTTTGGGAAAACTTTTTTTCACAGAAAAAAATTCAAAAAACAGACTTGCTTCAGCAGCACAATTCTGGTGCTGTAGTTGTAGGAGATGTCTCAAAACGTCATCAGGAGTCCCGACAAAACCCGTAAATGTAAGAAAATGGAAGAAAATCCATATTTTACGAAAAAAAATTTTTGCAAAAAAGTCGTAAGGGGGGACCCTTACAAAAAATTCAAAAAAACGGATTCGCTTCAGCAGCACAATTTTGGTGCTGTAGTTGTAGGAGATGTCTCAAAACGTCATCAGGAGTCCCGACAAAACCCGTAAATGGAAGAAAATGGAAGAAAATGCATATTTTAAGAAAACATTTTTTTGCAAAAAAGTCGTAAGGGGGGACCCTTACCAAAAATTCCAAAAAACGGATTCGCTTCAGCAGCACAATTTTGGTGCTGTAGTTGTAGGAGATGTCTCAAAACGTCATCAGGAGTCCCGACAAAACCCGTAAATGGAAGAAAATGCATATTTTACGAAAACATTTTTTTGCAAAAAAGTCGTAAGGGGGGACCCTTACCAAAAATTCCAAAAAACGGATTCGCTTCAGCAGCACAATTTTGGTGCTGTAGTTGTAGGAGATGTCTCAAAACGTCATCAGGAGTCCCGACAAAACCCGTAAATGGAAGAAAATGGATGAAAATGCATATTTTCCGAAAAAAATTTTTAGCAAAAAAGTTGTAAAAAATTGAAAAAAACGCATTCGCTTCAGCAGCACAATTCTGGTGCTGTAGTTGTAGGAGATGTCTTAAAACGTCATCAGAAGTCCCGACAAAACCCGTAAATGTAAGAAAATGGAAGAAAATGCATATTTTACGAAAAAAAATTTTAGCAAAAAAGTCGTAAGGGGGGATCCTTACAAAAAATTGAAAAAAACGCATTCGCTTCAGCAGCACAATTTTGGTGCTGTAGTTGTAGGAGATGTCTCAAAACGTCATCAGGAGTCCCGACAAACCCCGTAAATGGAAGAAAATGTATATTTTACGAAAAAAAATTTTTGCAAAAAAGTCGTAAGGGGGGACCCTTACAAAAAATTCAAAAAAACGGATTCGCTTCAGCAGCACAATTTTGGTGCTGTAGTTGTAGGAGATGTCTCAAAACGTCATCAGGAGTCCCGACAAAATCTAAAAATGGCAGAAAATGCTTTTTTTGGGAAAACTTTTTTTCACAAAAAAAAATTCAAAAAACAGACTTGCTTTAGCAGCACAATTCTGATGCTGTAGTTGTAGGAGATGTCTCAAAACGTCATCAGGAGTCCCGACAAACCCCGTAAATGGAAGAAAATGCATATTTTACGAAAAAAAATTTTTGCACAAAAGTCGTAAGGGGGGACCCTTACAAAAAATTCAAAAAAACGGATTCGCTTCAGCAGCACAATTTTGGTGCTGTAGTTGTAGGAGATGTCTCAAAACGTCATCAGGAGTCCCGACAAAACCCGTAAATGGAAGAAAATGGAAGAAAATGCATATTTTACGAAAAAAAATTTTGCAAAAAAGTCGTAAGGGGGGACCCTTACAAAAAATTCAAAAAAACGGATTCGCTTCAGCAGCACAATTTTGGTGCTGTAGTTGTAGGAGATGTCTCAAAACGTCATCAAGAGTCCCGACAAAACCTAAAAATGGCAGAAATTCTTTTTTTGGGAAGACTTTTTTTCACAAAATTTAAAAAAAAAAACAGACTTGCTTCAGCAGCACAATTCTGGTGCTGTAGTTGTAGGAGATGTCTCAAAACGTCATCAGGAGTCCCGACAAAACCCGTAAATGTAAGAAAATGGAAGAAAATGCATATTTTACGGAAAAATTTTTTTGCAAAAAAGTCGTAAGGGGGGACCCTTACAAAAAATTCAAAAAAACGGACTTGCTTCAGCAGCACAATTCTGGTGCTGTAGTTGTAGGAGATGTCTCAAAACGTCATCAGGAGTCCCGACAAAACCTAAAAATGGCAGAAAATGCTTTTTTTGGGAAAACTTTTTTTCACAAAAAAAATTTCAAAAAACAGACTTGCTTCAGCAGCACAATTCTGGTACTGTAGTTGTAGGAGATGTCTCAAAACGTCACCAGGAGTCCCGACAAAACCTAAAAATGGCAGAAAATGATTTTTTTGGGAAAACTTTTTTTCACAGAAAAAAATTCAAAAAACAGACTTGCTTCAGCAGCACAATTCTGGTGCTGTAGTTGTAGGAGATGTCTCAAAACGTCATCAGGAGTCCCGACAAAACCCGTAAATGTAAGAAAATGGAAGAAAATCCATATTTTACGAAAAAAAATTTTTGCAAAAAAGTCGTAAGGGGGGACCCTTACAAAAAATTCAAAAAAACGGATTCGCTTCAGCAGCACAATTTTGGTGCTGTAGTTGTAGGAGATGTCTCAAAACGTCATCAGGAGTCCCGACAAAACCCGTAAATGGAAGAAAATGCATATTTTACGAAAACATTTTTTTGCAAAAAAGTCGTAAGGGGGGACCCTTACAAAAAATTCAAAAAAACGGATTCGCTTCAGCAGCACAATTTTGGTGCTGTAGTTGTAGGAGATGTCTCAAAACGTCATCAGGAGTCCCGACAAAACCTAAAAATGGCAGAAAATGCTTTTTTTGGGAAAACTTTTTTTCACAAAAAAAAAATTCAAAAAACAGACTTGCTTCAGCAGCACAATTCTGGTGCTTTAGTTGTAGGAGATGTCTCAAAACGTCATCAGGAGTCCCGACAAAACCCGTAAATGGAAGAAAATGGATGAAAATGCATATTTTCCGAAAAAAATTTTTAGCAAAAAAGTCGTAAAAAATTGAAAAAAACGCATTCGCTTCAGCAGCACAATTTTGGTGCTGTAGTTGTAGGAGATGTCTCAAAACGTCATCAGAAGTCCCGACAAAACCCGTAAATGTAAGAAAATGGAAGAAAATGCATATTTTACGAAAAAAAATTTTAGCAAAAAAGTCGTAAGGGGGGACCCTTACAAAAAATTGAAAAAAACGCATTCGCTTCAGCAGCACAATTTTGGTGCTGTAGTTGTAGGAGATGTCTCAAAACGTCATCAGGAGTCCCGACAAAACCTAAAAATGGCAGAAAATGCTTTTTTTGGGAAAACTTTTTTCCACAAAATTTTTTTCAAAAAACAGACTTGCTTCAGCAGCACAATTCTGGTGCTGTAGTTGTAGGAGATGTCTCAAAACGTCATCAGGAGTCCCGACAAAACCCGTAAATGTAAGAAAATGAAAGAAAATCCATATTTTACGAAAAAAAATTTTTGCAAAAAAGTCGTAAGGGGGGACCCTTACAAAAAATTCAAAAAAACGGATTCGCTTCAGCAGCACAATTTTGGTGCTGTAGTTGTAGGAGATGTCTCAAAACGTCATCAGGAGTCCCGACAAAACCCGTAAATGGAAGAAAATGCATATTTTACGAAAAAAAATTTTTGCAAAAAAGTCGTAAGGGGGGACCCTTACAAAAAATTCAAAAAAACGGATTCGCTTCAGCAGCACAATTTTGGTGCTGTAGTTGTAGGAGATGTCTCAAAACGTCATCAGGAGTCCCGACTAAACCCGTAAATGTAAGAAAATGGAAGAAAATGCATATTTTACGAAAAAAAAATTTTGCAAAAAAGTCGTAAGGGGGGACCTAATTACCGATTCCGATATCAAGCGATACCGATATATACAGTGGTGGAATGAACACGTTATTATGCCTAATTTTGTTGTGATGCCCCGCTGGATGCATTAAACCAGTGGTCCCCAACCTTTTTGTAGTTGGGGACCTGTCAACACTTGAAAATTTGTCCCATAAAGAAATACAATCATGTTTGCTTATGGACTGTATCCCTGCAGACTGTATTGATCTATATTGACATACACAATATGTAAATATTGTGTTTTTTATGTTGATTTAATAAAAATATTATTATTATTATTTTTATTTTTTTCCCTTGCGCGGCCCGGTACCAATGGGCCGCGGCCCGGTGGTTGGGGACCACTGCATTAAACAATGTAACTTTACCATGAATTGATTAATGTGGACCCCGACTTAAACAAGTTGAAAAACTTATTGGGGTGTTATCATTTAGTGGTCAATTGTACGGAATATGTACTGTACTGTGCAATCTACTAATACACAAGTTTCAATCAATCAATCAAAAACAAGGTTTTCCAAAATAAGAGAACAACTTCAACTCAAGTTATGGAAAGAAGTGCCAACATGGCACTGCCATATTTATTATTGAAGTCACAAAGTGCATTATTTTTTTTAACATGCCTCAAAACAGCAGCTTGGAATTTGGGACATGCTCTCCCTGAAATAATCCTGATACCCACTACAACTATGGGAAATACTATACTTTGGACTTTCACAAAGTGCATTATTTTTTTATTTTTTTTAAACATGCCTCAAAACAACAGCTACAAAAACAATGAAGGCACACAGCTTCAGTCCAGAGTATACTAGAGCAGTGGTCCCCAACCACCCGGTACCGGTCCGCGGACCGATTGGTACCGGGCCGCACAAGAAATTTTTTTATTTTTTATTTTTATTTTTTTAATGAAATCAACATAAAAAACACAATATATACGTTATATATCAATATAGATCAATACAGTCTGTAGGGATACAGTCCGTAAGCACACATGATTGTATTAATTTATGTAAAAAAAAAAAAAAAAAATTTTTTTTTTTTTTTTTTAATACACCCCCCCACCCACCCCACCCCCCGGTCCGTGGGACAAATTTTCAAGCGTTGACCGGTCCGCAGCTACAAAAAGGTTGGGGACCACTGTACTAGAGCATACTTGCCAACCTTGACACCTCCCAATTCGGGAGATGGGGGCGTGGGGTTGAGGTGGGCGGGGTTGGGGGTGCAGGGTTTGGTGGTAGCGGAGGTGTAAATTGTAGCGTCCTGGAAGAGTTAGTGCTGCAAGGGGTTCCTAGGTATTTGTTCTGTTGTGTTTATGTTGTGTTACGGTGCGGATGTTCTCCCGAAATGTGTTTGTCATTCTTGTTTGGTGTGGGTTCACAGTGTGGCGTATATTTGTAACAGTGTTAAAGTTGTTTATACGTCCACCCTCAGTGTCACCTGTATGGCTGTTGATCAAGTATGCTTTGCATTCACTTATGTGTGTGTGTACAAGCTGCATATATTATGTGACTGGGCCGGCACGCTGTTTGTATGGAGGAAAAGCGGACGTGACGACAGGTTGTAGAGGACGCTGAAGGCAGTGCCTTTAAGGCACGCCCCCAATAATGTTGTCCGGGTGGAAATCGGGAGAAATTCGGGAGAATGGTTGCCCCGGGAGATTTTCGGGAGGGTTGGTAAGTATGCCCTATGTCCGTGTTTTACCGGATATGTACCGCTCCGTACAGCGGCGTTTTAAAAAGTCATTAATTCAACTTTTTGAAACCGATACCGATCATTTCCGATATTACATTTTAAAGCATTTATCGGCCGATATTATCGGACATCTCTACAGGAAATATATTTTTACTAGTGAAACAACCACACTAAAATCCACAAGATATCAAATAGAAGGAGGCAACAACACAACATGCGAGTACACGCACAAATACACACTACTACTTCGAGGTAATAATGTACAACAAACCAGTGATTGACGTGACAAGCTTGCCATCCTATAATACCCCGTCTGTGGACAAGGAGACCGCAGCCATCCAAGCACATTCATACTAGCGCTCAAACAATCCAAAAGAGCAGCCATAACTACCCGCAAACACAGTTGAACTAATGCTGCTCTGTCTGGGCGATGACGTAGGCAACAGGCACCGCCTCTTAAAGGGACATACAAACACTCTGGTCTCATGAAACATCTCAACTGCATATGCTAGACCAGAGGTGGCCACACCTTTTCTGCAGGCCAGCTACTTTTCAATGTACCAAGTGGAGGGGATCTACCTCATTCATATATATCATTTATATTGATGTATTTATGAAAGAGAGGTGAACAAGTGAAAGGTGTTTCATGATAATACAAGCATGTTTAACATTCCTTTCTTTCATGAAGACAAGAATATAAGTTGGTATGATTGTGATGACTTGCATTGATTGGAATCAGACAGTTAGTGATGATAACCTCCACATTTTACAATGAAGTCCTCCTTTCTGTCCAATACCACATGAAAGTTTGTCCAGCTTCCATACTCCTTTTTATGCACTTTACAAGAAATACATTGGCGGCAAACTCCCTAGCTTGCTAGCTCGTGTGCGCTAGCTTTCTGAGACTCTTATTTTGTTAGCGCAGGCAGGATGAAGCAGGGCTTTTATTGTGAAGACAGGAACTGTGCAGTCGGTCTTTAGAGTTTTGACGGCAGGTACGGCGCGAGAGTCTGTTGAAATAAAAAGGGTTTCTGGCCTTCCTGTCGGTCGTTTTTTCTTAATAATGATCTGGCAGCAGCCAGCGTCATCTCACAAGACCCTCGGGTGCCGTGAATGTCAATCAAGAAGACCAAAGTGACGTCTTGGTGAAGATTGATGATCGATCATTTTTAGGTCTATTTTTTGAATGCCTGGCTGGCGATGGACTGACACACCCTCCACCATCCACCGCTAGCTCGCCATCCACATAATGTGTGCTAGACAATTAGATTTTTTTAACGCTATGATTACGTACCGTAGTAATTCATTGTATTTATTAAAGAGTAGTTCTGTTAGGAATTCAATTACATTTCTGGCAAAGTAACCATAATTAATTATCTTAAAAAAAAGTAATTTTCCAAACACGAGGTGTGCCGCACTTAAAAACACAATCTTCACTTCCGTCTCATTCTGTTGATAACATGAAAAGTGTCCTCCAGGCGACGTTCTGTGGAGTCAGGACTACGGCTCCCCTGTCGTGGGGGTCTATCTTTACCTGGGCGACTCGCTGAGACACGCCCCCCACCTGTCACTTGCCACGGAAACGCTGCGCTTCCTCACCTTCTCTTCGGCCGGCGACCAGACGGACGCCCACTCCACTCTTAAGTGGAGCTATCAGTTTGTGAAAGAGCAAGCCAGCGCACACACACAACTTGTGTAAGTAAGATACGCACACGTGCAGTATAAAGAATAAGAAACTTGTCATATAAAATAACAATTTGTCACACACACTTCTTGCTAATGGCAGTGTTGTTGTGTTTAAACAGAATCATTTTGTGGGATTTCCATTCATTCATGGGAATAAATGGGGAATTTACTGTCATTTTTTAATTGCTTCATCTTGGTAAGAACCAAAATAAATGTGTAGTGGATTGTCCGAAGCTTAAGCAGGCAACAAAAGTAGTTTAGTACAACAAATTTATTTACCCATTTTTACACGCTGAGTCACAAGGACTAGGGACCGCTGCAGTTTCCACATAGACAGGTGTCTCGCACTTTCACAGACGTATCAATTTTATAAGGGCCAAATGTCACACCAGTTAGCAAACCTTGCCTTAAATTTATCTTTGTCCAACTCTGGCTAATTCTGATGCACTTGCAGCAAGAAGCATCCTCTGCCAACAACGACAGAGGATGAAGAGGTTAAAAGAAATTTTTCGTCTCACATCGTCTGTGCTTCTACACTCCAAACCACCAAAATTCTAATAACAATCCCCTTATGTTAAAAACAAGAAATCACAAGTTTTCAACAAACACACAGACAAATAATCACATATAAAACAACTCAATCCAACCATAATTTACCCCATTCCAGGTTGTTTTTGGAGAACCTGACTAAACCTATCTTTTATCAAAAATAGATTCAGCAATTAGTCTTATCGATCCGGCTCTCTCCAGGCAGAAAATGTTTACACTTTAAAGCAAACTGCTTACCTTGTGATGCGCGCGTGCAACACACTGTCTGCCTGACTGAGAGAGCGGGAGCAGCTGTCGACCTGTAGCTTCTAAACCATCCTGTTCGTGACGCCAATTTGTGTAGTGGATTGTCCGAAGCTTAAGCAGGCAACAAAAGTAGTTTAGTACAACAAATTTATTTACCCATTGTCAGAAGTGCAGGTTGAATTAAGTTGTCCGTGCAGACAGACCACATGTTACTCCGGAGCAAACAAGACACACACAAGCCAAAATCACTGTCGAGTTCCGGTCTTCTGCCATTTTTTATATGTCTCTTGTGCGTCACTGGTTTTTATCTAGTGCGTCATGATTGTTTTGTTTTGGTGTTGTCTGTTCCAAAACAACCTTGTATCTCTTAGTCATATTTGGAAATTCTAAACATTCTGTAGACAGGTTGGAATAACTCCATATTCACCTTTGTCCCACAACTGGTCCATTCAATGGCACTAAATAGAAGAGAATTAAAAATGAGCGGACATTCTTAAAAGACAAGAAATATAGGTCAAAAGGTCAGAAATTCTACGACAAATGCAAATTCTGTAGAACTTCTATCCTGCACAGAAAATACTACACATTTTAACAGATGAACCAATAAATCAACCTTTTTAAGTAATAATGATAACCGCGGTAAAACACCTGACAATTAGAAGTACGGTTTTAAATTTAAATGATTTAGATTTTGATAACTGCACTTTGATAAAACTCACGGACTGACTGGCGCCCGCCGGCTAGCTTAAATGCTAATATGAAAACAAGAGACATTAAGATCTTTCCCCATTAAGAAACGACATTCCCCAATCTAAACGTATTTAAACACATTGCTGTCTGAGCAACAAGGATATTCAGTTGTCTACGTTTAACCTACAAGCTGTGCTCTTTTAGAACAGAGTGATACAAGACAGAGGTGTTTTTTCAGTGCATTCAAGGACTGCTGAACAAAGTAGGACGCCACAATGCCCCTCAAAAATAAATAATAATAGTAATAATAACTGATTTTATTTGACACACTTTTCATTTAAATCCTTCTTAAAGTGCTACGGTACAAGCCAACATTTAAACAATAAAAGCTTAGCCATTAAGTCAGAGAAAATACTAGGAATAAAACACTAGAAACACAAAACATGCAAAACAGTGGGGTTTCTACTTATTTCAGTTATTTAAAAAAACTTGTTGAATAGATTTCAGTTTGCATAACAACTTTCTGAGCACATTCAACAATATTAATAATATTGACAACCGTGATCATTTTTGCCGCGATAACCGTGAAGTTAAATATTTTTATGTCTTTACATCCCTAATCACAACAAAGTACTAGAAGAGAAACCAAAGAAACGACGGACTGTATTTTTCGGAGTATAAGTCGCTCCGGAGTATAAGTCGCACCGGCCGAAAATGCATAATAAAGAAGGAAAAAAACATATATAAGTCGCACTGGAGTATAAGTCGCATTTTTTGGGGAAATGTATTTGATAAAACCTAACACCAAGAATAGACATTTGAAAGGCAATTTAAAATGTCTAAAGAATAGTGAACAACAGGCTGAATAAGTGTACGTTATATGAGGCATAAATAACCAACTGGTATGTTAACGTAACATATTATGGTAAGAGTCATTCAAATAACTATAACATATAGAACATGCTATACGTTTACCAAACAATCTGTCACTCCTAATCGCTAAATCCCATGAAATCTTATACGTCTAGTCTCTTACGTGAATGACATCAATAATATTTGATAATTTACGCTAATGTGTTAATCATTTCACACATAAGTCGCTCCTGAGTATAAGTCGCACCCCCGGCCAAACTATGAAAAAAACTGCGACTTATAGTCCGAAAAATACGGTACTAGAAATTAGGGATTTCACCATGTTTGCTACTTATTATTTTAATGCTAGTACGCCTAATCAATAATCAATAAAGTCAACAATAAAAGTAAGGCATTTTTGCGTTGACTTAACTGTGGACGGAGTCTCAGAATTGGCCATTATTATGAAATCCATATTTATATCGGGGAAACTGACATAAATGTGACTGAAGTGCTGTCACTGCGAGGAAAAGGAACATTTGTTCTGGAAAAGAACATGTCCTGGACCGCTCATTCATCCCCGAAACACGTCCTAAACTAGGGTTGTACGGTATACCGGTACTACCGTATTTTTCGGAGTATAAGTCGCACCGGCCGAAAATGCATAATAAAGAAGAAAAAAAACATATATAAGTCGCACTGGAGTACAAGTCGCATTTTTAGGGGAAATGTATTTGATAAAAGCCAACAGCAAGAATAGACATTTGAAAGGCAATTTAAAATGTCTAAAGAATAGTGAACAACAGGCTGAATAAGTGTACGTTATATGAGGCATAAATAACCAACTGGTATGTTAACGTAACATATTATGGTAAGAGTCATTCAAATAACTATAACATATAGAACATGCTATACGTTTACCAAACAATCTGTCACTCCTAATCGCTAAATCCCATGAAATCTTATACGTCTAGTCTCTTACGTGAATGACATCAATAATATTATTTGATATTTTACACTAATGAGTTAATCATTTCACACATAAGTCGCTCCTGAGTATAAGTCGCACCCCCGGCCAAACTATGAAATAAACTGCGACTTATAGTCTGAAAAATACGGTACTAGAAATTAGGGATTTCACCATGTTTGCTACTTATTATTTTAGTGCTAGTACGCCTAATCAATAATCACTAAAGTCAACAATAAAAGTAAGGCATTTTTGCGTTGACTTAACTGTGGACGGAGTCTCAGAATTGGCCATTATTATGAAATCCACATTTATAGCGGGGAAACTGACATAAATGTGACTGAAATGCTGTCACTGCGAGGAAAAGGAACATTTGTTCTGGAAAAGAACATGTCCTGGACCGCTCATTCATCCCTGAAACACGTCCTAAACTAGGGTTGTACGGTATACCGGTACTACCGTATTTCTCGGAGTATAAGTCGCACCGGCCGAAAATGCATAATAAAGAAGGAAAAAAACATATATAAGTCACACTGGAGTATAAGTCGCATTTTTTGGGGGAAATGTATTTGCTAAAAGCCAACAGCAAGAATAGACATTTGAAAGGCAATTTAAAATATCTAAAGAATAGTGAACAACAGGCTGTATAAGTGTACGTTATATGAGGCATAAATAACCAACTGGTATGTCAACGTAACATATTATGGTAAGAGTCATTCAAATAACTATAACATATAGAACATACTATACGTTTACCAAACAATCTGTCACTCCTAATCGCTAAATCCCATGAAATCTTATACGTCTAGTCTCTTATGTGAATGACATCAATAATATTATTTGATATTTTACGCTAATGTGTTAATAATTTCCCACATAAGTCGCTCCTGAGTACAAGTCGCACCCCCGGCCAAACTATGAAAAAAACTGCCACTTATAGTCCGAAAAATACGGTAAGTATTCTAAAGTTTCTTTTTCTTGTCTTTTTAAGGCCGACCCTCTATGTTGGAAAAGTGCACTCCCATCTTTATGCCTCCACTTCCCTTGTTCACCATGGATTCTCCTTAGTGGTGAGTTTAATCCTGTATTTTCCGTGACCATACCAAGTTATGCTATGGCAGCGATGCTCCCACGGTTGCACAACACTACACATATTGGTATGAATCATTTCAATGGTGGGCTTTTATTTTCCATGGCAGCCTCGGGGACTGACTCTCGGCCGGATCGATGGCCCGGAGACGGTTGGTGTGACGGTCAGTGAGCGGGGAGAGTGTGAGATCACACCGTCCACTGATGTGCGCTATCCCCCTGGGAGCATATACAGCCAGAAAAACCACTGGTTGTTAATAGGTAGAACCACCAGCTCTAAAGGGACACCCTGAATATACTATTTTTATTCTATGTCTCATTTCTTTGCTCATGCCTTCATAGGCCACCACGAGCTCCCACCGGTAGCCCACACCACCATGCTGAGGGATTTCCCAGCCAGTCTACAGCACTCAGGCGAAGCCGTCATCCCTCCTCGGTCTCCTTCCTCCCACCAATCCAACTATGGCCAGCATCACGTGAGTCATCATTCACTGCTTTATTCAAGGCCCTTTCTCTCCGTAGCTGCGTAGTTTCTTCTTGTTTACTGGTTCAAGGTTCAAAAAGTTTGGCATGTGCAGAAAAGAAACATATTTCTTTTGTAAAATAAAATGTTTTCTTTGTTGTTCACACTACTGTTGAGTACAGTGAAGAAAGAAGGTAATAATGTAAAAAAATAACAAATTAAGGTATATATAGGGGTGATGGAAGGATGGGCAGCGCCTGAGAGCTGCGGCCTGCCACCATGACCCCTCACTCCCTCCCCTCTGTTGCTAGTTATCTCGAGATGTACGTTGTAATATGTATATGTATATTTTGTGGTCCCTTTTTATTTTGAAAAAATAAATAAATAAATAAATAAAAAAAATAATTAAAAAAATACAATAAAAAAAAAAATATATATATATATATATATATATATATATATATATATATATATATATATATATATATATATAAAAGAAATTAATGAAAATATGTACAAAAAATGTGCAGACAAAGTGACATTGTACATACTGTGTAAAAGTGTACATTACAAATTTATATATCCTCATATATATATATATATATATATATCAGTGACGTGCGGTGAGGTTCATGGCTGGTGAGGCACTGACTTCATCACAGTCAGATTTACAAACATGAATCCTAAAGAGTATCTTATTCACCATTTGATTGGCAGCAGTTAACGGGTTGTGTTTAAAAGCTCATACCAGCATTCTTCCCTGCTTGGCACTCAGCATCAAGGGTTGGAATTGGGGGTTAAATCACCAAAAATTATTCCCGGGCGCCGTTACACACATACAGTTGTTGACAAAATACACTGTACATTCTATACCTCAGCTAACTAAACTATTGAAATGTACAATATAATTCATATAGCAATACCATACTTGCCAACCTTGAGACCTCCGATACCGGGGGGTGGGGGTGGCGTGGTCGGGGGTGGGGCGGGGGCGTGATTAAGAGGGGAATATATTTAAGCTAGAATTCACCAACTCAAGTATTTCATACACACATATATATATATATATATATATATATATATATATATATATATATATATATATATATATATATATATATATATATATATATATATATATATATATATATATATATATATATATATATATATATATATATATATATGTGTGTGTGTGTATGAAATACTTGACTTTCAGTGAATTCTAGCTATATATATATATATTTATTTTATTATACATATAAATAAAAGAAATACTTGAATTTCAGTGTTCTGGAGGCTATCCAGTAGATGGCAGTATTGTCCTGTTTAAGAGTGTCACAACATTGCTGTTTACGGCAGACGAACTGCTTTACGGTAGACTAAACGTGACTGCTGTTGTTGTGTGTTGTTACCGTGCTGGGAGGACGTTAATGAAACTGCCGAACAATAAACCCACATAAGAAACCAAGAACTCGCCCTCGATCATTCTACAGTTATGACGTCATTGGGCAGGCAAGCTGTTTATATTGTGGGAAAGCGGACGTGAGAACAGGCTGTCCCCACTCAGGTCCGCATTGAGCTGGAGGGGGGCGTGGCCTCCAGCTCCGGCTGAATACCGGGAGTTTGTCGGGAGAAAATTTCTGCCGGGAGGTTATCGGGAGAGGCGCTGAATACCGGGAGTCTCCCGCTAAAAACGGGAGGGTTGGCAAGTATGAGCAATACGGTCTCACTGCACAGCAGGCCAGCAGTTAGCCGAGTCCGCAATCCATGTTGAGGCTCACCGCAGTGACGGGCCTCAACAGGCTGCTGATCACAGCAAGTCTCTTCTCAGTATTTGAACGGCAAATGTGAAAATTCAGCGATTTTGAATAAAAATAATCTAAAACTGGTGAAGTTAAATGGAAAATAACTTTATTGTATAATCACTGGATACATATAACAATTGAATTCATTTTTTTTTTTTCCATGATGGCAGGTGAGGCCCTGCCTCACCTGCCTCCCCTGACTGCATGTCACTGATATATATATATGTATGTATGTATGTATGTGTATATATATATATAGGTATGTATGTCTTAATTAGATTATCCAAAAAATAGTGCTCGATACCGTGGTAGAGCGTAATACTTGACAGGCAGAACGACTCCAAAACCGACTAAAGCTGTAACTGCCGCAAGAAACCTGATTGCCCTCTCAACGGGGGGTGCTTACAATCATCAGTTGTTTACCAAGCAAAGGTAATACGCAAGGACATTAACACATCCGACACATACGTAGGATTAACTGAGGGAGAATTCAAAACCAGACGGAACAATCACAAGGCTTCTTTCAGATGCAAAAGACTCCGGAACACTACAGAACTCAGCAAACACATTTGGAATCTCAAAGACAATAATGTTGAATATTCGATAACATGGCAAATTCTTGCATCCAGCGCACCTTACAACAGTGGTAACAAAAGATGCAACCTATGCTTAAAAGAGAAACTGTTTATCATATACCGTCCAGAGTTGTCATCCCTCAACAAGTGCAGCGAAATTGTATCAGCATGCCGTCACAGAAGGAAACACCTCCTAGGTAACACATGAGCCAATCACCACGCCCCTACGCCTGCCTGATTTTTTCCCACACATACATATATATATATATATATATATATATATATATATATATATATATATATATATATACATATATATATATGATGAATAATAAACCTCCTGTCCTTCAGTTCGGGCCAGTCGGCCGCAGCGATAGCAAAGCTGACAGAGGAGGTGAGGACAGGAGGACCTCGGCAACATCCAAGAAACCGGCCGCTGTGCTTCCCATCTATATGAGGCAGGACCGCCTGACTCTGGCTGTCATGACCCTGCTGCTCGGAGGATGGCTGGCTTTTGTTCTCACGTATCCTGTGGTGAGTGTGTTTGGGGGGGCCTTCAACCTGCCCGAGGGAATTATGCAGGCCCCAGTGGCCTAATGGATAAGGCACTGGCCTCCTAAGCCAGGGATTGTGGGTTCGAGTCCCATCTGGGGTGGACTTATTTTCCTGATAGTGTATCTATCAATCCTAGCCGACATTTGTCACATACTGTACCACTGTGGGACCTCTCATTGTACGGATTTTTGAAAATATACGACTAGTTCATTCACTCATTGTGTGTCTCGCAGCGTTGTGTGACTGTGTGTGTGTTGTCAGGGCGGCTGCATACAAAGAGGACAGTTCAACTAATTGTTTTCATTTTGGCCTCCTTCACGCCCTTGTTGTGTTTGTTTGATATCCACTACTGCATAATGTGTACAAACTTTTGCTAAAATAAGGACTTTTGTCGAGGCTGAAACCCATTATTCATGTTTACATTGTTTCTTACGGAGAACTGTGCTTCTATTTTTGAACCCTGGTCAAGGACCAGTTAGGTTTGTAAAGCCAGGTTCCACTGTGTTTATGATTGATATGCAAACAGTTGTTCTTTTTCTTCTGTGTCTTGCAGCGGGCAGCCAAGCAAATGAAGGCTAAGCAGCAGCAAGAGGAGCCGTTTGAATCTCGGGCTCAGTACACCCAGACTGTAACGCTCGTTTCCTCCAGCTCGACACTTTCCACTGGAACAAACCTCTCAAGTGGTAAGGAAGATATTCCCTATTGGACAGTTCAGTTAAGAGAAAATGAGCTTGTTGGTCCCTAAAGGCTGGAGCCAGACACACTGCACTGCAAAAAGTCAGTGTTCAAAAACAAGAACAAAAAAATACAAAAGTAAGGGGCATTTTACTTCAACTAAGCAAAATTATCTGCCAATAGAACAAGAAAATGTGGCTTGTCAAGACTTTCCAAAACAAGTAAAAATTAAAGCTGCAAGCAGCGTTGTTCGGGTCCGCTTTTTGGCAGGTGCTAGTCCTAGGTGTCCCAATACTTTTGTCCAGTGGTAGTCCTGAGTGAGACCTACATAGAGGTTTTTGTTTCGTGTCTCTACGATATTCGTACTGGGAGTTAGAGGAAGTTGTGTCTGAGTTCACATTGTCATTATAGGGTATTGTGTGTATTGAGGACAAAGAAGGAGTAATCGCATTTTCGTTGTCATTTTTGGCACCGTAGCAACTTTAGTGCTGCGGGTCTTTGAAGGCTCGTAAAATCAAAACGGTAGCACGTATCAAAAATCCGTACAGACAGTTTAATCAGAAGGGTTCAATCTCTCTCCTGTAGCAGTTTGAAGCCAAAACGACAAACGCGCTCAGAGGAGATAACGTTTGATGTTTGGTGACCGGTTGTAACAAAAATTTTGTTTTGAAGGAGGAATAGCAAACTTCCTGTTGATTTTCGCTGAAGGATGTCAATCTATAAAATGTAGGTCTAGACGAGACCTACGTAGAGGTATTTGTTTCATGTCTCTAAGACGTTCATACCGGAAGTTACAAGCAGTTTTGTCTGAGTTTTCCTCGGAGGAGCAGTATTTTCTCTGTTTTTTTTCAAAAATTATGTAGAGCACAATTTTGAGTTTTGGGGTTCGTTTTTTTTTTTTTAGATCGCAATTTCCACCAGTCCCGATGTGTGTAAGAAGTTTGGTGAGTTTTGAAGTATTTTAAAGGGGTCAAATTACAGCTCAAAAATCAAAAATGAGTGTTTTTAGTCATTTTTTGTCTTGAAGGGGAAATTGCCAACTTCCTGTTGGTTTTCGCCCGAAGATGTGAAATTATGAATTGTAGGTCTAAGTGAGACCTACATACAGGTTTTTGTTTCATGTCTCTACGACCTTCCTAGTGGGAGTTAGAGGCAGTTTTCTTCCTAGGGGGCGCTAGAGCGCAATTTTGATTTTTGGGGTTTGGTTTTTTGACTATGTGGGCTGGACTTCTTTTCGATTGTGTGTAAAAAATTTGGTGAGTTTTGAAGCATGTTAAGGGGGGCAAAGTAGTGCGCAACGGTGCGGAAGAATAATAATAAAACCTTACAAAAACAATAGGTTCCTTTGTAACCAGTACAAAGGACTCCCAGAGGGAGTCCTTTGTACTGGTTACAGAGCGGACCCTAATTAGCTAACCTCAATGAACCCCAAAATACCTTAAAATACCGTAATTTCCGGACTATAAGCCGCTACTTTTCCCCCTCGTTCTGGTCCCTGCGGCTTATACAAGGGTGCGGCTTATATACGGCCTGTTCTTCTCCGACACCGACGAAGAGGATTTCGGTGGTTTTAGTACGCAGGAGGAAGACGATGACACAATGATTAAAGACTGACTTTTCATATACCGGTAGGCTGGTTATTTTGATAACGTACAGGCGAGCACTTTGTATTACTTTGCACCGTCGTATTATTTGTACTCTGCACGAATGCTGTTCGCCATGTCAAAGATGTGAAAGTTTGATTGAATGATTGAAAGATTTATTGTTAATAAATGGGACGCTTTGCGTTCCCAAACAGTCATCTCTGTCCCGACAATCCCCTCCGTGGTAGCAGGAACCCCTATATACTACGGTAATTACACATCAAAACCCTGCGGCTTATAGTCGGGTGCGGCTTATATATGGAGCAATCTGTATTTTCCCCTACATTTAGCAGGTGCGGCTTATAGTCAGGTGCGGCTTATAGTCCGGAAATTACGGTAAGTATATTCTCACGAATAACAAGTGCACTTTTCTTGATAGAAAAAACAAATATCAGACCTTTTTTCTCAATATTTTGAAAAATATTTTTGAATTAAGTAAGTAATTTAAATTTAGTGCCATTATCTTGACATAATGATATGCGCTCGGCATTACATTTCTGGCATTTTCCCATCCATAACATGACATCATCGCGCCAAATGCGTGCTCTTTCAGTCAATTAGTGCGCAAGGAATATAAATGTGTACATTATATATATATATACACTACCGTTCAAAAGTTTGGGGTCACCCAAACAATTTTGTGGAATAGCCTTCATTTCTAAGAACAAGAATACACTGTCGAGTTTCAGATGAAAGTTCTCTTTTTCTGGCCATTTTGAGCGTTTAATTGACCCCACAAATGTGACGCTCCAGAAACTCAATCTGCTCAAAGGAAGGTCAGTTTTGTAGCTTCTGTAACGAGCTAGAGTGTTTTCAGATGTGTGAACATGATTGCACAAGGGTTTTCTAATCATCAATTAGCCTGCTGAGCCAATGAGCAAACACATTGTACCATTAGAACACTGGAGTGATAGTTGCTGGAAATGGGCCTCTATACACCTATGTAGATATTGCACCAAAAACCAGACATTTGCAGCTAGAATAGTCATTTACCACATTAGCAATGTATAGAGTGTATTTCTTTAAAGTTAAAGGGAAACTTCGGTTTTTTTCAACCTGGGCCCTGTTTTCATAATTTTTTCTGTATATGTGAGTGCTGGATAAAACATTTTTTGAGGTCGCGCCAGTATTGAGCAGGGCAGGCAGCCTCCAGCCCAGCTAACGCTCGTACACAGGGCAACTGGCTCTCGTCAAAATTCGGCCTATAAACATGCATTTTTTTCACACTGACAGGCTCAGATAGTTACAATGAGTGTCCGACAACATACTAGAAAGGAGAAATTAACGTATGTCTCTACCTTTAGCTGGAGATCGCTGTTTGTTGTGAGCTGTGTCCAAATCTCACCACGCTACAAATCTCGTTCCGAAATCTCGCGATAACTCGCGACAAAACACCGGTGGAAAAACAGTTACCTGACTGAGGTGAAGAGAGATGACTGAAGTGATTAACAAACTTTTCTATAAAACTAAAATAACAGTCTTCGGTAATCCAACAGAAAATCACTTCAGTCATCTCTCTTCACCTCAGTCAGGTAACTGTTTTTCCACCGGTGTTTTGTCGCGAGTTATCGCGAGATTTCGGAACGAGATTTGTAGCGTGGTGAGATTTGGACACAGCTCACAACAAACAGCGATCTCCAGCTAAAGGTAGAGACATACGTTAATTTCTCCTTTCTAGTATGTTGTCGGACACTCATTGTAACTATCTGAGCCTGTCAGTGTGAAAAAAATGCATGTTTATAGGCCGAATTTTGACGAGAGCCAGTTGCCCTGTGTACGAGCGTTAGCTGGGCTGGAGGCTGCCTGCCCTGCTCAATACTGGCGCGACCTCAAAAAATGTTTTATCCAGCACTCACATATACAGAAAAAATTATGAAAACAGGGCCCAGGTTGAAAAAAACCGAAGTTTCCCTTTAAGACTAGTTTAAAGTAGGGATGTCCGATAATGGCTTTTTGCCGATATCCGATATTCCGATATTGTCCAACCCTTTAATTACCGATACCGATATCAACCGATACCGATATCAACCGATATATGCAGTCGTGGAATTAACACATTATTATGCCTAATTTGGACAACCAGGTATGGTGAAGATAAGGTACTTTTTTTTAAAATTAGTAAAATAAGATAAATAAATTAAAAACATTTTCTTGAATAAAAAAGAAAGTACAACAATATAAAAACAGTTACATAGAAACTAGTAATGAATGAAAATTAGTAAAATGAAGTGTTAAAGGTTAGTACTATTAGTGGAGCAGCAGCACGCACAATCATGTGTGCTTATGGACTGTATCCCTTGCAGACTGTATTGATATATATTGATATATAATGTAGGAAGCAGAATATTAATAACAGAAAGAAACAACCCTTTTGTGTGAATGAGTGTAAATGGGGGAGGGAGGTTTTT
>NC_084752.1:45654823-45659823 GCF_033978785.1 Entelurus aequoreus | reverse complement strand
CACGGCACACCAGACTGTATCTCACGGCACACTAGTGTGCCGCGGCACAGTGGTTGAAAAACACTGCTCTACACACTCAACAACACCCCGCTGCTTTTGGTGTTGGTGAAGAGACTCCCCTCCAGGCAC
Organism: Entelurus aequoreus; assembly: GCF_033978785.1. NCBI lineage: Eukaryota > Metazoa > Chordata > Actinopteri > Syngnathiformes > Syngnathidae > Entelurus > Entelurus aequoreus. Next base: position 45,659,694 of record NC_084752.1, on the reverse strand, counting down.
ACACACGCCAGGCCACACCAATGTTGGTCACATCTAACAGGGGATGGAAAATGTAGTCAGATTTGGAATAGACTGATTGTCAGCGCCAATATTTACTCTTTTTTTTTTTTTTATTCACAACTTAGTCCCTGAAAAAAACAAAAATCAGTCCACTAATTTTGCATGAAAAGTTCGACTTTGTGGCTTCCACCAACGCGTGCGTGTTCACTTCTTGCAGACCTGAGGCGCTTCCGCACCTACAAAGGCAACTCTGTGCGAGACCTGCTGAGAGCCATGAGGAACAAGGTCAGCCCCGCCTATGGCGTCACATTAGTACCAAAATCCAAGCGCGTAAAAACTGTTATCGCGCGCTGATTCTCCACTTTGTGCGCACGCGCTGTCTCGGTCTGTGCGCTGTCATGTTTCATTTTGGTACTTTGGGGGCGGGCATGCTTAGACCGCCCCTTCTTCTGATTGGCTTTGAGCAATCAGAAGTAGAGCAGGGCGGGGTCATCGTCAATATGTATCAAGATTTACGGAGGAAGAAGTGGATAAAAAAATGTTGGCTGAAAAAGATTTAAGTTATTGAACTGGTTTGGAGTGATTGTTAGGGTACTATTACTAAAAATAATAATAATACATGTTTATTTATAAAGCACTTTTCATACATTTAAAATGCAGCTCAAAGTGCTTTACATAGTTAAAAACAAAATGAGAAATAACACCACACCCCATGAAGACAGTCAAACATGTACATAAAATAAACAAACAACAACAACAATAATAATAACAACACAATGACAATAGCCAATCACAGGAGCCCTCTGGACGTGGAGATCCAGAGGGCTCTTTGAGGAAACACTAGATCAGGGGTGTCAAACTCATTTTAGATCGGGGGCCACATGGAGGAAAATCTACTCCCAAGTGGGCCGGACTGGTAAAATCACGGCACGATAACTTAAAAATAAAGACAACTTCAGATTGTTTTCTTTTTTTTAAAATAGAACAAGCACATTCTGAAAATGTACAAATCATAATGTTGTTGGGGTTTTTTTACACTTACATGTTGTGGTTAACACTATTCTATCTTTATTTGTCATTATTTTATACTTTCTGAATAAATTATGTGATAATATTCATCAGTCAAATCAGTGGTGTTGATTTTCAATCTATCAAGATAAACAAAATAATATCAAATCATGTTATTCATGTAGTTTGATCATTTTCCTGGACTGGTGCACTCACATCATGTGGTTACTTCTTTTTTTTTTTTACATATGTAGCATCATCCCCAATGATACAAAGAATTGCTATTGCGACATCTAGTGGACACATTTAGAACGGCGGTTTCTTTCATTCCAAAATTTCGGCTCATTTTTATATTTAGCAAACTTATCCCGCGGGCGGATAAAACCTGTTCGGGGGCCGTACGTTTGACACCCCTGCACTAGATGATCAAATAAATGGATTAAAAATAATCAAAATACACATCAGGTAAAAGTCCAAAATAATATGAAATAAGATAAGATATAATCAAACATAAAAATAAACTACAATATGAAAAACTATAAAATAAAATACAATAAAAACTGAAATATAAATATAATAAGACCATATAAAAATAGGCTAAGATATGATAAAACATAAAAATAAGCTAAGATATGATAAAACATAAAAATAACTAATACTAATAGAATAATCCTGCACATTGGGCCTAATATTTGTGTAGTAAAGTGGTTTTGAATTCGAGCAATGTAATCTGAAAGATGTTTAAAATATCAACAATTAATGTTAATATTTTGAAACAATATACTTCTCATAACATGAGTATCTGTGTGCAGGAGAGAGTGGAAAGAAAAGCATTGCTATAGTTTCACTTCATCTGCCTTTTTTTTTACAACCTACTTGAAGTTGTATTTTTTTTTTTTTTTTTTTCCAAAGCCAATCAGAAAGAAGGGGCGTCTAAGCATGCCCGCCCCCAAAGTACCAAAATGAAACATGACGCGCACAGACCGAGACCGCGCCCCGCGCAGAAAGGCACCGCGCGCGCGTACAAAAGGGGTGTCGCGCGCACACACGAAGTGGAGAATCAACGCGCGATAACAGTTTTTACGCGCTTGGATTTTTGGTACTTATGTGACGCCATACCCGCCTTCCTTCTGTCCCACACCGCCTGTGGCTTCTCACCCCGGCTCCTCCTCCTCCCTCACAGAAGCATCACTACCACGAGCTGCCGGCCGACGTGCAGCAGACCCTCGGCGAGCTGCCCGAAGGCTTCGTGGGCTACTTCACCTCCCGCTTCCCCAGGTTACTGATGCACACACACACCGCCATGCACGTGTGCGCCCACGAGAGACTCTTCCAGCCTTACTACCTAATGCCTCACTCCTCCTCCTCCTCCTCCTCCTTGTCAAGCCCTCCTCTTCATTTCAAGCCACTAGTTACTGTCATGCACTCATCTAAGGGGCTTGCACACTACTTTGGCCAATCAAAATGCGGGAGGAAAGAGTATTTTAAAGGTCCCACAATATTGCTTTGTTTTCTACATTTAAGGTAGCGACACTGAAGTAGAACGTGCAATTAAATGCTAATAATAACCACTAATAATAACTTTTTAACTCTTTTATTAACTTAAAGGCCTACTGAAATGATTTTTATTTATTTAAAACGGGGATAGCAGATCCATTCTATGTGTCATACTTGATCATTTCGCGATATTGTCATATTTTTGCAGAAAGGATTTAGTAGAGAAAATCGACGATAAAGTTCGCAACTTTGCTCGCTGATAAAAAAAAAAAGCCTTGCCTGTAGCGAAGTAGCGTGACGTCACAGAGCTAGTATTCCTCACAATTCCCCGTTGTTTACAATGGAGCGAGAGAGATTCGGACCGAGAAAGTGACGATTACCCCATTAATTTGAGCCAGGATGAAAGATTCGTAGATGAGGAACGTTACAGTGAAGGACTAGAATGCAGTGCAGGACGTATTTTTTTCGCTCTGACCGTAACTTAGGTACAAGCTGGCTCATTGGATTCCACACACTCTCCTTTTTTTATTGTGGATCACGGATTTGTATTTTAAACCACCTGGATACTATATCCTCTTGAAAATGAGAGTCGAGAACGCGAAATGGACATTCAGTGCCTTTTATCTCCACGACAATACATCAGCGAAATGCTTTAGCTACGAGCTAACGTGATAGCATCGTGCTTTAACTGCATATAGAAACAAAAAAAAAATAAACCCCTGACTGGAAGGATAGATAGAAAATCAACAATACTATTAAACCGTGGACATGTAAATACACGTTAATGCTTTCCAGGCTGGCGAAGGTTAACAATGCTGTGCTAACGACGCCATTGAAGCTAACTTAGCAACCGGACCGCACAGAGCTATGCTAAAAACATTAGCTCTCCACCTACGCCAGCACCGCCTCATTTGTTCATCAACACCCGTGCTCACCTGCGTTCCAGCGATCGGCAGAAGGACGAAGGACTTCACCCGATGCGTTTGGCGGCCCGGAGACGTAGGAAGTCAAGGTGAGGTTGGCGGCTAGCGCGGCTAGCGCTCCAACAAAGTCCTCCTGGTTGTGTTGCTGTAGTCCGCTGCTAATACACCGATCCCACCTACAACTGTCTTCTTTGCAGCCTTCATTGTTCATTAAACAAATTGCAAAAGATGTCACAATACTGTGGAATTATGAAATGAAAACAGAGCTTTTGTATAGGATTCTACGGGGTACCATAACTTCCGTTAAACTGACTTCGTCACGCGCATACGTCATCATACCGCGACGTTTCAGCCGGATATTTCCCGGGAAATGTAAAATGTCACTTTATAAGTTAACCCGGCCGTATTGGCATGTGTTGCAATGTTAAGATTTCATCATTGATATATAAACTATCAGACTGCGTGGTCGCTAGTAGTGGCTTTCAGTAGGCCTTTAAACTGCGGGTGAACTTGTTACTGTGGCTTTAAGGCTTCATAGCTGGGCAGTAAAAAGAATGTGATGTTTTTGTACTATTTTATTTTATTTATTTTTGGAAGAAGTGAATCGAATTTGACTTTTGAGTGTTCCAAAGCTGGATTTGTAAAAATGCTAACTTTTATCCAAACTTCTGCACAAAGTGCTGCACACACATAAAGTAGAGAAATAAATTGTAGTATCAATATGATAAGATAATCCTTTATTGATCCGACAACAGGGAAATGGACATCTTACATAGATTGAACGATGATATCAAAGTAGAGCTAAAAAACGAGACATATATATACAAGAAAAGCAATTATTATATGGGATTTGTTCAGCAAAAAAAGTTTGTTTTAACTGGAAAATGACCTTGCAAACAAATGAAGTCAATAATGTGTTTTCAACCATCTTCTTTTCTTTATTTCATTTGGAAAAGTTGAGTAGGTTATTTGTGTTGAACGCTGGACGAGAATAGAAGAAGTCAGGTGGATGTAATGCAGTACTTAGGTTGACCAGCAGGAGAAGTCAGGTGGATGTAATGCAGTACTTAGGTTGACCAGCAGGAGAAGTCAGGTGGATGTAATGCAGTACTTAGGTTGACCAGCAGGAGAAGTCAGGTGGATGTAATGCAGTACTTAGGTTGACCAGCAGAAGTCAGGTGGATGTAATGCAGTACTTAGGTTGACCAGCAGGAGAAGTCAGGTGGATGTAATGCAGTACTTATGTTGACCAGCAGAAGTCAGGTGGATGTAATGCAGTACTTAGGTTGACCAGCAGGAGAAGTCAGGTGGATGTAATGCAGTACTTAGGTTGACCAGCAGAAGTCAGGTGGATGTAATGCAGTACTTAGGTTGACCAGCAGAAGTCAGGTGATGTAATGCAGTACTTAGGTTGACCAGCAGAAGTCAGGTGGATGTAATGCA
>NC_084752.1:45642159-45649803 GCF_033978785.1 Entelurus aequoreus | reverse complement strand
GTACTCTACACACTCAACAACCTTGTACTCTACACACTCAACAACCTTGTACTCTACACACTCAACAACCTTGTACTCTACACACTCAACAACCTTGTACTCTACACACTCAACAACCGTGTACTCTACACACTCAACAACCTTGTACTCTACACACTCGACAACCTTGTACTCTACACACTCGACAACCGTGTACTCTACACACTCGACAACCTTGTACTCTACACACTCGACAACCTCGTACTCTACACACTCGACAACCTCGTACTCTACACACTCGACAACCTCGTACTCTACACACTCGACAACCTTGTACTCTACACACTCGACAACCTTGTACTCTACACACTCGACAACCGTGTACTCTACACACTCAACAACCTTGTACTCTACACACTCAACAACCTTGTACTCGACACACTCAACAACCTTGTACTCTACACACTCAACAACCTTGTACTCTACACACTCAACAACCTTGTACTCTACACACTCAACAAACTCAACAACCTTGTACTCTAAATCAGTGTTTTTCAACCTTTTTTGAACCAAGGCACATTTTTTGCGTTGAAAAAATGCAGAGGCACACCACCAGCAGAAATCATTAAAAAACGAAACTCGGTTGACAGTAAAAAGTCGTTGTCGCAATTGTTGGGTATGACTTTAAAGCAGGGGTCTCAAACTCAATTTACCTGGGGGCCACTGGATGCAGAAACTGGGTGAGGCTGGGCCGCAAGAAAAGATTTCTTAAAAAAAATCTAACATGCACTTTTTAATGAATTCACCTCCTTTGAATGGCTTTCCCGCCCTAGCAACCATCTCACTCACCATGTAGCTAGCTTTGACTGCTGCATCGCTCTTTTCGCTTGCTTTCTTGACGAAATCTTGTTGCCTCAGTAGACTGGTTTTAAAATTTGCAACCCGGTTCACTCCCCTAGTATTTTGCATACTCCTCAGCATGTCTAGTTGTATAATGACGTTTCAAATTGTATTCCTTGTGCAACGCAACTTTCTCTGTATCAACTACAGAAAAGAGCTATAAGGATTATTCATAAAGTAGATTACTTAAAACACACTAACATATTATTTATTAATTCTGGTTTATTGAAACTACAGGAGCTAGTAAAGTTACAGACATTATGTGTCATGTTTAAGGCTAAAAGTAAAACATTACCAGCAAATTTACAAAAAATGTTTGTCATCACTTCTGAGAATGAAGAGCATAGAAGAAAAGGTCATTTCAATTCTTGACGAAATCTTGTTGCCTCAGTAGACTGGTTTTAAAATTTGCAACCCGGTTCACTCCCCTAGTATTTTGCATACTCCTCAGCATGTCTAGTTGTATAATGACGTTTCAAATTGTATTCCTTGTGCAACGCAACTTTCTCTGTATCAACTACAGAAAAGAGCTATAAGGATTATTCATAAAGTAGATTACTTAAAACACACTAACATATTATTTATTAATTCGGGTTTATTGAAACTACAGGAGCTAGTAAAGTTACAGACATTATGTGTCATGTTTAAGGCTAAAAGTAAAACATTACCAGCAAATTTACAAAAAATGTTTGTCATCACTTCTGAGAATGAAGAGCATAGAAGAAAAGGTCATTTCAAACATCAGTATTCAAGGACAACTTTAAAACAAATGTGTATATCAGTGGTGGGGGTTAAACTATGGAATTCTCTTTACAAGAGATAAAAGATTGTAAAAATATATTCCAATTGAAAAAATATATAAGGACAGAACAATGAGATCATATGGACAGCCATAACTGTTTACATTTTGCTTTATATTTATTATTTTACTTATTTTTTGCCTAGTTTTGTATTTGTTTTGTATCATCCTGTGAGGTGTATACTACTTATTTTGTTTTTTTTGTTCTTTTTGTACATCATGAAGTTTTGCACTTCTTGTGTTTTTTTGTTTGTTTTCGTTATATTTGGATGTAATTGTTTGTTTATATGATATCATTAAGTAAGACTACGTACTATGTTGAAGGGGGCAGAAAAATATAAGATTTTTCTTCATCCTGCTCCTTCTCAGGCATTGGTGTGTAAATGTATAATTTAAAAATTGAGGTATAATTGTCTATCGATCAAAGATGCACATCAATGAAGGAGATAAATAAAAATGAAATGAAATGAAATAAGACACGTCGGGGTGCCCCTGTGAAAGAAATATTGCATCAAAAATCGTCTCTGTCTGGAGCCAACGGGAGGAGGGTGGGGGGTGGAGTTTACAGTTACGGTAGCACAATTAGCCCCGAACGGGTTAACATCACCACGTCTGTATCAGCGCTGGGGTCCAGTGCACCACACTTTTGTATTGTCGCTCGCTCCTTCGGCGGAGTGCTCGTCTTCCCCGCCCGGACTGTTTACAACGGGGGCGGGAGCGAGCAGGCGGGCGAGGGAGGGAGGCAGGGAGGGAGGAAGGAAGAGCGTGTGTCATAGAAAAGCGGCAAAATGTTTCTCTGCTTGCATTACGCAAGTGACATCAATGCATACTTGCCAACCTTGAGACCTCCGAATTCGGGAGATGGGGGGGGGTTGAGTTGGGCGGGGTTAGGGGTAGCGGGGGTGTTTTTGTAGCCCGGAAGAGTTAGGGCTGCAAAGGATTCTGGGTATTTGTTCTGTTGTGTTTATGTTGTGTTTAGGTGCGGATGTTCTCCCGAAATGTGTTTGTCATTCTTGTTTGGTGTGGGTTCACAGTGTGGCGCATATTTGTAACAGTGTTAAAATATAAATAAAATAAAATATGACCACCCTCAGTGTGAAATGTATGGCTGTTCCTCAAGTATGTCTTGCAATAACCTGCGTGTGTCTCTAGAAGCCTCATACAACATGTGTCTGGGCTGGCACGCTGTTAGTATGGAGAAAAAGATGATGCGGTGACAGATTCTAGAGGACACTGATGACAGTGCCATCACGGCACGCCCTCGATATTGTCGAGAGCCTCATACCACAACGTGATTGGTAGATTTCTTCAGCTCCGCACACAACGCTGTCAAGCGCCATTCATTTAAAACTCGCGGGCCGCACTAACATTAAACTTTCATATTAAGGTGGGGGCCGCAAAATAACGTCTCCCGGGCCACAATTGGCCCGCGGGCCGCGTGTTTGAGACCCCTGCTTTAAAGCATAACCAAGCATGCATCACTATAGCTCTTGTCTCAAAGTAGGTGTACTGTCACCACCTGTCACATCACACCCTGACTTATTTGGACTTTATTGCTGTTTTCTTGTGTGTAGTGTTTTACTTCTTCTTTTGCGCTCCTATTTTGGTGGCTTTTTCTCTTATTTTGGTATTTTCCTGTAGCAGTTTCATGTCTTCCTTTGAGCGATATTTCTACTTTGTATTAGCAATCAAGAATTTTTCAGTTGTTTTTATCCTTCTTTGTGGGGACATTGTTGATTGTCATGTCATGTTCGGACGTACATTGTGGACGCCGTCTTTGCTCCACAGTAAGTCTTTGCTGTCGTCCAGCATTCTGTTTTTGTTTACTTTGCAGCCAGTTCAGTTTTAGTTTCGTTATGCATAGCCTTTTCTTAGGGGCACTCACCTTTTGTTTATTTTTGGTTTAAGCATTAGACACCTTTTTACCTGCACGCTGCCTCCCGCTGTTTCCGACATCTACAAAGCAATTAGCCACCTACTGGTATGGAAGAGTATTACACGGTTACTCTGCCCAGCTCTAGACAGCACAGACACTCAACAACAACACATCATTTGCTGACTATAATTACCGCTTTGCAAAAAATATTTTTAACTAGAGATGTCCGATAATATCGGTCTGCCGATATTATCGGCCGATAAATGCGTTAAAATGTAATATCGGAAATTATCGGTATCGTTTTTTTTATTATCGGTATCGTTTTTTTTGTTTAGTTTTTTAAAAAAAATTAAATCCACATAAAAAACACGAGATACACTTACAATTAGTGCACCAGCCCAAAAAAACCTCCCTCCCCCCATTTACACTCATTCACACAAAAGGGTTGTTTCTTTCTGTTATCAATATTCTGCTTCCTACATTATATATCAATATATATCAATACAGTCTGCAAGGGATACAGTCCGTAAGCACACATGATTGTGCGTGCTGCTGCTCCACTAATAGTACTAACCTTTAACAGTTAATTTTACAAATTTTAATTAATTACTAGTTTCTATGTAACTGTTTTTATATTGTTTGACTTAGTTTTTTTATTCAAGAAAATGTTTTTAATTTATTTATCTTATTTTATTTGATTCATTTTTTAAAAAAAAGTACCTTATCTTCACCATACCTGGTTGTCCAAATTAGGCATAATAATGTGTTAATTCCACGACTGTATATATCGGTTGATATCGGTATCGGTAATTAAAAGAGTTGGACAATATCGGCATATCGGATATCGGCAAAAAACCATTATCGGACATCCCTATTTTTAACCCAGATAGGTGAAATTAGATCATCTCCCACGGCACACCAGACTGTATCTCACGGCACACTAGTGTGCCGCGGCACAGTGGTTGAAAAACACTGCTCTACACACTCAACAACCGTGTACTCTACACACTCAACAACCGTGTACTCTACACACTCAACAACACCCTGCTGCTTTTGGTGTTGGTGAAGAGACTCCCCTCCCAGGCACACACACGCCAGGCCACACCAATATTGGTCACATCTTAACAGGGGATGGAAAATGTAGTCAGATTTGGAATAGACTGATTGTCAGCGCCAATATTTACTCTTTTTTTTTGTTTTATTCACAACTTAGTCCCTGAAAAAAACAAAAATCAGCCCACTAATTTTGCATGAAAAGTTCGACTTTGTGGCTTCCACCAACGCGTGCGTGTTCACTTCTTGCAGACCTGAGGCGCTTCCGCACCTACAAAGGCAACTCTGTGCGAGACCTGCTGAGAGCCATGAGGAACAAGGTCAGCCCCGCCTATGGCGTCACATTAGTACCAAAAATCCAAGCGCGTAAAAACTGTTATCGCGCGCTGATTCTCCACTTTGTGCGCGCGCGCGACACCCTTTTGCGCGCGCGTGGTGCCTTTGTGCGCGCGCGCTGTCTCGGTCTGTGCGATGTCATGTTTCATTTTGGTACTTTGGGGGCGGGCATGCTTAGACCGCCCCTTCTTTCTGATTGGCTTTGAGCAATCAGAAGTAGAGCAGGGCGGGTCATCGTCAATATGTATCAAGATTTACGGAGGAAGAAGTGGATAAAAAAATGTTGGCTGAAAAAGATTTAAGTTATTGAACTGGTTTGGAGTGATTGTAAGGGTACTTTTACTAAAAATAATAATAATACATGTTTATTTATAAAGCACTTTTCATACATTTAAAATGCAGCTCAAAGTGCTTTACATAGTTCAAAACAAAATGAGAAAAAACACCCACACCCCGTGAAGACAGTCAAACATGTACATAAAAATAAACACAACAACAACAATAATAATAACAACACAATGACAATAGCCAATCACAGGAGCCCTCTGGACGTGGAGATCCAGAGGGCTCTTTGAGGAAACACTAGATCAGGGGTGTCAAACTCATTTTAGATCGGGGGCCACATGGAGGAAAATCTACTCCCAAGTGGGCCGGACTGGTAAAATCACGGCACGATAACTTAAAAATAAAGACAACTTCAGATTGTTTTCTTTTTTTTTTAAATAGAACAAGCACATTCTGAAAATGTACAAATCATAATGTTGTTGGTTTTTTTTTTACACTTACATGTTGTGGTTAACAGTATTCCATCTTTATTTGTCATTATTTATACTTTCTGAATAAATTATGTGATAATATTCATCAGTCAAATCATTGGTGTTGATTTTCAATCCATCAAGATAAAAAAAATAATATCAAAATCATGTTATTCATGTAGTTTGATCATTTTCCTGGACTGGTGCACTCACATCATGTGGTTACTTCTTTTTTTTTTTTTACATATGTAGCATCATCCCCAATGATACAAAGAATTGCTATTGCGACATCTAGTGGACACATTTAGAACGGCGGTTTCTTTCATTCCAAAATTTTGGCTCATTTTTATATTTAGCAAACTTATCCCGCGGGCCGGATAAAACCTGTTTCGGGGGCCTGCTCCGGCCCACGGGCCGTACGTTTGACACCCCTGCACTAGATGATCAAATAAATGGATTAAAAATAATCAAAATACACATCAGGTAAAAGTCCAAAAATAATATGAAATAAGATAAGATATAATCAAACATAAAAATAAACTACAATATGAAAAACTATAAAATAAAATAAAATACAATAAAAACTGAAATATAAATATAATAAGACCATATAAAAATAGGCTAAGATATGATAAAACATAAAAATAAGCTAAGATATGATAAAACATAAAAATAACTAATACTAATAGAATAATCCTGCACATTGGGCCTAATATTTGTGTAGTAAAGTGGGTTTTGAATTCGAGCAATGTAATCTGAAAGATGTTCAAAATATCAACAATTAATGTTAATATTTTTGAAACAATATACTTCTCATAACATGAGTATCTGTGTGGTGTGCAGGAGAGAGTGGAAAGAAAAGCATTGCTATAGTTTCACTTCATCTGCCTTTTTTTTACAACCTACTTGAAGTTGTATTTTTCTTCTTTTTTTTTTTTTTTTTTCCCCAAAGCCAATCAGAAAGAAGGGGCGGTCTAAGCATGCCCGCCCCCAAAGTACCAAAATGAAACATGACAGCGCACAGACCGAGACCGCGCGCGCGCAGAAAGGCACCGCGCGCGCGCGCGCAAAAGGGTGTCGCGCGCACACACGAAGTGGAGAATCAACGCGCGATAACAGTTTTTACGCGCTTGGATTTTTGGTACTAATGTGACGCCATACCCGCATTCCTTCTGTCCCACACCGCCTGTGGCTTCTCACCCCGGCTCCTCCTCCCTCACAGAAGCATCACTACCACGAGCTGCCGGCGGACGTGCAGCAGACCCTCGGCGAGCTGCCCGAAGGCTTCGTGGGCTACTTCACCTCCCGCTTCCCCAGGTTACTGATGCACACACACACCGCCATGCACGTGTGCGCCCACGAGAGACTCTTCCAGCCTTACTACCTAATGCCTCACTCCTCCTCCTCCTCCTCCTTGTCAAGCCCCTCCTCTTCATTTCAAGCCACTAGTTACTGTCATGCACTCATCTAAGGGGCTTGCACACTACTTTGGCCAATCAAAATGCGGGAAAGAGTATTTTTAAAGGTCCCACAATATTGCTTTGTTTTCTACATTTAAGGTAGCGACACTGAAGTAGAACGTGCAATTAAATGCTAATAATAACCACTAATAATAACTTTTTAACTCTTTTATTAACTTAAAGGCCTACTGAAATTATTTTTTTTTATTTAAACGGGAATAGCAGATCCATTCTATGTGTCATACTTGATCATTTCGCGATATTGCCATATTTTTGCTGAAAGGATTTAGTAGAGAAAATCGACGATAAAGTTCGCAACTTTTGCTCGCTGATAAAAAAAAAAGCCTTGCCTGTAGCGGAAGTAGCGTGACGTCACAGGAGCTAGTATTCCTCACAATTCCCCGTTCTTTACAATGGAGCGAGAGAGATTCGGAGCGAGAAAGCGACGATTACCCCATTAATTTGAGCCAGGATGAAAGATTCGTA
>NC_084752.1:45582159-45629659 GCF_033978785.1 Entelurus aequoreus | reverse complement strand
GTGTTCCGTTGGCTATCCATTAGATGGCAGTATTGTCCTATTTAATTTCTCCGTTCATTGGGCAGGCAAGCTGTTTATATTGTGGGAAAGCGGACGTGAGAACGGGCTGTCCCCACTCAGGTCCGCATTGAGCTGGAGGGGGCGTGGCCTCCAGCTCCGGCTGAATACCGGGAGTTTGTCGGGAGAAAATCTCTGCCGGGAGGTTGTCGGGAGAGGCGCTGAATACCGGGATTCTCCTGCTAAAAACGGGAGGGTTGGCAAGTATGCTGTAACACTGTTAGTTTGGGTGGTAACTAGTAGTCTAATGCGTTATTGTTTATATTCACTAACTCAGTTAGTGTTACTACATGACGCGTTACTGCGTTATTTTACATTAGTTGTGATGTTGTATCGACTAGAAAGTGAAGATCTGAGAGTTTTATTGGAGCGCTGCAATGTCAGCCTTCTGATTCTTCTTGTGTCACAAGAAGAGGCACACTCTGTGTGGGTGTGTGTTTGTGTCGGTGTTTGTGTTAGTGTGTGTCGGTGTGGGTGTGTGTGTGTCGGTGTGGGTGTATGTCTGTGTGGGTGTTTGTGTTAGTTTGTGTCGGTGTGTGTTTGTGTGTGTGCGTGTGTCGGTGTGGGTGTGTTTGTGTCGGTGTGGGTGTGTGTTTGTATGTGTGCGTGTGTCGGTGTGGGTGTGTGTTTGTGTCGGTGTGGGTGTGTGTTTATATGTGTGCGGGTGTGGGTGTGTGTTTGTGTCGGTGTGGGTGTGTGTTTGTATGTGTGCGTGTGTCGGTGTGGGTGTGTGTTTGTGTCGGTGTGGGTGTGTGTTTGTGTGTCTGGGTGTGTGTGTGTCTGGGTGTGTGTGTGTGTGTCGGTATGGGTGTGTGTTTGTGTCTGGGTGTGGGTGTGTGTTTGTGTGTGTGTCTGGGTGTGGGTGTGTGTTTGTGTGTGTGTGTTTGTGTGTCTGGGTGTGGGTGTGTGTCTGTGTGTGTGTCTGAGTGTGTGTACGTGTCTGGGTGTGTGTCTGGGTGTGGGTGTGTGTTTGTGTGTGTGTGTCTGGGTGTGGGTGTGTGTTTGTGTGTGTGTGTGTCTGGGTGTGGGTGTGTGTTTGTGTCTGTGTGTGTGTCTGAGTGTGTGTATGTGTCTGGGTGTGTGTCTGGGTGTGGGTGTGTGTTTGTGTGTGTGTGTCTGGGTGTGGGTGTGTGTTTGTGTCTGGGTGTGGGTGTGTGTTTGTGTGTGTGTGTGTCTGGGTGTGGGTGTGTGTTTGTGTCTGTGTGTGTGTCTGAGTGTGTGTATGTGTCTGGGTGTGTGTCTGGGTGTGGGTGTGTGTTTGTGTGTGTGTGTCTGGGTGTGGGTGTGTGTTTGTGTCTGGGTGTGTTTGTGTGTATGTGTGTCTGAGTGTGTGTACGTGTCTGGGTGTGGGTGTGTGTCTGGGTGTGGGTGTGTGTGTGTGTGTGTCTGGGTGTGTTTGTGTGTGTGTCTGGGTGTGTGTTTGTGTGTGTGTGTGTCTGGGTGTGTGTTTGTGTGTGTGTGTCTGGGTGTGTGTTTGTGTGTATGTGTGTCTGAGTGTGTGTACGTGTCTGGGTGTGGGTGTGTGTCTGGGTGTGGGTGTGTGTGTGTGTGTGTCTGGGTGTGTTTGTGTGTGTGTCTGGGTGTGTGTTTGTGTGTGTGTGTGTCTGGGTGTGTGTTTGTGTGTGTGTGTCTGGGTGTGTGTTTGTGTGTATGTGTGTCTGAGTGTGTGTACGTGTCTGGGTGTGGGTGTGTGTGTGTCTGGGTGTGTGTTTGTGTGTGTGTGCGTCTGGGTGTGTGTTTGTGTTTGTGTGTGTGTGTCTGGGTGTGGGTGTGTGTTTGTGTGTGGGTGTGTGTTTGTGTCTGGGTGTGTGTGTGTGTGTGTGGGGAGGGGTGTGTGTCTGTGTTTACTAACAATGGAGCCGCAGTTGAGTGCATACTTGCCAACCTTGAGACCTTCGGATTGGGGGGGAGGGGTGTTTGAGGTGTGTGTGTGTGTGGGGCGGGGGGGGGGGGGGCGGCGAGGTTGAGGTGGGTGGGATTTGGTGGTAGCAGGGTGTGTATATTGTAGCCCGGAAGAGTTAGGGATGCAAAGGATTCTGGGTATTTGTTCTGTTGTGTTACAGTGCGGATGTTCTCCCGAAATGTGTTTCTCATTCTTGTTTGGTGTGAGTTCACAGTGTGGCGCATATTTGTAACAGTGCTAAAGTTGTTTATACGGTCACCCTCAGTGTGACCTGTATGGCTGTTGACCATACAGGTTGATCAACAGATTGTATCTCCAGTGCAATAACAGTACTGAAATGAAGGCTAAAAGGGCATTACTGGGAGCGCCCATTACCTCCATTGTAAGATGACTTTTGCTAGCATTTATTTATGATTTAGAATGCATAAAAAAAAAGAAAAAGTGTTGTTGTCTGACATTAGGATTGTGAATGGTAGAAAAATAGTGCACTTCCCCTTTAAGACAGAACATCCTCTCTTTCCTCTCCTGGTTTTAGTTCAGTGCCAGTCCACTTTGTGGCACACAAGACTAGACCGAGGCATGGTCTCAGGTCAGGTGTGTTTAAAAGAGGCGTGTCTTCTCAGGTCAGGTGTGTTTAAAGGAGGCGTGTCTTCTCAGGTCAGGTGTGTTTAAAGGAGGCGTGTCTTCTCAGGTCAGGTGTGTTTAAAGGAGGCGTGTCTTCTCAGGTCAGGTGTGTTTAAAGGAGGCGTGTCTTCTCAGGTCAGGTGTGTTTAAAGGAGGCGTGTCTTCTCAGGTCAGGTGTGTTTAAAGGAGGCGTGTCTTGTCAGGTCAGGTGTGTTTAAAGGAGGCGTGTCTTCTCAGGTCAGGTGTGTTTAAAGGAGGCGTGTCTTCTCAGGTCAGGTGTGTTTAAAGGAGGTGTGTCTTCTCAGGTCAGGTGTGTTTAAAGGAGGCGTGTCTTCTCAGGTCAGGTGTGTTTAAAGGAGGCGTGTCTTCTCAGGTCAGGTGTGTTTAAAGGAGGCGTGTCTTCTCAGGTCAGGTGTGTTTAAAGGAGGTGTGTCTTCTCAGGTCAGGTGTGTTTAAAGGAGGCGTGTCTTCTCAGGTCAGGTGTGTTTAAAGGAGGCGTGTCTTCTCAGGTCAGGTGTGTTTAAAGGAGGCGTGTCTTCTCAGGTCAGGTGTGTTTAAAGGAGGCGTGTCTTCTCAGGTCAGGTGTGTTTAAAGGAGGCGTGTCTTCTCAGGTCAGGTGTGTTTAAAGGAGGCGTGTCTTCTCAGGTCAGGTGTGTTTAAAGGAGGCGTGTCTTCTCAGGTCAGGTGTGTTTAAAGGAGGCGTGTCTTCTCAGGTCAGGTGTGTTTAAAGGAGGCGTGTCTTCTCAGGTCAGGTGTGTTTAAAGGAGGCGTGTCTTCTCAGGTCAGGTGTGTTTAAAGGAGGCGTGTCTTCTCAGGTCAGGTGTGTTTAAAGGAGGCGTGTCTTCTCAGGTCAGGTGTGTTTAAAGGAGGCGTGTCTTCTCAGGTCGGGTGTGTTTAAAGGAGGCGTGTCTTCTCAGGTCAGGTGTGTTTAAAGGAGGCGTGTCTTCTCAGGTCAGGTGTGTTTAAAGGAGGCGTGTCTTCTCAGGTCAGGTGTGTTTAAAGGAGGCGTGTCTTCTCAGGTCAGGTGTGTTTAAAGGAGGCGTGTCTTCTCAGGTCAGGTGTGTTTAAAGGAGGCGTGTCTTCCCTCCCCCTGGCCAGTTGAGTCCCACAAGACACTTTGATAAAGAAGGTGAGTTGAGTGACTAGACTACTGCAGCATGATGTCTTTGAGGTTCTCCTGCAAGATGGTGTCCTTGACGGCGTGGAAGACGAAGCGGATGTTCTCTGTGTCCACCGCTGTGGTGAAGTGGTGGAAGAGAGGCTTACCTCGGTTTCTCCTTTTACGGCTGAACGACTGCACCAGGAAGGCCTGCAGGGGTGGAGGACCACACTCACCTTAGTCATGCTGCTGACCACAACTAGCAGCTGATCATCATAACTAGCAGGTGGGAACAATAACTAATAGGTGGTAATAACTAGTAATAGATGGTAATAATAACTAGCAGGTGGTAGTAATAACTAATAGGTGGTAATAATAACTAATAGGTGGTAATAACTAGTAATAGGTGGTAATAATAACTAATAGGTGGTAATAATAACTAATAGGTGGTAATAACTAGTAATAGATGGTAATAATAACTAATAGGTGGTAATAACTAGTAATAGATGGTAATAATAAGTAATAGGTGATAATGATAACTAATAGGTGGTAATAACTAGTAATAGGTGGTAATAATAACTAATAGGTGGTAATAACTAGTAATAGATGGTAATAATAACTAATAGGTGGTAATAATAACTTAATAGGTGGTAATAATTAGTAATAGATGGTAATAATAACCAATAGGTGCTAATAATAACTAATAGGTGGTAATAACTAGTAATAGGTGGTAATAACTAGTAATAGATGGTAATAATAACTAATAGGTGGTAATAATAACTTAATAGGTGGTAATAATTAGTAATAGATGGTAATAATAACTAATAGGTGCTAATAATAACTAATAGGTGGTAATAACTAGTAATAGATGGTAATAATAACTAATAGGTGGTAATAATAACTAGCAGGTGGTAGTAATAACTAATAGGTGGTAATAATAACTAATATGTGGTAATAACTAGTAATAGATGGTAATAATAATAACTAATAGGTGGTAATAATAACTAGCAGGTGGTAATCATAACTAATAGGTGGTAATAACTAGTAATAGATGGTAATAATAACTAATAGGTGGTAATAACTAGTAATAGATGGCAATAATAACTAATACGTGGTAATAACTAGTAATAGGTGGTAATAATAACTAATAGGTGGTAATAACAGATAATAGATGGTAATAATAACTAATAGGTGGTAATAATAACTAATAGGTGGTAATAACTAGTAATAGATGGTAATAATAACTAATAGGTGGTAATAACTAGTAATAGATGGCAATAATAACTAATAGGTGGTAATAACTAGTAATAGGTGGTAATAATAACTAATAGGTGGTAATAACAGATAATAGATGGTAATAATAACTAATAGGTGGTAATCATAACTAATAAGTGGTAATAACTAGTAATAGATGGTAATAATAACTAATAGGTGGTAATAACTAGTAATAGATGGCAATAATAACTAATAGGTGGTAATAACTAGTAATAGGTGGTAATAATAACTAATAGGTGGTAATAACAGATAATAGATGGTAATAATAACTAATAGGTGGTAATAATAACTAATAGGTGGTAATAACTAGTAATAGATGGTAATAATAACTAATAGGTGGTAATAACTAGTAATAGATGGTAATAATAACTAATAGGTGGTAATACTAGTAATAGATGGTAATAATAAGTAATAGGTGGTAATAACTAGTAATAGATGGTAGTAATAACTAATATATGGTAATACTAGTAATATATGGTAATAATAAGTAATAGGTGGTAATAACTAGTAATAGATGGTAGTAATAAGTAATAGGTGGTAATAACTAGTAATAGGTGGTAATAACTAATAGGTGGTAATAACTAGTAATATATGGTAATAATAACTAATAGGTGGTAATAATAACTAGCAGGTGGTAGTAATAACTAATAGGTGGTAATAATAACTAATATGTGGTAATAATAACTAATAGGTGGTAATAACTACTAATAGATGGTAATAATAACTAATAGGTAGTAATAACTAGTAATAGATGGTAATAATAACTAATAGGTGGTAATAACTAGTAATAGATGGTAATAACAGATAATAGATGTAATAATAACTAATAGGTGGTAATAACTATTAATAGATGGTAATAACTAATAGGTGGTAATAACTAGTAATAAATGGTAATTATAAGTAATAGGTGGTAATAATAACTAATAGGTGGTAATAACTAGTAATATATGGTAATAATAACTAATAGGTGGTAATAACTAGTAATAGATGGTAATAATATGTAATAGGTGGTAATAACTAGTAATAGATGGTAATAATAAGTAATAGGTGGTAATAACTAGTAATAGATGGTAATAATAACTAATAGGTGGTAATAACTAGTAATAGATGGTAATAATAAGTACTAGGTGGTAATAACTAGTAATAATAAGTAATAGGTGGTAATAAGTAGTAATAGATGGTAATAATAACTAATAGGTGGTAATAACTAGTAATAGATGGTAATAATAAGTAATAGGTGGTAATAATAACTAATAGGTGGTAATAACTAGTAATAGATGTAATAATAAGTAATAGGTGGTACTAATAACTAATAGGTGGTAATAACTAGTAATAGATGGTAATAGGTGGTAATAACTAGTAATAGATGGTAATTCTAAGTAATAGGTGGTAATAATAACTAATAGGTGGTAATAACTAGTAATAGATGGTAATAATAATACGTGGTAATAATAACTAATAGGTGTTAATAACTAGTAATAGATGGTAATAATAAGTAATAGGTGGTAATAACTAGTAATACGTGGTAATAATAATTAATAGGTGGTAATAACTAGTAATAAATGGTAATAATAAGTAATAGGTGGTAATAACTAGTAATAGATGGTAATAATAAGTAATAGGTGGTGGTAATAACTAGTAATAGATGGTAATAATAAGTAAGAGGTGGTAATAACTAGTAATAGATGGTAATAATAACTAATAGGTGGTAATAACTAGTAATAGATGGTAATAATAAGTAATAGGTGGTAATAATAATTAATAGGTGGTAATAACTAGTAATAGATGGTAATAATAACTAATAGGTGGTAATAACTAGTAATAGATGATAGTAATAACTAATAGGTGGTAATAATAACTAATAGGTGGTAATAACTAGTAATAGATGGTAATAATAAGTAATAGGTGGTAATAATAACTAATAGGTGGTAATAACAGATAATAGATGGTAATAATAACCAATAGGTGGTAATAACTAGTAATAGATGGTGGTAATAACTAGTAATAGATGGTAATAATAACTAATAGGTGGCAATAGATGGTAATAATAAGTAATAGGTGGTAATAATAACTAATAGGTGGTAATAACAGATAATAGATGGTAATAATAACTAATAGGTGGTAATAACTAGTAATAGATGGTGGTAATAACTAGTAATAGATGGTAATAATAACTAATAGGTGGCAATAACTAATAGTGG
Source organism: Entelurus aequoreus (assembly GCF_033978785.1). Classification (NCBI taxonomy): domain Eukaryota; kingdom Metazoa; phylum Chordata; class Actinopteri; order Syngnathiformes; family Syngnathidae; genus Entelurus; species Entelurus aequoreus. The sequence continues at coordinate 45,622,500 of NC_084752.1, read as the reverse complement.
TAATAACTAGTAATAGATGGTAATAATAAGTAATAGGTGGTAATAATAACTAATAGGTGGTAATAACTAGTAATAGATGGTAATAACTAATAGGTGGTAATAACTAGTAATAGATGGTAATAATAACTAATAGCTGGTAATAACTAGTAATAGATGGTGGTAATAACTAATAGGTGGCAATAGATGGTAATAATAACTAATAGGTGGTAATAACTAGTAATAGATGGTAATAACTAGTAATAGATGGTAATAAATAACTAATAGGTGGTAATAACTAGTAATAGATGGTAATAATAACCAATAGGTGGTAATAACTAGTAATAGATGGTAATAATAACTAATAGGTGGTAATAACTAGTAATAGATGGTAATAATAACTAATAGGTGGTAATAACTAGGAATAGATGGTGGTAATAACTAGTAATAGATGGTAATAATAACTAATAGGTGGTAATAACTAGTAATAGATGGTAATATAACAACTAATAGGTGGTAATAATAACTAGCAGGTGGTAGTAGTAAACTAATAGGTGGTAATAACTAGTAATAGATAGTAATAATAACTAATAGGTGGTAATAACTAGTAATAGATGGTAATAATAACTAATAGAGTGGTAATAACTAGTAATAGATGGTAATAACAGATAATAGATTGTAATAATAACTAATAGGTGGTAATAACTAGTAATAGATGGTAATAATAATAATAGGTGGTAATAACTAGTAATAGATGGTAATAATAACTAGCAGGTGGTAGTAATAACTAATAGGTGGTAATAATAACTAATAGGTGGTAATAACTAGTAATAGATGGTAATAATAACTAATAGGTGGTAATAACTAGTAATAGATGGTAATAATAACTAATAGGTGGTAATAACTAGTAATAGATGGTAATAATAAGTAATAGGTGGTAATAATAACTAATAGGTGGTAATAACTAGTAATAGATGGTAATAATAAGTAATAGATGGTAATAATAACTAATAGGTGGTAATAACTAGTAATAGATGGTAATAATAACTAATAGGTGGTAATAACTAGTAATAATAAGTAATAGGTGGTAATAACTAGTAATAGATGGTAATAATAAGTAATAGGTGGTAATAATAACTAATAGGTGGTAATAACTAGTAATAGATGGTAATAATAAGTAATAGGCGGTAATAATAACTAATAGGTGGTAATAGATGGTAATAATAACTAATAGGTGGTAATAACTAGTAATATATGGTAATAATAAGTAATAGGTGGTAATAACTAATACGTGGTAATAACTAGTAATAATAACTAATAGGTGGTAATAACTAGTAATAGATGGTAATAATAAGTAATAGGTGGTAATAACTAGTAATAGATGGTAATAATAACTAATAGGTGGTAATAACTAGTAATAGATGGTAATTATAAGTAATAGGTGGTAATAACTAGTAATATATGGTAATAATAAGTAATAGGTGGTAATAATAACTAATAGGTGGTAATAACTAGTAATAATAACTAATAGGTGGTAATAACTAGTAATAGATGGTAATAATAAGTAATAGGTGGTAATAACTAGTAATAGATGGTAATAATAACTAATAGGTGGTAATAACTAGTAATAGATGGTAATTATAAGTAATAGGTGGTAATAATAACTAATAGGTGGTAATAACTAGTAATAGATGGTAATAATAAGTAATAGGTGGTAATAATAACTAATAGGTGGTAATAACTAGTAATAGATGGTAATAATAACTAATAGGTGGTAATAACTAGTAATAGATGGTAATATAAGTAATAGGTGGTAATAACTATTAATAGATGGTAATAATAAGTAATAACTATTAATAGATGGTAATAACTAATATGTGGTAATAATAAGTAATAGGTGGTAATAACAACTAATAGGTGGTAATAACTAGTAATAGATGTAATAATAAGTAATAGGTGGTAATAACTAGTAATAATAACTAATAGGTGGTAATAATAAGTAATAGGTGGTAATAACTAGTAATAGATGGTAATAATAACTAATAGGTGGTAAAATAATTTTTTGTCATGAAAATCAACTTTTATCTTGAAAATCAACTTTTACCTTGAAAATCATTTTGTGTCTTGAAAGTCAACTTTTACCTTGAAAATAATTTTTTGTCATGAAAATCAACTTTTACCTTGAAAATCATTTTTTACCTTGAAAATATTTGTTTGTCATGAAAATCAACTTTTACCTTGAAAATCATTTTTTGTCTTGAAAATCAACTTTTACCTTGAAAATAATTTTTTGTCTTGAAAAAACCTCTTTTACCTTGAAAATATTTTTTGTCTTGAAAATCAACGTTTACCTTGAAAATCATTTTTTTTCTTGAATATCAACTTTTACCTTGAAAATTATTTTTTATCATGAAAATCCACTTTTACCTTGAAAATTATTTTTTGTCTTGAAAATCAACTTTTACCTTGAAAATTATTTTTTGTCTTGAAAATCAACTTTTTCCTTGAAAATCATTTTTACATTATTGTAATGCAATCAAGATAGCGTCATTAGCATGAGCTAATATGCTAACACATTTCCAAGTGTCTCTGTTAGTATTAACTTACAATATTGTTTTAGTTTCACAAATTCACCAAAACGTCAGCGTGGAGTTATTGAGTCTGTTTAGCTGATTGGAGAGCTAGCTTCTGCAGCTAGTGGGTCCATCCCCATGACTCCTGTTTTGTTTGATCAGCCGTTTTACTGCCGTGTTACAGACACCATTTAACGTATGTAAATAAACATTTGAAGAAAATATTTCTGTGTAAATAAGTCATTTCACAACGTGTATGTCTGTGGCTTATAGTCCTCTGCGGCTAACATATGGAAAATGTAGTTTTCTTCTAAAGTTTAGTGGGTGTGGCTAATATATTTCTGACTGGTGATGTCATCCAGCACCCCCACCTTGTCCCCCCATTTCTTTATGCTGCAAAATGTTTGTAATTATTATCATTTTTATGTTATTAAATGTTTTATCACAAATGATACAAATGACTGGTTTGTGATGACTCAAACTCTGCGATTCAAGGTTTAGAACAAAATGCTCAGTGAAGTATCAGCCTTTGAAGGTAATATATGTAAGAGTGCGCCGGTACCTGCACGTCCTCCAGCCGCCGCGGGTCCCCTCGGAACTCTGGGAAGTTCTTGCGGATGTCGGCGCTGCGAATCTTTTCCACCAGCAGGTCCGTTTTGTTGAGGAAGAGGATGATGGAGACGTTGAGGAAGAGCTTGTTGTTGACGATGGTCTCAAAGATGTTCATGCTCTCCATCAGGCGGTTGGTGCGCCGGTCCTCCATCAAGACCTGGAGTGCACACACACACACACACACACACACACACACACACACACACACACACACACACACACACACACACACACACACACACGCACACACACAGAGAGAAACACAGAAAGAGGTTTAATCTGTGCAGCCATCAAATTCTGGCGATCATAAGACAGAATTGGAAAGGTTTCTCCCACAAAAGGAGCTTTGTGCGCTCAGACTTTTGGCTCCCGTGTTCTCATCTTGGCTTCTAGCGTTCCCTGCGTGTCTGGGGTCTACCTGGTCGTACTCGGACGAGGACACCATGAAGAGGATGGACGTGATGCCGTCGAAGCACTGGAACCACTTCTGCCTCTGCGACCTCTGCCCGCCCACGTCCACCATCTTGAAGGGGATCTTCTTGATGACGAAGTCGTGCTCCACGATGCCTTTGGTGGCCTTCCTGGCGAACAAGATGTCCTGCCTGCTGGGGGTGTAGCTCTGGAGGCAGGAAGGAAGGAAGGTGCCTTTTTAGTTGGTGTCAGCTCTTTATGTGCTCGGTTAGGGCCGGGCGATAAAACCACATCAATATGCCGCCATTGACACGCGATCATAGGTGCACACAAAACAAAACAATTCTTTTTCATCCCGATTCTATATTCAAATTTTTCAAAAAAGTATTTAAATTTAAAAATATAAAAATACATAATTTTTCCTCTAAGGATCAATTCAAACGTTTTTTTTATATAAAATGTTTTAAAATGTTTATAATAAAAAATTAAAAAAAATCACATTTATTTTTATTAATTCTATTTCCAATACAAACATTTTTATGAATTCTATTTCCATATAAGAATTTATATACTTTAAAAAAATTATCTAAATTAAAAAATATATAAATACATTATTTATTTATTTTCTAAGGATCAATTTAAACGTTTTTTTAATATAAAATGTTTATCATAAAATTAAAAAAAATCACATTTATTTTTATTAATTTTATTTCCAATACAATAATTTTTATGAATTCTATTTCCATATAAGAATTTATATACATTCAAAAATGTATTTAATTGTTTCTTAAATATATAAAATAACTTTCTGAAAATCAATTTAAATATTTTTTTTAATATAAAATGTTTATTATAAAAATTAATATTTATTTATTTTTATTAATTCTATTTCCATATAACAATTTATATACTTTTAAAAAATTATTTAAATTTAAAAATATATAAATACATTATTTTATTTTTTCTAAGGATCAATTTAAACATTTTTTTTTTAATATAAAATGTTTTAAAATGTTTATCATAAAAATAAAAATAAATCACATTTATTTTTATTAATTCTATTTCCAATACAATAATTTTTATGAATTCTATTTCCATATAAGAATTTATATACATTCAAAAATGTATTTAATTTTTTTTAAATATATAAAATAACATGTTTTTTTCTGAGGATCAATTTAAATACGTTTTCTAATATAAAATGTTTAAATAAAATGATTATAAAAATTCATATTTATTTATTTTTATTAATTCTATTTCCATATAAGAATTTATATACATTCAAAAATGTATAAACGATTTTTTTAAAATATATAAAATAACGTGGGGTTTTTTCTGAGGATAAATTTAAATACGTTTTTTTAATATAAAATGTTTTTAAAAATGTTATTATAAAAATTAATATTTATTTATTTTTATTAATTCTATTTCCATATAAGAATGAGCTTGTCGAACCTGTGACCTGTTTTGAAAAAGGATCACATCTTATATGTAATAGAAATGTGTAGGGGGGGGTGTATGGTGTGTGGTCATTAAATATGTATTCTGATATATGTTCTTCACAGAAAATGAGCCAAAGTCAGTGAGTCTCAGTTTGAAAAATGAATTAATTGTATCATTTTTCTTTTAATAAAAAAATTAAAACGGGTCCCTCAGACCCGAACACCACACAAGGGTGCTTGTAAGGTCCTTATTGTAGGTCGCAAAATAGATCAATAATTATCAATGTCGACTGATATCAAACAGTTAAATCGTGATACAGTTTTCAGCCATACCGCCCAGGCCTACATTGTAAACGATGTACTCTATATGTGATTGCGGGACTCACCAGTTGACCAATGCGCTCCAAGTTATCCAGGAAGTATTTGACCGACTCACTCTGCAGACAGACAAGGAGAGACAAGAGCTGAGTCATCATGTTACACAGACATGTATAATAAACCACTAGGGCATTTCGTGCAATCTTCAAAACAAAACAACCTCCGGTGAACTGTTTTACAACAATCCAAACCACCTTATAAGAACAAAGTCAATCACTGCATCCTTTACCCCCCCCCCCCCCCCCCCCCCCCATTCTAACCCTGGGAGGAGTTGAGGGTAGATAGTGACAGGAAACGAGGACTAACGACCTTCTACAAGGCGGTTTGTGCGACCAACGCTGTGTGCACACTGGTGTACATTGTCAGTTACTAAGTGACCCCTTACCCAGTTTTCGTCTTTTTTTTTATCCAGTTATTGTGTTTCGTGTTCTTTCCCAGCAACATGGACAATTACAGCAAAGTCGGCAGATAACAATACATAGAATATTGGCACATCCTTCTGGATCTTTTCTCAACAACACCCAACTTTGTGTCAGCTGAAAACAATTAAATTCAATGATTATTTGTCATTTTGGCTAGAGATGTCCGATAATATCGGTCTGCCGATATTATCGGCCGATAAATGCGTTAAAATGTAAAATTATCGGTATCTGTTTTTTTTATTTTATTTTATTTTTTTATTAAATCCACATAAAAAACACAAGATACCCTTACAATTAGTGCACCAACCCAAAAAACCTCCCTCCCCCATTTACACTCATTCACACAAAAGGGTTGTTTCTTTCTGTTATTAATATTCTGCTTCCTACATGATATATCAATATATATCAATACAGTCTGCAAGGGATACAGTCCGTAAGCACACATGATTGTGCGTGCTGCGGCTCCACTAATAATACTAACCTTTAACAGTTAATTTTACAAATTTTCATTCATTACTAGTTTCTATGTAACTGTTTTTATATTGTTTTACTTTCTTTTTTATTCAAGAAAATGTTTTTAATTTATTTATCTTATTTTATTTGATTCATTTTTTTAAAAAGTACCTTATCTTCACCATACCTGGTTGTCCAAATTAGGCATAATAATGTGTTAATTCCACGACTGTATATATCGGTTGATATCGGTATCGGTAATTAAAGAGTTGGACAATATCGGAATATCGGATATCGGCAAAAAGCCATTATCGGACATCCCTAATTTTGACGTATATCAGCCTTTTTGTTTTTTTACAACTACAACATAACCTCAAATACACATATACTACCAGTATTTACTATAGGGCTGCAACTAACAACTAATTTGATAATCGATTAATCTGTCGATTATTACTTCGATGAAACGATTAATAATCGGATAAAAGAGACAAACTACATTTCTATTCTTTCCAGTATTTTATTGACAAAAAAAACCCAGCATACTGGCACCATACTTATTTAGATTATTGTTTCTCAGCTGTTTGTAAATGTTGCAGTTTATAAATAAAGGTTTATTAAAAAAAAAAAAAATAAAAAACAACAAAAAAACAAATTAGCCTCTGCGCATGCGCATAGCAAAGATCCAATGAAACGATGACTAAATTAATCGCCAACTATTTTTATAATCGATTTTAATTAGGAATGTCCGATAATATCGGCCTGCCGATATCATTGGCCAATAAATGCTTTAAAATGTAATATCGGAAATTATCTGTATTTTTTATTATCGGTATCAGGGTTTTTTTGTGTTTTTTTTTTATTAAATCCACATAAAAAACACAAGATATACTTACAATTAGTGCACCAACCCAAAAAACCTCCCTCCCCCATTTACACTCATTCACACAAAAGGGTTGTTTCTTTCTGTTATTAATATTCTGCTTCCTACATTATATATCAATATATATCAATACAGTCTGCAAGGGATACAGTCCGTAAGCACACATGATTGTGCGTGCTGCTGCTCCACTAATAGTACTAACCTTTAACACTTCATTTTACTCATTTTCATTCATTACTAGTTTCTATGTAACTGATTTTATATTGTTTTACTTTCTTTTTTATTCAAGAAAATGTTTTTAATTTATTTATCTTATTTTATTTTATACTTTTTTTCTTAAAAAAAAAGACCTTATCTTCACCATACCTGGTTGTCCAAATTAGACATAATAATGTGTTAATTCCACGACTGTATATATCGGTATCGGTTGATATCGTTATCGGTAATTAAGAGTTGGACAATATCGGCAAAAAAGCCATTATCGGACATCCCTAATTTTAACCGATTTAATCGATTAGTTGTTGCAGCCCTAATTTACTATATAGAAATACATATGAGTCCTGGTTGACAAAAGTTCCCTATTTACTAGAGCCCAATTATTTTTATGAATTCATTGAAGAATAAAAAAAAAAAATCTCATTGGGAATAATTCTCCCCAAAAATGTTTTGATATCCGACGGTGCATTTATTTGTGAAAAATCTTCTTCGGCCTGCATAGCTGCGGCGCTCACGTGGCCACGCCCCCTCCATTTCTTTCTTCTACAGCACGTCTCCACATTTTACCTGTCAAAAATTAAAATTTATGCCGGGAAATCCAGTTGTCATCCTTCTTTCCCTCCCAATCCCGTTTTGCTTGGTTCTATTACAGAGATGGAGACGCTGGACAAACCTCCGTTTGCAACACCTGGAGCGTGTCCTCATTAAAGGCCTACTGAAAGCCACTACTAGCGACCACGCAGTCTGATAGTTTATATATCAATGATGAAATCTTAACATTGCAACACATGCCAATACGGCCGGGTTAACTTATAAAGTGACATTTTAAATTTCCCGCCACACTTCCGGTTGAAAAAGCCTTCGGAGGATGACGTATGCGCGTGACGTAGCCAGTTTAACAGAGGTATGGCTTCTCCGTTGAAGCCAATACGAAATAGCTGTTTTCATCATTATTCCACAGTATTCTGGACATCTGTGTTGGTGAATCTGTTGCAATTTGTTCATTGCATTATGGAGAAAGAAGCTGAGCAAGCAAAGAAGAAAGTCGGTGCGAAGCGGAGTATTTTGCGAGGGAAGTCAGCAGCAACACAACACAGTCGGTGTTTCATTGTTTACATTCCCGAAAGATGCAGTTAAGATCGAAGAACTCGGACAACAGAGACTCTTACCAGGAGGACTTTGACTTCGTTAACAGACGCAGACGCGATACCGTGAGTACGCTTCCAAACATTTGATCGCTTGCTATAACTAGCTCGAGCTAGTAGCTAGGAGCTAGCATAACAAACACCTAGGTGTTTGTTATGCGGGATTAATTTGTGGCATATTAAATATAAGCCTGGTTGTGTTGTGGCTAATAGAGTATATATATGTCTTGTGTTTATTTACTGTTGTAGTCATTCCCAGCTGAATATCAGGTCACACCCGCGCGCTTCCAAACATTTGATTGCTTGCCCGTATGTGCGTGTCACGTACGTAACTTTGGTTAAATATATAAGCTTTATGAACCTCGGGTTAGGTGAACGGTCCTTTGGGCTGAGTGAGTGTGTGTGTTGTGCAGGTGTTTGAATTGTATTGGCGGGTTATATATACGGGATCCCGTCCATATTACCCGCTCGAGCTATAACTAGCTCAAGCTAGTAGCTAGGAGCTAGTAGCTAGCATAACAAACACCTAGGTGTTTTTATGCAGGATTAATTTGTGGCATATTAAATATAAGCCTGGTTGTGTTGTGGCTAATAGAGTATATATATGTCTTGTGTTTATTTACTGTTGTAGTCATCCCCAGCTGAATATCAGGTCACACCCGCCTCTCACAGCATCTTCCCTATCTGAATCGCTTCCACTCCCCACTAGTCCTTCACTTGCACTTTCCTCATCCACAAATCTTTCATCCTCGCTCAAATTAATGGGGAAATCGTCGCTTTCTCGGTCCGAATCTCTCTCACTTCATGCGGCCATCATTGTAAACAATAGGGAACTTTGCGTATATGTTCAATTGACTACGTCACGCTACTTCCGGTAGGGGCAAGCCTTTTTTTTTATCAGATACCAAAAGTTGCGATCTTTATCGTCGATGTTCTCTACTAAATCCTTTCAGCAAAAATATGGCAATATCGCGAAATGATCAAGTATGACACATAGAATAGATCTGCTATCCCCGTTTAAATAAAAACATTTCATTTCAGTAGGCCTTTAAAGGAGCGCCGCAGGTTTGGTAATGCAATCAAATATTGCGACAGAGAGAGGTGGGAGTCACCATTCCATTAAAAATCGTGCATCTTTAATTTATGTATATTGATATAGTTTTACATTTCTTTTTATTTTGCTGAATAAGCGTTTATCACCTGCAACTTTAAAAAACAGTGCATTTGTAGTAAGAAACATTGAAATGTATTCCCATTACATTTATTAAATTAATACAAATGTGTGCAAAAGTGGAACATAAATGCCCTAAAATAAAGGAGTTGGTCGGATCTGTCAATGACCTGCATTACTTTATTTACAATAAGTCAATTATCGACCTTTACTAATGGATTGTAAGTAGGGATGTCCGATAATGGCTTTTTGCCGATATCCGATATTGTCCAACTCTTTAATTACCAATACCGATATCAACCGATACCGATATCAACCGATATATGCAGTCGTGGAATTAACACATTATTATGCCTAATTTGGACAACCAGGTATGGTGAAGATAAGGTACTTTTAAAAAAATAAAATAAAATAAGATAACTAAATTAAAAACATTTTCTTGAATAAAAAAGAAAGTAAAACAATATAAAAACAGTTACATAGAAACTAGTAATTAATGAAAATGAGTAAAATGAAGTGTTAAAGGTTAGTACTATTAGTGGAGCAGCAGCACGCACAATCATGTGTGCTTACGGACTGTATCCCTTGCAGACTGTATTGATATATATTGATATATAATGTAGGAACCAGAATATTGATAACAGAAAGAAATGGGGGGAGGGAGGTTTTTTGGGTTGGTGCACTAATTGTAAGTGTATCTTGTGTTTTTTATGTAGATTTAATAAAAAAAATTAAAAAACAAATTAAAAAAACGATAGATAATAAAAAAAACGATACCGATAATGTCCGATATTACATTTTAACGCATTTATCGGCCGATAATATTGGCAGGCCGATATTATCGGACATCCCTAATTGTAAGTGTCCATGTCCAAACTGCGATGCATCTAAACATTTATTTTTTTCCACCCACCTCTATGGAACGGCATGAACGATGACAGAAAAGACATCTCTGCCAAAAATCCAAACTTTGTGTAAATATATTGTCAAATGGGACAGTTACTATATAAGTCAAGTAGAGCAGTCAGCAGCTCACACATTCTCATACTTTCTGTAACATGCAGGAAGAAATGAGCTTGAAAAAACTATAAACTCCGTGAAGGAGCCCAGAATGGTTTTTATTTAAAGGCCTACTGAAAGCCACTACTAGCGACCACGCAGTCTGATAGTTTATATATCAATGATGACATCTTAACATTGCAACACATGCCAATACGGCCGGGTTAACTTATAAAGTGACATTTTAAATTTCCCGCTAAACTTCCGGTTGAAAACATCTATGTATGATGACGTATGCGCGTGACGTCAACGGTTGAAACGGAAGTATTGGGACACATTGTATCCAATACAAAAAGCTCTGTTTTCATCGCAAAATTCCACAGTATTCTGGACATCTGTGTTGGTGAATCTTTTGCAATTTGTTTAATGAACAATGGAGACTGCAAAGAAGAAAGTTGTAGGTGGGATCGGTGTATTAGCGGCTGGCTGCAGCAACACAACCAGGAGGACTTTGAGTTGGATAGCAGACGCGCTAGCCAATGCTAGCCGCCGACCGCACGGATGATCGGGTTAAGTCCTTCGTCCTTCCGTCGATCGCTGGAACGCAGGTGAGCACGGGTGTTGATGAGCAGATGAGGGCTGGCTGGCGTAGGTGGATAGCTAATGTTTTTAGCATAGCTCTGTGAGGTCCCGTTGCTAAGTTAGCTTCAATGGCGTCGTTAGCAACAGCATTGTTAAGCTTCGCCAAGCTGGGAATTATTAATCGTGCAGTTACATGTCCATGGTTTGATAGTATTGTTGATCTTCTGTCTATCCTTCCAGTCAGGGATTTATTTATTTTGTTTCTATCTGCATTTGAGCCCGATGCTATCACGTTAGCTCAGTAGCTAAAGAGCTTCGCCGATGTATTGTCGTGGAGATAAAAGTCACTGTGAATGTCCATTTCGCGTTCTCGACTCTCATTTTCAAGAGGATATAGTATCCGAGGTGGTTTAAAATACAAATACGTGATCCACAATAGAAAAAGGAGAAAGTGTGGAATCCAATGAACCCTTGTCCCTAAGTTACGGTCAGAGCGAAAAAGATACGTCCTGCACTGCATTCTAGTCCTTCACTCTCACTTTCCTCATCCACAAATCTTTCATCCTGGTTTAAATGAATGGGGTAATCGTCGCTTTCTCGGTCCGAATCTCTCTCGCTGCATTGTAAACAATGGGAAAATGTGAGGAGTCCTTCCTCCTGTGACGTCACGCTACTTCCGGTATAGGCAAGGCTTTTTTTTAATCAGCGACCAAAAGTTGCAAACTTTATCGTCGTTGTTCTCTACTAAATCCTTTCATCAAAAATATGGCAATATCGCAAAATGATCAAGTATGACACATAGAATGGATCTGCTATCCCCGTTTGAATTAAAAAAAATTAATTTCAGTAGTCCTTTGAATGTTCACAATATTTCAGGGTTCCTCACAAGGAAAACTTACGATGTCTTAAATCCACAAACTGCAGCAAAATTGTATAAAATTGAGTAAATGGCGAGTTTTTGTGTTGTAGAAAGATCCCATAATTTCACCAATGTTCCCAGGAGATTTTCTACCCGTTGAAATACAAATGTTGATGTTCCTCTTAGACACAGGTAATAAAGGTGTTTGTGAAATCCCCTCATGTTTTATGAGCTAATTTAACCACAACATTAGCACTGCTTAAAACATTATGATGATTACTGGACCTTCTCCAACTGTTGTACTGACATGTACTATTCATGTTGAAATAACTGCTATCAGCTCCAAATCCTCCTTGACTACTAATAATTGGTATCAGCCCTGAAAAAAACAACATTTTGGTAAATCTCTACTTTAAATAATAATATCAACAAGCATAACATTATCATCAACTACACTTATTGTACACATTGTTCTATTCATCAACACAAATCCTTTTCTTTAGAAATTACACAAATCTCAAGAGTCCCTTTTGCTTCACAACACACACACACGCACACACACACACACACACGCACGCACACACTCGACAGGAAACAGCTGTGTGTGTGTGAAGAGTGAGCAGAGACATGGGGGAGGGAGCGAGACAGAACCAAGTCACTTCAGCTGTACCGTACAACACACACACACACACACACACACACACACACACACACACACACACACACACACACACACACACACACACACACACACACACACACACACACACACACACACACGCACACACACAGACACAACAACATAGCTCTTATTCTTGCTGCAAAAATCTGCAGATTTGCAGACTTCCTGTCCGGCTGAAAGGACAGATTGATTCAACTGTAATTCCATCAGCGCCGGCCCGCACATGTCGAGCAACAACCGAGGGGGGAAACGCGACCCCGTGACCCCGCTGCTGACCTAAGATGTCGCACGAATAGAACACACAAAGCCGCGGCCTCTGATTGGTCGGCAGAGGGGAATTCCCACATGAAGGGGACACTTGCAGACTCCTCACTTTGACTTCCATCATTCCACATCCTGATTACTGACCTGTCACACACTTCATGAGTCACAATATCAAGTTTATAACAGCGTTTATTACTGCAGAATTACAGATAGAAAACATACTGCTGTGCGTGTGTGTGTGTCCATCACACGTAAGGCACAGATTAGCAGTTTTATTGCAGTCAACACCTAAATATGCTCAACTATTTTCACGGTGTGGCGGCTATTGCTGTGGTGGTGCGCCAAGGGGAACTGCACTGCTATCATTCACAATCATTATTAAAGACATGGCGTTGGATGGATTTTAAAAAAACGCATTCTAAATAGTAAATATATGCCATCGAAAGTTTTCTTAAAATGGAGCCTATAGGAGTCGCTCTATTCTGTCTATAAAGCCCTTAAAAAAACATCCAAACACCTCCATTAAGATTTTTTATAAACGATGTAAGTATATATGTAATGTAGTAACATTCATAATAACATGTAATATATACATGATGTAAGTATATGTCATGTAGTGACATTCATAATGACATGTAATATATACATAATGTAAGTATATATGTCATGTAGTAACATTCATAATAACATGTAATACATACATGATGTAAGTATATATGTCATGTAGTAACATTCATAATAACATGTAATATATACATGATGTAAGTATATATGTCATGTAGTAACATTCATAATAACATGTAACATATACATGATGTAAGTATATATGTCATGTAGTAACATTCATAATAACATGTAATATATACATGATGTAAGTATATATGTCATGTAGTAACATTCATAATAATATGTAATATATACATGATGTAAGTATATATGTCATGTAGTAACATTCATAATAACATGTAATATATACATGATGTAAGTATATATGTCATGTAGTAACATTCATAATAACATGTAATATATACATGATGTAAGTATATATGTCATGTAGTAACATTCATAATAACATGTAATATATACATGATGTAAGTATATATGTCATGTAGTAACATTCATAATAACATGTAATATATACATGAAGTATATATGTCATGTAGTAACATTCATAATAACATGTAATATATACATGATGTAAGTATATATGTCATGTAGTAACATTCATAATAACATGTAATATATACATGATGTGAGTATATATGTCATGTAGTAACATGTAATATATACATGATGTAAGTATATACGTCATGTAGTAACATTCATAATAACATGTAATATATACATGATGTAAGTATATATGTCATGTAGTAACATTCATAATAACATGTAATATATACATGATGTACGTATGTATGTCATGTAGTAACATTCATAATAACATGTAATATATACATGATGTAAGTATATATGTCATGTAGTAACATTCATAATAACATGTAATATATACATGATGTAAGTATATATGTCATGTACTAACATTCATAATAACATGTAATATATACATGATGTAAGTATATATGTCATGTAGTAACATTCATAATAACATGTAATATATACATGATGTAAGTATATATGTCATGTAGTAACATTCATAATAACATGTAATATATACATGAAGTATATATGTCATGTAGTAACATTCATAATAACATGTAATATATACATGATGTAAGTATATATGTCATGTAGTAACATTCATAATAAAATGTAATATATACATGATGTGAGTATATATGTCATGTAGTAACATGTAATATATACATGATGTAAGTATATACGTCATGTAGTAACATTCATAATAACATGTAATATATACATGATGTAAGTATATATGTCATGTAGTAACATTCATAATAACATGTAATATATACATGATGTAAGTATATATGTCATGTAGTAACATTCATGATAACATGTAATATATACATGATGTAAGTATATATGTCATGTAGTAACATTCATAATAACATGTAATATATACATGATGTAAGTATATATGTCATGTAATAACATTCATAATAACATGTAATATATACATGATGTAAGTATATATGTCATGTAGTAACATTCATAATAACATGTAATATATACATGAAGTATATATGTCATGTAGTAACATTCATAATAACATGTAATATATACATGATGTAAGTATATATGTCATGTAGTAACATTCATAATAACATGTAATATATACATGATGTAAGTATATATGTCATGTAGTAACATTCATGATAACATGTAATATATACATGATGTAAGTATATATGTCATGTAGTAACATTCATAATAACATGTAATATATACATGATGTAAGTATATATGTCATGTAGTAACATTCATAATAACATGTAATATATACAAGATGTAAGTATATATGTCATGTAGTAACATTCATAATAACATGTAATATATACATGAAGTATATATGTCATGTAGTAACATTCATAATAACATGTAATATATACATGATGTAAGTATATACGTCATGTAGTAACATTCATAATAACATGTAATATATACATGATGTAAGTATATATGTCATGTAGTAACATTCATAATAACATGTAATATATACATGATGTAAGTATATATGTCATGTAGTAACATTCATGATAACATGTAATATATACATGATGTAAGTATATATGTCATGTAGTAACATTCATAATAACATGTAATATATACATGATGTAAGTATATATGTCATGTAGTAACATTCATAATAACATGTAATATATACATGATGTAAGTATATATGTCATGTAGTAACATTCATAATAACATGTAATATATACATGATGTAAGTATATATGTCATGTAGTAACATTCATAATAACATGTAACATATACATGATGTAAGTATATATGTCATGTAGTAACATTCATAATAACATGTCATATATACATGATGTAAGTATATATGTCATGTAGTAACATTCATAATAACATGTAATATATACATGATGTAAGTATATATGTCATGTAGTAACATTCATAATAACATGTAATATATACATGATGTAAGTATATATGTCATGTAGTAACATTCATAATAACATGTAATATATACATGATGTAAGTATATATGTCATGTAGTAACATTCATAATAACATGTAATATATACATGATGTAAGTATATGTCATGTAGTAACATTCATAATAACATGTAACATATACATGATGTAAGTATATATGTCATGTAGTAACATTCATAATAACATGTAATATACACATGATGTAAGTATATATGTAATGTAGTAACATTCATAATAACATGTAATATATACATGATGTAAGTATATATGTAATGTAGTAACATTCATAATAACATGTAATATATACATGATGTAAGTATATATGTCATGTAGTAACATTCATAATAACATGTAATATATACATGATGTAAGTATATATGTCATGTAGTAACATTCATAATAACATGTAATATATACATGATGTAAGTATATATGTAATGTAGTAACATTCATAATAACATGTAATATATACATCATGTAAGTATATATGTCATGTAGTAACATTCATAATAACATGTAATATATACATGATGTAAGTATATACGTCATGTAGTAACATTCATAATAACATGTAATATATACATGTAAGTATATATGTCATGTAGTAACATTCATAATAACATGTAATATATACATGATGTAAGTATATATGTCATGTAGTAACAGTCATAATAACATGTAATATATACATGATGTAAGTATATACGTCATGTAGTAACATTCATAATAACATGTAATATATACATGATGTAAGTATATATGTCATGTAGTAACATTCATAATAACATGTAATATATACAAGATGTAAGTATATATGTCATGTAGGAACATTCATAATAACATGTATTATATACATGATGTAAGTATATATATGTCATGTAGTAACATTCATAATAACATGTAACATATACATAATGTAAGTATATATGTCATGTAGTAACATTCATAATAACATGTCATATATACATGATGTAAGTATATATGTCATGTAGTAACATTCATAATAACATGTAATATATACATGATGTAAGTATATATGTCATGTAGTAACATTCATAATAACATGTAATATATACATGATGTAAGTATATACGTCATGTAGTAACAATCATAATAACATGTAACATATACATGATGTAAGTATATATGTCATGTAGTAACATTCATAATAACATGTAATATACACATGATGTAAGTATATATGTAATGTAGTAACATTCATAATAAAATGTAATATATACATGATGTGAGTATATATGTCATGTAGTAACATGTAATATATACATGATGTAAGTATATACGTCATGTAGTAACATTCATAATAACATGTAATATATACATGATGTAAGTATATATGTCATGTAGTAACATTCATAATAACATGTAATATATACATGATGTAAGTATATATGTCATGTAGTAACATTCATGATAACATGTAATATATACATGATGTAAGTATATATGTCATGTAGTAACATTCATAATAACATGTAATATATACATGATGTAAGTATATATGTCATGTAATAACATTCATAATAACATGTAATATATACATGATGTAAGTATATATGTCATGTAGTAACATTCATAATAACATGTAATATATACATGAAGTATATATGTCATGTAGTAACATTCATAACAACATGTAATATATACATGATGTAAGTATATATGTCATGTAGTAACATTCATAATAACATGTAATATATACATGATGTAAGTATATATGTCATGTAGTAACATTCATGATAACATGTAATATATACATGATGTAAGTATATATGTCATGTAGTAACATTCATAATAACATGTAATATATACATGATGTAAGTATATATGTCATGTAGTAACATTCATAATAACATGTAATATATACAAGATGTAAGTATATATGTCATGTAGTAACATTCATAATAACATGTAATATATACATGAAGTATATATGTCATGTAGTAACATTCATAATAACATGTAATATATACATGATGTAAGTATATACGTCATGTAGTAACATTCATAATAACATGTAATATATACATGATGTAAGTATATATGTCATGTAGTAACATTCATAATAACATGTAATATATACATGATGTAAGTATATATGTCATGTAGTAACATTCATGATAACATGTAATATATACATGATGTAAGTATATATGTCATGTAGTAACATTCATAATAACATGTAATATATACATGATGTAAGTATATATGTCATGTAGTAACATTCATAATAACATGTAATATATACATGATGTAAGTATATATGTCATGTAGTAACATTCATAATAACATGTAATATATACATGATGTAAGTATATATGTCATGTAGTAACATTCATAATAACATGTAACATATACATGATGTAAGTATATATGTCATGTAGTAACATTCATAATAACATGTCATATATACATGATGTAAGTATATATGTCATGTAGTAACATTCATAATAACATGTAATATATACATGATGTAAGTATATATGTCATGTAGTAACATTCATAATAACATGTAATATATACATGATGTAAGTATATATGTCATGTAGTAACATTCATAATAACATGTAATATATACATGATGTAAGTATATATGTCATGTAGTAACATTCATAATAACATGTAATATATACATGATGTAAGTATATGTCATGTAGTAACATTCATAATAACATGTAACATATACATGATGTAAGTATATATGTCATGTAGTAACATTCATAATAACATGTAATATACACATGATGTAAGTATATATGTAATGTAGTAACATTCATAATAACATGTAATATATACATGATGTAAGTATATATGTAATGTAGTAACATTCATAATAACATGTAATATATACATGATGTAAGTATATATGTCATGTAGTAACATTCATAATAACATGTAATATATACATGATGTAAGTATATATGTCATGTAGTAACATTCATAATAACATGTAATATATACATGATGTAAGTATATATGTAATGTAGTAACATTCATAATAACATGTAATATATACATCATGTAAGTATATATGTCATGTAGTAACATTCATAATAACATGTAATATATACATGATGTAAGTATATACGTCATGTAGTAACATTCATAATAACATGTAATATATACATGTAAGTATATATGTCATGTAGTAACATTCATAATAACATGTAATATATACATGATGTAAGTATATATGTCATGTAGTAACAGTCATAATAACATGTAATATATACATGATGTAAGTATATACGTCATGTAGTAACATTCATAATAACATGTAATATATACATGATGTAAGTATATATGTCATGTAGTAACATTCATAATAACATGTAATATATACAAGATGTAAGTATATATGTCATGTAGGAACATTCATAATAACATGTATTATATACATGATGTAAGTATATATATGTCATGTAGTAACATTCATAATAACATGTAACATATACATAATGTAAGTATATATGTCATGTAGTAACATTCATAATAACATGTCATATATACATGATGTAAGTATATATGTCATGTAGTAACATTCATAATAACATGTAATATATACATGATGTAAGTATATATGTCATGTAGTAACATTCATAATAACATGTAATATATACATGATGTAAGTATATACGTCATGTAGTAACAATCATAATAACATGTAACATATACATGATGTAAGTATATATGTCATGTAGTAACATTCATAATAACATGTAATATACACATGATGTAAGTATATATGTAATGTAGTAACATTCATAATAACATGTAATATATACATGATGTAAGTATATATGTCATGTAGTAACATTCATAATAACATGTAATATATACATGATGTAAGTATATACGTCATGTAGTAACATTCATAATAACATGTAATATATACATGTAAGTATATATGTCATGTAGTAACATTCATAATAACATGTAATATATACATGATGTAAGTATATATGTCATGTAGTAACAGTCATAATAACATGTAATATAAACATGATGTAAGTATATATGTCATGTAGTAACATTCATAATAACATGTAATATATACATGATGTAAGTATATACGTCATGTAGTAACATTCATAATAACATGTAATATATACATGATGTAAGTATATATGTCATGTAGTAACATTCATGATAACATGTAATATATACATGATGTAAGTATATATGTCATGTAGTAACATTCATAATAACATGTAATATATACATGATGTAAGTATATATGTCATGTAGTAACATTCATAATAACATGTAATATATACATGATGTAAGTATATACGTCATGTAGTAACATTCATAATAACATGTAATATATACATGATGTAAGTGTATATGTCATGTAGTAACATTCATGATAACATGTAATATATACATGATGTAAGTATATACGTCATGTAGTAACATTCATAATAACATGTAATATATACATGATGTAAGTATATACGTCATGTAGTAACATTCATAATAACATGTAATATATACATGTAAGTATATATGTCATGTAGTAACATTCATAATAACATGTAATATATACATGATGTAAGTATATATGTCATGTAGTAACAGTCATAATAACATGTAATATAAACATGATGTAAGTATATATGTCATGTAGTAACATTCATAATAACATGTAATATATACATGATGTAAGTATATACGTCATGTAGTAACATTCATAATAACATGTAATATATACATGATGTAAGTATATATGTCATGTAGTAACATTCATGATAACATGTAATATATACATGATGTAAGTATATACGTCATGTAGTAACATTCATAATAACATGTAATATATACATGATGTAAGTATATATGTCATGTAGTGACATTCATAATAACATGTAATATATACATGATGTAAGTATATATGTCATGTAGTAACATTCATAATAACATGTAATATATACATGATGTAAGTATATATGTCATGTAGTAACATTCATAATAACATGTAATATATACATGATGTAAGTATATATGTCATGTAGTAACATTCATAATAACATGTAATATATACATGATGTAAGTATATATGTCATGTAGTAACATTCATAATAACATGTAATATATACATGATGTAAGTATATGTCATGTAGTAACATTCATAATAACATGTAACATATACATGATGTAAGTATATATGTCATGTAGTAACATTCATAATAACATGTAATATACACATGATGTAAGTATATATGTAATGTAGTAACATTCATAATAACATGTAATATATACATGATGTAAGTATATATGTAATGTAGTAACATTCATAATAACATGTAATATATACATGATGTAAGTATATATGTCATGTAGTAACATTCATAATAACATGTAATATATACATGATGTAAGTATATATGTCATGTAGTAACATTCATAATAACATGTAATATATACATGATGTAAGTATATATGTAATGTAGTAACATTCATAATAACATGTAATATATACATCATGTAAGTATATATGTCATGTAGTAACATTCATAATAACATGTAATATATACATGATGTAAGTATATACGTCATGTAGTAACATTCATAATAACATGTAATATATACATGTAAGTATATATGTCATGTAGTAACATTCATAATAACATGTAATATATACATGATGTAAGTATATATGTCATGTAGTAACAGTCATAATAACATGTAATATATACATGATGTAAGTATATACGTCATGTAGTAACATTCATAATAACATGTAATATATACATGATGTAAGTATATATGTCATGTAGTAACATTCATAATAACATGTAATATATACAAGATGTAAGTATATATGTCATGTAGGAACATTCATAATAACATGTATTATATACATGATGTAAGTATATATATGTCATGTAGTAACATTCATAATAACATGTAACATATACATAATGTAAGTATATATGTCATGTAGTAACATTCATAATAACATGTCATATATACATGATGTAAGTATATATGTCATGTAGTAACATTCATAATAACATGTAATATATACATGATGTAAGTATATATGTCATGTAGTAACATTCATAATAACATGTAATATATACATGATGTAAGTATATACGTCATGTAGTAACAATCATAATAACATGTAACATATACATGATGTAAGTATATATGTCATGTAGTAACATTCATAATAACATGTAATATACACATGATGTAAGTATATATGTAATGTAGTAACATTCATAATAACATGTAATATATACATGATGTAAGTATATATGTCATGTAGTAACATTCATAATAACATGTAATATATACATGATGTAAGTATATACGTCATGTAGTAACATTCATAATAACATGTAATATATACATGTAAGTATATATGTCATGTAGTAACATTCATAATAACATGTAATATATACATGATGTAAGTATATATGTCATGTAGTAACAGTCATAATAACATGTAATATAAACATGATGTAAGTATATATGTCATGTAGTAACATTCATAATAACATGTAATATATACATGATGTAAGTATATACGTCATGTAGTAACATTCATAATAACATGTAATATATACATGATGTAAGTATATATGTCATGTAGTAACATTCATGATAACATGTAATATATACATGATGTAAGTATATATGTCATGTAGTAACATTCATAATAACATGTAATATATACATGATGTAAGTATATATGTCATGTAGTAACATTCATAATAACATGTAATATATACATGATGTAAGTATATACGTCATGTAGTAACATTCATAATAACATGTAATATATACATGATGTAAGTGTATATGTCATGTAGTAACATTCATGATAACATGTAATATATACATGATGTAAGTATATACGTCATGTAGTAACATTCATAATAACATGTAATATATACATGATGTAAGTATATACGTCATGTAGTAACATTCATAATAACATGTAATATATACATGTAAGTATATATGTCATGTAGTAACATTCATAATAACATGTAATATATACATGATGTAAGTATATATGTCATGTAGTAACAGTCATAATAACATGTAATATAAACATGATGTAAGTATATATGTCATGTAGTAACATTCATAATAACATGTAATATATACATGATGTAAGTATATACGTCATGTAGTAACATTCATAATAACATGTAATATATACATGATGTAAGTATATATGTCATGTAGTAACATTCATGATAACATGTAATATATACATGATGTAAGTATATACGTCATGTAGTAACATTCATAATAACATGTAATATATACATGATGTAAGTATATATGTCATGTAGTAACATTCATAACAACATGTAACATATACATGATGTAAGTATATATGTCATGTAGTAACAGTCATAATAACATGTAATATATACATGATGTAAATATATATGTCATGTGGTAACATTCATAATAACATGTAATATATACATGATGTAAGTATATATGTCATGTAGTAACATTCATAATAACATGTAGTATATACATGATGTACAGTAAGTATATATGTCATGTAGTAACATTCATAATAACATGTAGTATATACATGATGTACAGTAAGTATATATGTCATGTAGTAACAATCATAACAACATTTAATATTTATGTATTTGGATCATTTTAAGCATAGGTGGGGCATTAATTTCAAAGAGGCATCACAATGTTCACTTTCTTCCAACAACATCACTGATTATGACTCACTGCCTGCTTCATGACAGCCAACAAACATAACAAAACATCCCTTACTGTACAAAGTCTGCTGTCATTAGGATGCCAACTGATAGAATGTTCATATAGTCCCATTTAGATGAACAATGACTCATAATCCTCGCGAAAAAAAGGAGAGGTGGAACCAAGTGTCTTTCCGTGTGGTTCTCAACAATTCCGGGTCTAAATGGGCTGTCAACTCGTCAAATGACATCCTCGTCTTTTTACTGTCCAGGTGAGAGGCATGTTTTGTGATCTTCAATCAACTTACAGGGAGCAGGGCAGCGAGGAAGCAGCAGACCACTCCATGATGTCAACATATGGACACAGGAAGTGATCACGGCGCCAGCTCAGTGGCTTAGTGGTTAGAGTGTCCGCCCTGAGATCGGGAGGTTGGTGAGTTCAAACCCCGGCCGAGTCATACCAAAGACTACAAAAAATGGGAGCCATTACCTCCCTGCTTGGCACTCAGCATCAAGGCTTGGAATTGGGGGTTAAATCACCAAAAATGACTCCCGAGCGCGGCCACTGCTGCTGCTCGCTGCTCCCCTCACCTCCCAGGGCGTGAACAAAGGGATGGGACGAACGCAGAGGATAATTCCACCACACCGAGTGACTATCATTGGGACTTTAACTTTTAAATTTAACAAATAGTTTGTCTGTGTTAGCACTTATAATAACAATATCACTAATACTTGTTAGTATTCAAGTCACAAAACGTAAATGGAGTATTGATGGTTCTTTTTGGTTGTTTTTTATTGGGTTTTATGGGCGGAATAGAGGACTTCCCATTGGCTGCGCCGTAAGCGGACTTTTATTTCCATCCATCCATTTTCTACCGCTTGTCCCTCTTGGGGTGGCAGGGGGTGCTGGAGCCTATCTCAGCTGCCTTCGGGCAGAACGAGTTAGAATTAGAGATGTCCGACAATATCGGTCTGCCAATATTATCGGCCGATAAATGCGTTAAAATGTAATATCGGAAATTATCGGTATCGGTTATTTTTATTATCAGTATCGTTTTTTTTTTGTTTTTTTTTAAATTAAATCCACATAAAAAACACAAGATACACTTACAATTAGTGCACCAACCCAAAAAACCTCCCTCCCCCATTCACACTCATTCACACAAAAGGGTTGTTTCTTTCTGTTATTAATATTCTGCTTCCTACATTATATATCAATATATATCAATACAGTCTGCAAGGGATACAGTCCGTAAGCACACATGATTGTGCGTGCTGCTGCTCCACTAATAGTACTAACCTTTAACACTTAATTTTACAAATTTTCATTAATTACTAGTTTCTATGTAACTGTTTTTATATTGTTTTACTTTCTTTTTTATTCAAGAAAATGTTTTTAATTTATTTATCTTATTTTATTTTATTCATTTTTTTAAAAAGTACCTTATCTTCACCAAAACTGGTTGTCCAAATTAGGCATAATAATGTGTTAATTCTACGACTGTATATATCGGTTGATATCGGTATCGGTTGATATCGGTATCGGTAATTAAAGAGTTGGACAATATCGGCATATCGGATATCGGCAAAAAGCCATTATCGGACATCCCTAGTTAGAATAGTTAGAATTAATTTTAAAAAATCTATCCGTCATCATGTCTTTCATAATGATTGTGAATGATAGGCATCATTGCACAAAAAGTGCACTTCCCCTTTAAAATAACTGATGGTGGCACACCGCCACAACAATATCATAGCCGCCACAGCTTGAATTTTTTTTTTTTTTTTAACGTGACAACAAATTAAAGGTATATAAAAAATAAAAACCTTATTTTGACACTCATATGACTTATATAACCAGTCACTGCTGGGTATTTTCAATTGTATTAAAAGAGTACCGAGAACAGATTGATCCTATTTTGCGTTATTCCTGAGAAAAATGGTTTCAAAAGCCGAGCAAACAAGGCAAGACAGGCAGCAAATCTGCGCGGTGGAGTTTGGCACCATCCACTTTTCCCACCGCGCCGACTGAGTCTTTCTCCCCTTGTTTGTTTAAAACTGTGCCTCATGTCGGCGGGGACAGGATACTGTGACACTGCAGCAGTAAACCATTATGAAGTGTGTGTGTGAGCGTTTACAGCCTTTGTATTGTACATCTCTTTAACGCACACACACACACATTCTTGTATTTGTTACCTTCTTGAGACCTGAGAAAAATGCCTCCCTCTTTAGGACCAGCCTTTCTAGATGTATAAAAATGTGTATTTACAATATTAATAATATATACATACTATGCAAATATAAAAAAGCTTGTTGTGAAAAATGAGTTGGAATTTCACAAGAAAAAGGTCACAATTTCACAAGAAAAACTTAGAATTTTAGCAGTATTCTAATAAAAGTCGTCATTTTACTCAACGCAAGTCAAAGTTTTACAAGAAAAACTGAACATTTGCGCAATGTTATGATAAAAGTTGGAATTTTACTCAACAGTCGCAATTTTACAAGAAAAGCTTTCCATTTTGGCAATTTTATGAAAAGAGTCGTCATTTTACTCGACAAAAGTCACCATTTTATAAGAAAACTTACACATTTTGGCAATATTATAATAACTATTGGAATTTTACTTGGCAAAATGATGACAAATGTCATCATTTTACTCTAAAAAAGTCACTATTTTACAAGGACAACAAAAAAATTGGCAATATTGTGATAAAAGTCAGAATTTGATGACAAATGTCACCATTTTGCATTAAAAAATTATAATTTTAGATAAAAAAGTAATATTTTACGAGAAAATATTGCAATATTACAGAAACAAAGAATATGATCATTTTTTCCCAATTTTATAAGAAGAAAGTCGACACATTGTAAGAAAAAGACTGATTTTAGTTTTTGTTTTTTTTAATCTTTAGTTTGTAATTAGTTTTAAATCTTCATTATTTATTTTAAGTTATTACAGTACGTCTCTATATACATATTTACTTATTTTTTTTAAATTAATTTTGGCCAAAGCGGGCGCATTTCAATTTCTTACACACACTTGTTATTACATTTGTTGACCAGAGGGGGAGCACTTTTAAAAGCGACACACAGTCAATGTGAAAAATCCCTCCTTTTTGGGACCACCCTCATTTTGACCAGCAGGGGTGCAAATGAGACATTGTCTATTAGATGCAATGTTATTGATTTATGTCATCACTTGTTCACACCTCCTCATATGGAAGATACTTTTCCTTCTTCATGTCTCAAGAAGGCTAGAAATACAAGCGCGCGCACACACACACACACACACACACACACACACACACACACACACACACACACACACACACACACACACACACACACACACACACACACACTTGTATGTGTTACCTTCTTGAGACCAGAGAAAAATGCCTCCCTCTTTAGGACCAGCCTTTCTAGATATATAAAGAAGTGTATTTACAACATTAATAATATATACATACTATGCAAATATAAAAAAGCTTGTTGTGAAAAATGAATTGGAATTTCACAAGAAAAAGGTCACAATTTCACAAGAAAAACTTAAAATTTTGGCAGTATTCTAATAAAAGTCGTCATTTTACTCAACGCAAGTCCAAATTTGACAAGAAAAACTGAACATTTGTGCAATGTTATGATAAAAGTTGGAATTTTACTCAATAACAGTCGCAATTTTACAAGAAAAGCTCAACATTTTGGCAATTTTATGAAAAGAGTCGTAATTTGACTTGACAAAAGTCACAATTTTATAAGAAAACTTAAAAATGTTGGCAATATTACAATAATAATCGGAATTTTACTTGGCAAAATGATGACAAAAGTCATAATTATACTCCAAAAAAGTCACTATTTTACAAGGACAACAAAAAAAATTGGCAATATTGTGATTAAAGTCAGGATTTAATGACAAATGTCACCATTTTGCATTAAAAATGTATAACTTTACATAAAAAAGTAATAATTTTACGAGAAAATATTGCAATATTACAGAAACAAAAAGAATATGAGAACATTTTCCCCAAATAAGTCGACACATTGTAAGAAAAAGACTGCTTTTAGCTAATTTTTTATTTTTTTAATCTTTTGTTTGTAATTGGTTTTTAATCTTCATTATTTACTTCAAGTTATTACTGTACGTCTCTATATACATATTTTTTTAAATAAATTTTGGCCAAAGGGGGTGCATTTCAATTTCTTACACACACACTTGTTATTACATATGTCGGCCAGAGGGGGAGCACTTTTAAAAGCGACACACAGTCAGTGTGAAAAATCCCTCCTTTTTGGGACCACCCTCATTTTGACCAGCAGGGGTGCAAATGAGACATTGTCTATTAGATGCAATGTTATTGGGACCATGATTTATGTCATAACCTCCTCATATGGAAGATACTTTTCCTTCTTCATGTCTCAAGAAGGCTAGAAATACAAGTACACACACACACTTGTATGTGTTACCTTCTTGAGACCAGAGAAAAATGCCTCCCTCTTTAGGACCAGCCTTTCTAGATATATAAAGAAGTGTATTTACAACATTAATAATATATACATACTATGCAAATATAAAAAAGCTTGTTGTGAAAAATGAGTTGGAATTTCACAATAAAAAGGTCACAATTTCACAAGAAAAACTTAGAATTTTAGCAGTATTCTAATAAAAGTCGTCATTTTACTCAACGCAAGTCAAAGTTTTACAAGAAAAACTGAACATTTGTGCAATATTATGATAAAAGTTGGAATTTTACTCAACAGTCGCAATTTTACAAGAAAAGCTTTCCATTTTGGCAATTTTATGAAAAGAGTCGTAATTTTACTCGACAAAAGTCACAATTTTATAAGAAAACTTGGAAATTTTGGCAATATTATAATAACAATCGGAATTTTACCCGGCAAAATGATGACAAAAGTCGTCATTTTACTCCAAAAAAGTCACTATTTTACAAGGACAACATAAAAATTGGCAATATTGTGATAAAAGTCAGAATTTAATGACAAATGTCACCATTTTGCATAAAAAAATTATAATTTTACATTAAAAAGTTATAATTTTACGAGAAAATATTACAAAAACAGAAAGACTATGAGAATTTTTTCCCCCAAAAAAGTCGACACATTGTAAGAAAAAGACTGCTTTTAGTTCATTTTAAAAAAATTTAATCTTTTGTTTGTAATTGGTTTTTAATCTTCATTATTTACTTCAAGTTATTACAGTATGTCTCTATATACATATTTTTTTAAATTAATTTTGGCCAAAGGGGGCGCATTTCAATTTCTTACACACACTTGTTATTACATATGTTGGCCAGAGGGGGAGCACACAGTCAATGTGAAAAATCCCTCCTTTTTGGGACCACCCTCATTTTGACCAGCAGGGGTGCAAATGAGACATTGTCTATTAGATGCAATGTTATTGGGACCATGATTTATGTCATCACTTGTTCACACCTCCTCATATGGAAGATACTTTTCCTTCTTCATGTCTCAAGAAGGCTAGAAATACAAGAACACACAGACACACACACTACACACTCACGTGCGGCACATTAAGAAGTCAAAGCTGTATTATTAAGAGTCGACATACTGCAACGGCTGCCTACTTTGTGTCAACCAAAGGAGTTTGGCTGCCATATCAAAGTTATCAGAGGCCCGCAAGTCAACAAAATCCCTGTTTGCTGTCCTCTGCTCTGCCCATCCCCCCGACTTTTCCCTTCTTTCTCTCCCTGCGGTGTCTGTCCGGGGCTCGGGTTCAGCCGAGCCTGGGAAAAGCAGACAGAAAAAAAAAAGCTCTGCGGGAGAGAAGAGGGAGCGAGAGAGAGAGAGAGGCAGAATGTAACGTTTGTTTATGTATTTATTGGTTGTGGCGTACGGCGTTGTGTGAGGGACCGCAGAGAAGTGAAAACATGGCCTCTGCTGTATCATGCTCCAGTCCAAATCAACAAGACTGAAGTGCAGAGTGTACAACTAATGAATGTTTGGTGGTGGTCGCAGAGGTTAGGGCGCAAATTGACAAGCACGCTTCCGTCCGTCTACCCCAGGGCAGCTGTGTAGCTTATCACCGTCAATGGGTTATTGAATAATGGCTTCTCAGTTCTCTGTGAAGCGCTGCTGCTCACTGCTCCCCTCACCTCCCAGGGGGTGATCAAGGGTGATGGGTCAAATGCAGAGAATAATTTCGCCACATCTAGTGTGTGTGTGACAATCATTGCTACTTTAACTTTTTTTAATAATTTCACCAAATCGTCAACGTGGAGTTATTGAGTCTGTGTAGCTGATTGGTGAGCTAGCTTCTGCAGCTAGCGGGTCCACAACGATGACTTCTGTTTTGTCTGATCAGCCATTTTACTGCCGTGTTACAGGCACCGTTTTAAAACAGTTAAGGTATGTAAATAAACATTTACAAAATATTTTGTGTCAGTATATACAGTATATGTGGCTTATGTGTGTCTTCGGTGCGGCTAACATATGGAAAATATTTTTTTTCTTTGAAAATTTAGTGGGTGCGGCTTGTTACCCATGTGTTCTATCGTCCGGAAAATACGGTACTTTTAAAAATGTTTATTGTTGTAGCAATATGGTTGTTAAAGCTAAGGATTTGTGTGATATCTGACTGTTTGTTAGGGCACCAAAGGGACTTCTGTGGGTGTGTGAGAGTGTTGGAAGAGCGGTGCATACAGCACAGTTCAGCTTGTCGTTGTTTTGTCTTTTTAATCAAGAGACAGTCGATCCATCACCTCCTTGTTATGTTTGATATACAGTACTGTAGAGCAGTGGTCCCCAACCTTTTTGTAGCTGGGGACCGGTCAACGCTTGAAAATTTGTCCCACGGACCGGGGGGTGGGGGGGGATTTTTTATTTTTATTTTTTTTTTTTCCATAAAGAAATACAATCATGTGTGCTTACGGACTGTATACCTGCAGACTGTATTGATCTATATTGACATACACATACACAATATGTATATATAGTGTTTTTATGTTGATTTAATTTAAAAAAAATATATATATATTTTAATTTTTTAATTTTTTTTATTTTTTATTTCTTGCGCGGCCCGGTACCAATCGGTCCGCGGCCCGGTGGTTGGGGACCACTGCTGTAGAGGACTTTAGATTGTTTTAAAGTGTACAAACCTTCACTAAAATATGGACTTTTGTCGAAGCAGAAACCCGTTATTCATATTTACATTGTTTCTTAAGGAGAAATTAGTTTCACTCTACGATCTTTTCGATTTACAAACTCTGTTCAGAAAGTTCGTAAATCGAGGTTCCACCATACTTGTGTAGACATTCATGTCGATGCTAATGTAGATGCTACCTCCGTAGAAGCATTTAAAGGCCTACTGAAATGAATTTTTTTTATTTAAACGGGGATAGCAGATCTATTCTATGTGTCATACTTGATCATTTCGCGATATTGCCATATTTTTGCTGAAAGGATTTAGTATAGAACAACGACGATAAAGATTGCAACTTTTGGTATCTGATAAAAAAAAGGCTTGCACCTACCGGAAGTAGCGTGACGTAGTCAGTTGAACATATACGCAAAGTTCCCTATTGTTTACAATGATGGCCGCATGAAGTGAGAGAGATTCGGACCGAGAAAGCGACAATTTCCCCATTAATTTGAGCGAGGATGAAAGATTTGTGGATGAGTAAAGTGCAAGTGAAGGACTAGTGGGGAGTTGAAGCTATTCAGATAGGGAAGATGCTGTGAGAGCCGGGGGTGACCTGATATTCAGCTGGGAATGACTACAACAGTAAATAAACACAAGACATATATATACTCTATTAGCCACAACACAACCAGGCTTATATTTAATATGCCACAAATTAATCCTGCATAAAAACACCTGCGTGTTTGTTATGCTAGCTCCTAGCTCCTCTGCTAGCTCCTAGCTCCATAGAACACGCCAATACAATTCAAACACCTGATCAACACACACAATCACTCAGCCCAAAAGACCGTTTACCTAACCCAAGGTTCATAAAGCTTATATATTTTTAAAAAGTTACGTACGTGACGCGCACATACGGTCAAGTTATCGAATGTTTAGCAGCCAAGGCTGCATACTCACGGTACCTGATATTCAGCTGGGAATGACTACAACAGTAAATAAACACAAGACATATATATACTCTATTAGCCACAACACAACCAGGCTTATATTTAATATGCCACAAATTAATCCTGCATAATAACACCTGCGTGTTTGTTATGCTAGCTCCTAGCTCCTCTGCTAGCTCCTAGCTCCATAGAACACGCCAATACAATTCAAACACCTGATCAACACACACAATCACTCAGCCCAAAAGACCGTTCACCTAACCCAAGGTTCATAAAGCTTATATATTTTTAAAAAGTTACGTACGTGACGCGCACTTACGGTACGGTACGTGTTATGCTAGCTCCTAGCTCCTCTGCTAGCTCCTAGCTCCATAGAACACGCCAATACAATTCAAACACATGATCAACACACACAATCACTCAGCCCAAAAGACCGTTCACCTAACCCAAGGTTCATAAAGCTTATATATTTTAAAAAAGTTACGTACATACGCAAAAAAAAGCCAAAGCTGCATACTCACAGTAGCACGTCTGCGTCTTTGTCATCCAAATCAAAGTAATCCTGGTAAGAGTCTGTGTTGTCCCAGTTCTCTACAGGCGTCTGTGTATCCAAATCAAAAGTCCTCCTGGTTAGAGTCTCTGTTATCCGAGTTCTTCCATCTTGACTGCATCTTTCGGGAATGTAAACAAAGAAGCGCCGGCTGTGTACTGTTGTGGCTGACTACGTTCGAAAAATACGTCCATTTCGCACCGACAACTTTCTTCTTTGCTTGCTTGGCTTCCTTCTCCATAATGCAATGAACATGATTGAAACAGATTCACGAACACAGATGTCCAGAATACTGTGGAATTATGAAATGAAAACAGAGCTTTTTCGTATCGGCTTCAATGTGGAAGGCATACCCGTGTTCGCCGGGCTACGTCACACGCATACGTCATCCTCAGAGGCGTTTCGAACCGGAAGTTTAGCGGCAAATTTAAAATGTCACTTTATAAGTTAACCCGGCCGTATTGGCATGTGTTATAATGTTAAGATTTCATCATTGATATATAAACTATCAGACTGCGTGGTCGGTAGTAGTGGGTTTCAGTAGGCCTTTAAGTCCCATCTTAAAACTCATTCTTATCCTTTAGCCTTTAAATAGACCGCTTTTTTAGACCAGTTGATCTGCTGTCTCTCTTCTCGGCCACGGATCAGTTTCCACGGAGGATGCACTAGCTGTTCCAAGTGGGGACCACTCCTCTGCGCATTGTGTGTGCATTCAGCATTTTCGTCTTGCTACTGCAAAGCGGCCAATGGTTGGTTCTCTGTCTGGTTCCCGTTGTACCTTTTGAAGAGCCCCAGTGCTGCATACCGACTTTATCACGGCGGGCCTCCAGATAAGACAAGGCAGGTTGACATAAAGCTGTCCACATGACGTCTCGCACACGTAGAGTTAGCCACGGCGAGACGGAAGTGACTAAGTGGCTGATAAATGTGTAACCAGGTAGAAGGTCAGTGCTCAGGCGTCGTGCAAAAGACAAACCAGCAGCCTGAACGGGGAACGACAAAGTGCAAAAACACGGTCAGCGATCCTTCCAAAACAACCTCTTAGTCCCAGGCAACATCTGCCTGCTCCATCACAGGGGACCCTTGGCCCTGACATGGTTACTTGATGAGCAAAGTGCTTCTCCAGCTCTTTCACAACTCACACCATCCTTTCTTCAAAATGGCATCTTTATAGGTCTCATTTTTTCTCCTGTCTGGAGAGAGCTCTTGGGAAATAGAGCGAGAAGCCATCTGGTTAAACGTATAGAGACACATCTCGGAGCCTTGAGAGGCCTCGATCTGAATTGATCGTCTTACCAAGACATTTCTGTGCCAACTTTGAAGGGACCGTTTGGGGAAGACCTTTTTTTTTTTGTTCCAGCAGGATGCAAAGTCCATGAAGACATGCTTGGGAGCCCTGACCTCAACCACATCAAAGGTCCCTCACATCTTGCCAGTGTAACATTCTACACCGTGGTATGCTGGGGGAGGTATGGGGCAGCACTTTCAAGAGCGACTCCTCCAGGCTGGACGAGCCAACACGGTTCTGTAATTGGCACGGAGCTGGACTCCATGGTGACGGTTGCAGGGAGACAATCTCTGAAGGCGCTGCTGGCCATCCGAGATGATACTAGCCACTCCACGCGGGATACCATCAGTGTGCAGGAAAGTCTACTCAGGGACTCAAAAACTCCTTTGTTACCCGTGCCATTAGAGAAGGAGGGAAGACGGGGAGGGGCACAGGAACATTGTGCAATAACATGACTTTCTGCCTTGGTTTGTACTATACATACTGTACTTTTTATTCACAACTTATTATTCT
The DNA here is from genome assembly GCF_033978785.1 of Entelurus aequoreus. Taxonomy (NCBI): domain Eukaryota; kingdom Metazoa; phylum Chordata; class Actinopteri; order Syngnathiformes; family Syngnathidae; genus Entelurus; species Entelurus aequoreus. The sequence goes on along the minus strand of NC_084752.1, from coordinate 45,588,200 downwards.
ATTTTATATTTAATACACATTTTATAGTATTTATATATATGTGTGTATGTATATGTATATATGTGTATATATATGTATGTACTGTATATGTGTATACAGTACATGTACATATATGTAAATATGTATATATATACATATACATATGTATATCTACATATACACATATATACTGTATACATATACACTACCGTTGAAAAGTTTGGGGTCACATTGAAATGTCCTTATTTTTGAAGGAAAAGCACTGTACTTTTCAATGAAGATAACTTTAAACTAGTCTTAACTTGAAAGAAATACACTCTATACATTGCTAATGTGGTAAATGACTATTCTAGCTGCAAATGTCTGGTTTTTGGTGTAATATCTACATAGGTGTATAGAGGCCCATTTCCAGCAACTATCACTCCAGTGTTCTAATGGTACAATGTGTTTGCTCATTGGCTCAGAAGGCTAATTGATGATTGGAAAACCCTTGTGCAATCATGTTCACACATCTGAAAACAGTTTAGCTCGTTACAGAAGCTACAAAACTGACCTTCCTTTGAGCACATTGAGTTTCTGGAGCATCACATTTGTGGGGTCAATTAAACGCTCAAAATGGCCAGAAAAAGAGAACTTTCATGTGAAACTCGACAGTCTATTCTTGTTCTTAGAAATGAAGGCTATTCCACAAAATTGTTTGGGTGACCCCAAACTTTTGAACGGTAGTGTATACATACAGATACACATACACACACACACATATATATATATATATATATATATATATATATATATATATATATATATATATATATATATATATATATATATATATATATATATATATATATATATATAAAATATACAGTACAGGCCAAAAGTTTGGACACACCTTCTCATTCAATGTGTTTTCTTTATTTTCATGACTATTTACATTGTACATTGTCACATCAAAACTATGAATGAACACATGTGGAGTTATGTACTTAACAAAAAAAAGGTGAAATAAGTGAAAACGTGTTTTATATTCTAGTTTTTTTCAAAATAGCCCCCCTTTTGGTCTGATTACTGCTCTGCACACTCTTGGCATTCTCTCCATGAGCTTCAAGAGGTAGTCACCTGAAATGGTTTTCCCTTCACAGGTGTGCCTTGTCAGGGTTGATTAGTGGAATTTATTGCTTTATCAATGTGGTTGGGACCATCAGTTGTGTTGGGAATGAGAAGGTGTGTCCAAGCTTTTGGCCTGTACTGTATATGTATGTATGTATGTACCGGTATACATATTAGGGCTATCAACGTTAACGCATGTCATTAATAAAAAATATATATCGCTGTGGAGGGAAAGTGCGATCAGCGCGCCTGCAGGAGCAAAGGTCACCGCCTCTGTCAATGGTGTCGAGGGCGGAGCACCATCAGCTAGGGGCGGGGCATGTGCGGGACGGCGAGACAATCGCGCTATAATAAATGACTGATGATTAATCAAAGTGTTTGTTTTGACCGGCCCCTGAAGGCAGCGCGCAATGCACAGGCAGTGATGACGTCACACACCAGCGATGAAAACGGCCTTCTTTCATCTCCGTAAAATCGCTAAAAAATTTGTTCCACGCTGAGATCATTATTCATGCGTTCGTTACGTCTCAATTACTGTAACGTATTATTTTCGATGATATTACGGACCGTAGATGGTGAAATGCCTAAATTCCTTGCAAAAGCTCGTTGAGAATTGTTGGACAATTTGCTCAGGCATTTGTTGACAAAGTGGTGACCCTCGCCCCGTCCTTGTTTGTGAATGACTGAGCATTTCATGGAAGCTGCTTTTATACCCAATCATGGCACCCACCTGTTCCCAATTAGCCTGTTCACCTGTGGGATGTTCCAAATAAGTCTTTGATGAGCACTCCTCAGCTTTCTCAGTCTTTTTTGCCACTTGTGCCAGCTTTTTTGAAACATGTTGCAGGCATCAAATTCCAAATGAGCTAATATTTGCAAAAAATAAAGTTTACCAGTTTGGACGTTAAATATCTTGTCTTTGCAGTCTATTCAATTGAATATAAGTGGAAAAGGATTTGTTGTATTCTCTTTTTATTTACCATTTACACAACGTGACGACTTCCCTGCTTTAGGGGTTCGTACTTCGGATGGAAGTACGCCCCGTATTGCAACATTATTTGAGCTCGGGGCTAAACGATTACGTGATGGCCCGAGCGACACTCTACTCACCAGCTGGAACTCGGAGCGTCGCGCGTAGGCTTGTTGTACGCTGGCGTCGGCCCACAGTGCGCTCAGCGCCATCACGTACAGCTGGAACTCGCCGGGCTCCACCCCGGCGCCGCCCACGCGTCCCTCCCACGACATCACCAGCATGCCTTGCTTCTCGTTCTCGCAGCTCTGCCAGCTGATGCCCAGCTTGTCCCGGGCGTCCACCAGCACGCGCATGCCCTGCAGAGGACACACACACACACACACACACACACACACACACACACACACACACACACACACACACACACACACACACACACACACACACACACCAGGCACAATCAGGGGCTAGTCTGGCACAATGATAGTACAATTTGATTAAAATGTTGCCTTCTTAGAAAAGCATCTGAGTGGAGCTTTACTCGGAAAGATGGAGGCACACAATCACTGACACACACACACACACACACACACACACACACACACACACACACACACACACACACACACACACACACACACACACACACACACACACACACACACACACACACACACACACACACACACACGCGGCCTTGTGAGGCTTGCTTGTGTGGGGGGTCTCCTGGGATCAAACAAACCAACACAAACAGTTGGTGTGGCTGTCTTATCGTTAACTAGCAGCCTTGAATTTATAAAAAACTTCAAACTGTCTTGTAACAAGATGAGTAGTGTCTTTGTTGTTGCCGCGGCGACCTCAAATCACCTACTTCACTGGTCTGTAACAGTGATTCCCAACAAATACAAATCAGTGCAGTGGATTAGGGTTAGGCGATATATGGAATATAGTCGATATATCGCGGGTTTGTCTCTGTGCGATATAGAAAATGACTATATGGTGATATTGGAGTATAAGTTCTCACGCAGTTGCTTTTAGCTGCGGGCATTACACTACAGCAGGGGTGGGCAATTAATTTTTACCGGGGGCCGCATGAGCAACCCGAGCACTGCTGGAGGGCCACATCGACAATATTTCAATTAAATTTTGCTCAATATTATTTTTGATATATACCGCAAGATAAATAATAATAATAATTAATAATAATAGTAATACTTCAACATAGTGTGTGTAACAGCATTCCATGACTAATATAAATAAATTAACATTAATAATAAATGACAGTAAAATAAGCACACGTATGACTGAGGAGTCATAGTGTAACTTTGTGTGGTGTTTGAGTTGTCCGACTTTTTGTGTGGCCATAAACGCACCAGTGGTTTAGTGCTATGCGTGTTGGTGACAGATGACAAGTTGGTTTTGGCCTGGTTTGTACGGCAGAAAATGACTAGTTTTTCGAGATAGAAGTGTTTTACTCATGTTTTTGGTGTGGTTCTGGCCGAATATAAACAGTTTTGCTCAATAAAGTGATCGATATAATTCCTGGCCTCGAAGCATCTCGATAGACGTTACAATAATTGAACGGTGTTCAATTGAACGGTGTTGACGAACACCGTTAGGGCCGCTTGTTGTCACTGTCACTCAAAGTTGCATTGCAAAATTACATAGAATAAATATGTTTATTTCGTTTAGAATTCAGATGGGATTTGATTTGGTGCGCGGCATATATTTGCTGTGCGCAGCAGACGCTTGAGCAGTGCGCAATTGCGCAGGCACGCACCTTAGAGGGAACGTTGCATGGCAGTCCATGTCTTGTTGGAAACACGCCATTCTTCATCAACTTTTCTCTTTTTAGCGTCTCGGGTGTAAACCGTGCATCACTTGTCGCTGAATGTGCACCTTCACTCGCAGGTTACACACGGACACACGCCCATAAATAATACTTTTCAAAATAAAAGCAGCACAGTTGTATTGCGCGCACGACATAGATGTTTTTTCAACTTTATTTTGTAATTAATGATTGCAGCTGTTCACATTCACTCACAATCACGCACACGCATACGTCCACACGGAAGTGATACAAATAACGATTTTCAAAACAAAAGCAGCACCGTTGTATTGCACACTCGACATAGATACTTTTTAAAATTTATTTTGTAATTTATAATTGGCCTCACGCGGGCCGGACAGGGACGCACAAAGGGCCGGATGCGGCCCGCGGGCCGCAGAATGCCCAGGTCTGCACTACAGGCTCTTCTCACTCTATCTCGTCCCTCCTTCTCACAGAGACATAAAACAAGCGCACTTTCTTACATACGTCACATACTGTCGCGCGTGCAACGTCACACGCCCTCGCCGAGCAGAGAGGTAGCGGCATGGGTAAAGTTAGCCGAGGGAGGTGGTGCGAGTGGTAATACGAGAGAGAGTAGGTGCGAATCTGGTAACAAATGAAGGAAGAATAATTAATTCCCAAGAAAAACAGCAGGGGGTCCATCGTCTGGCGGTGGTTTGGCTTCAAGCGGGAATATGTTGAACAGACAACCGTAATATGTCAGCTATGCGGAAAAAGCGTAGCTACAAAAAGTAGCATTACTGCTAATTTGTAGCATGACTTGAAAAGTCACCTGCTAAAGAATGAAGAGTGCTTGAAACTCCGCATGTCAACATCTCCGTTCGGTGCCACACTAACAAAATGCCCAAGCAACCATTTCCATACCAAAATTTGTGGTATCACTCAAAACTAATGCAAAGTATCAAACAACAGAAGAATAAGTGATTATTAAATTTTAACAGAAGTGTAGATAGAACATGTTGAAACAGAAAGTAAGCAGATATTAACAGTATATGAACAAGTTGATTAATAATCTATCCATTTTCTACCGCTTGCTCCTAATAATTTTGACAAAATAATAACAAACATAACAGAGAAATGACACATATGTCAGCAGCCAAATTAGGAACCTTTGCTTACTTACTTCTAGGCCTTGCCTAAAAATAAAATCTTCGATTTCTTTCCCTACTTTTTAAAGAAACCAATGAACACAAATGACAGACGTAATACAAAGCAAGTTTTGCTTTTATTTAATTAAAAACTAGTAGATTGAAATGACACTGCATCCTATATTTAACCTAGAATGTGACACTTGTTAACTGTTAGCATGCTAACATTAAAGTGCTAACTTTTTTTTTAGCTAATTTTACACTTTTTCTCTAATTCCCTAGCCATACACCTTAGAGTCATTTAACTTGGTATGTGACACACGCTAACTGTTAGCATGCTAACGTTAGCTTGCTAAGATTAGCATGCTAACTTTTTGAGCTAGTTTTGCAACCGTTTCCACCAATCATATACTTTGTTACCCATTAGCATGCAAACGATAGCATGCTGGCAAGCTAACTTAAGCATGCTAAGTTTTTCATCTAATTTCACACTTTTTTCTTTATTTTCGCAGCCATACACCTTTTGAGTCATATAACTTGGTATATGAAACATGCTAACAGTTATCATGCCAACGTTTGCACACATGCTTTGATTGATTGATTGATTGAGACTTTTATTAGTAGGTTGCACAGTGAAACACATATTCCGTACAATTGACCACTAAATGGTAACACCCCAATACGTTTTTCAACTTGTTTAAGTCGGGGTCCACTTAAATTGATTCATGATACAGATATATACTATCATATATACTATCATCATAATACAGTCATCGCACAAGATAATCACATTGAATTATTTACATTATTTACAATCAGGGGTGTGGAGGGGGGGGGGGTAGGATATGGACAGCAAGTAGTGGACATAGAGAGAGAGAGAGATCAGAAGGCATAAGAAAAAGTATCTGCATTTGATTGTTTACATTTGATTATTAGCAATCCGGGGAGGGTGTTAGTTTAGTGTTGTAGCTGCCTGGAGGTGAACTTTTATTGCTAAATGTTAGCATTTTAATGTAAGCATGCTAAGGTTTTAGGCTAG